>NC_056544.1:18822487-19149154 GCF_910596095.1 Thunnus maccoyii | reverse complement strand
TGAACTGCTTTACGTGTAAAAGAGTTTTTGTAGCTCCGCTTAGGGTCCACCATCATGTTGAGAATAGTACCTTAAAGGACGGGTTCACACTTTTTCAAGTCTGTCCTAAAACAACAGTCATGTGCCCAAATGAACACTGACACATTTTTTTTTTCTTGTTGTAATCATTCCTACTGTTCATACTTACTGGTCATTAGAAGATCTTTTCATAATGCACTTTCCATGTAAGTTTATTTGGAGCTCATATGAGGCTTCAGTGATCCAAATTAAAGTCAAAAATTTTCAAAGTTAGTGTTTTTAGTGCCAAATTCCCTATTTTGGTGTGATCCTCCCACTGTAGTTCAACAGAAAAACACTGTCTGATGAAACGCAGAGGGATTTTTTTAAAAAATAAACACTAACTGAGGATGATATCCTCTTTGCTTTACTGAGATAAATGAACCCTCATATTATCTTAAGATAAACTTTTGAGTGGATTTTTTCTCAAAGCAAGGACTGTTAATTTTGTCCCCCATCACTTACACTGTAAGCACATTTAGAGGCGATCTTCTGATGGTCAGTATGATCAGGACGAATGATTACAGCGAGCAAAACCTTTTTCACTGTTCATTTCGGCACCTGACTGTTGTTTTAAGACAGACTTGAAAAATTGTGAACCTCTCCTTTAATGTTACCCAACAGCTGACAATGTTTTAATTTAATTAGTCTGAAAGAGTTGATTATTTGCATTTTTTTTTTTGTAAATAATTAAACAAAAACATTAGATGACATAGTCATTGATACCCTGTTTAAACCAAACTAGTTTCAGTCAAATACAGTAAGAGCTTTCAGTGGAAAACATGTGCAGATTCAACACTACTGTACTACTTAAAAACAACCACTTAAAAAGAAAAAAATTAGAAAAGAAGACATCAGAATGGTTTAACTTCTACTCTATATTGATATCTTTATTAACAATCATAGCCATGTTTTCAACAATGGAAGATTTATAAATATTTTTTTTTCTTTTGATTCATAAAAGTTGTCTTGGCACTTGTGGCATGATTCCAGTTGTGGAAAGAAAAAAAAACAAAAATCTTAAAGTCCTTATAGAATATAGCGCTTTATGAAGCACCGGGATCCAATCAACAGCTTTTTCTTCAGAGAGGAAATCCATTATGTACACGATGGCTTTCTTTTGAGAACCAACATCTGGTTCTGTGCCATGGATGGGAGAGATATCGAGTGCATGACAGGTCCAGAAACCATCCACAGCCCGGCCACCTGATTGATCATCTGGCCTCGTCCCAGGAGTTTCCCTTTGTGTTTTTTTAAGGCAACAAGATCCCCCACACCAATCTGAAACCCAGATATTCCACACTCGGTTCAAGCTTGCAGTGTGACTGAAGGTCACCCTTCTTTTCCCTCTGACTGTCTGACTCTTCTTGCATCAGCTGTGAGGAAGGAAACAAACACTGCCCCGAATACTTCCACACTATATACATCCAGACAGAGGGTCCAGGGAAATGCTGTCCTCTCAAAGATTTAGATGTTCAAGCTAAAGCCATGGGGCACCAGGCTTCACCCCTCACTGAAGCTACATCTGAAGGCTGGGACAGACCCACGCTGGTGTACAGGCCATCCTGTCCCGGGTACTTCACCGCAGATCCAGAGCCTGTTCCCTCCCCCGAGCTAGACAGCACAGATGAACTGACCTGCAGCACCAGAGGACAGATTATTAGTCTCAAACTGTGATTGCAAAGCATAACATTGCTTGTGTACTGTAAAATAAGCCTTATTTGGAATGTGATTCACAGTTGATGTTGGGACTAGGATGCCACTTGCATTACACAGCTGGAAAAAGCACCACATCCTGAGCAATGTGAAACTCGTTTTACTGTGATATATTATGGTGACACATTCCTCATTATAGCAACAGTCATAATCACAGAGCATCGGTCAGCCATTGTGAGGTATTTTTAGCAAAAAAATCTGCTGTAGCAAAGGCTACATGAGGTAATACAATGAGAATACATTGTGTTCACATGTAAAAAAGAGGTACGAGAATTGTTTTTTCAAATTATAAATGCTCACATTTTTTTATATTTATGTGTGCCAAATTAGACAAATGTATAGGCTAAGCTGAATGTATTTGATGCTCTAATTCAAATGGAGCAGGAGTCATTTTAAGGTTTTCTTACCCCTGACACCTGCGCGGAGGGAGAGCTGGTTTTCGAGCAGTCCTCAGAGTTGGATGAAGAGGTGGACGTGGGAGTCATAGAGACAGCGTTGTTATTTCCTTTGAAAATATATGAAAGAGGCTGTTGAGATATTATCCTAAAAGCAACATTGTGATTGTGAGTAATTAATCACACTTATAGCTGCAGTAACTCACCAGAGGACCCCTTCGTTTTATTCAAGGTTTTCGGTTTTCTTTTTCTTGTCTGGATTCCCTCTTTCTTCATGGCGAGCGGCCGAGGTACCTGCAGATAATTGAATCATTTTTAGTGATGTTCCGATTAATTGAAATGAGAATTTAATTTGAATGCAAAATGATATGAATATTTGGACTCACCCCGTGTAATTTTGTGTAGAGTCCGCATGCGTTACACACCGGCTCTCCCTCCGCGTTTCTGCGCCACAAAGTGGTCGTGCTGGTTTGACAGTTAGCGCAGGACAGGCCGATCCTTCTGGACGTTGACTGGTGACAGATGTATCATAAAATTAATCATTATAATCAGAATATAAATGGAGCACATGTCTGTCAAGCCGACGTGACTTGGAATATTTGTCTTTAATCTCTGTTTCTTTGTTTTTATGTTTTGTTTGAAATGAAAGACACACTCCACTAATTTAATCTTAATCCGGCCATTCACACCCTATTTCCTATCAATAACACATTCCCTATTATGATGTCCATTTAACTGCCATTTACGCACGGCTTATTTAAAACAGGATGTTAATTTTCATGGGGTCAATACGTGACATCAGATTTCCCAGTAAAAAAAAATAAAAGAACTGTGCGTAATGCTGAGCGTAATGGCACCAGGAAAAGATTTACTCTCATTGTCAGTTCACTCCACAGTCATACAGTGACAGCAATGAGGTGAATGATTAATTAGGTGAGTGAACGCCCTCCATTAAGTGATGGTTCTGGTCCAATTAAATCAGAGCCATCAATTCACTTAAAACCAAACTGTAAGAAATTGACTGAATCTAAAAGTCTTCTTCGCCACCAACATTTCCAAACCTGTATCCACTTAATTTATATGACTGTTGACTAATAAGTTATTATTATTATTATTGATCATTGTGCTGAGTAATTGGACGTACGTGTCACCATTTTGCACGGAAAAGCACTGATCCTAATCGTTAATGTGATATGATACAAATATATTTCTGCACATTTTGCAGCATTAATCACAGACATGATCAAACAAAAATATTGTTAAAAATAAAATGTGAAAGTGATAAATGGCCTGAGGGTCAGCTCTTTTTGTGTAAGCATTGAGTACTATGAATAAAGTCAGTGATAGCCTCTCCAGCCTGTCGTTTGAAATAATTAGGCAGGAAAGTGAGCGGTTAAGTGGTCCCCTGCTTACCGTCCGTTTCTGTGGTTTAATTAATGGTCGGCTCAGCCCATTCATTTTGCTGTAAAGGCCGCAGGCGTTGCAGAGAAAGTGGCCCGTGCCGTCGCGCCTCCAGAGCGGCGTGGAGATGGAGCCGCAGTTGACGCACTCTCTGCTCTCCGCCATGTCGTCCAGAATATCTGAAACTGAAAAGAAAAAGTGAACAATCAGCCAAACGCACCACTTTTAAACATGAAAACAGCCATAAGGGAGTTTGTTTCAGAGGACATTGATGTGTCAGGTGAAGCTGATCGAACAGATACACAGATTTAATGTAATAAAATATGATTTAAAGAGTACAGACAGTCCGTTAAATTAAAATGGAGAATTATAAACCTGATACTTTCAGTATCTTCATACTTTTGTGAAATGTTTATGACAATTTATATTTTTAAAGTTTGACATATTTAGGGCAGTTAGGCCTGCTTGCGCACACAAATAGGCCGAATTTTTTTAGAGGAATGACACACACGGTCTCTCGGGCAAAATAAATCATAATTTTAGAATATTTCTATGGTAGCCTACTTTATTTTTAAATCCTTTTAAAAAACAACTTTTTAGCTCTGACCTCAACAGGGAGATCATGTTCTGGAGCTTCAGTGGAAGCTGGCCTTTAATCATTATACCTCCACCCTAGACGGTGAGACTATTACGTTGCAGTTTTTCTTACCTCCATTTGGTCCTCGAAGCAAGGGCGCACCTCTGGTCTGCAAGGTGTGCAGCATCGTGTTATCAAAAGGTCCCCCGGTCCAAGGCGAGGGCAGCTGGGACAGCTGTGGCGCCACATAAGGAGAGTATGGACTCGGGTAGGCCCCGTTTAGGGGCCGAGAGAGGCCGTACTGGTCTCTGCTGCTCACATTCAGCGTGTTACTGTAGCCGGTGTCCCTGGGCGTCCCGTTATTCATGGGCGGGCTTGGAGGGTAGTGGAACCGGCTGGAGGTGTGCGGGCTCCCGGTGCTGTACGAAGGGCTCTCCGGGGTGGACTGCGACCAGACCGAGTGGCTGGAGACGCCGTGGCTTGGCTGCGCAGAGCCGCTGGCTTGCAGATAAGAGAGGCTGGGTATCATGGAGCCCACCCGGGAGCTGGGCACATACACGGGAGAGTTGGGGTTGGAGTGCATATAACCGCCAGAGGAGGAATCATATCCAGTCTGGCTCTGGGCTGCGGCGATGGCCAGTGTTTGGTACATGTCGGACGGGTCCACCAGTAAGCTCGCCTTGTGCGCCCCGCTGGAGAGGACGAGTTTGCTGCCCTGGTCTAAATCCGTAAACAGCGGGATGTCCTCGGTGGTCAGGGTGTTGTTATGGTGTCCGAAGTGAACGTAGGAGTGTAGTGATCTGCCGTCGGAGCGGCGGTGCCCCAGTGCGTCAAGGTCGCTCGGAGGCGCCGGTGTCCTCAGCTCATCCGGGGTGGGACCGTCCCTCCTGCTGTCACCGGGCAGGTAGGTCTGTTCAGCCGGTGACCCTGGGCTGCTGGATACTTCTCGCTTCACCATGGACCAGCTGTTTTCGCCCAGGTCCATCCAGGAGCACTTTCCATACACCGTAGGGGTTAATAAAAATAGTTAGGGAGTAGTCTACCCTGAAACAAAAAGATTGGGAACCGTTAGGTTAATATAAAACCAGAGGGAAATGACTTTTACTCGTGTGGCGCAAAGTTGTGGACACCAAAACATCTCAATAGAAACTCACCAAGTTCTTAGAAAAACGCAAACCCACCACTGATGTACCGCTTGTTTTCATCTTTAAACGCGCAGCTTATATTTGTATAATAAAAACACTGATCAACTATGAAGCTAATTATGAATTTCACGGCTTGTATCATCTCTTAACTCCAATAAAACGCATCCAAACTACAGTGACTGCCATACTCCCATCAAGCGCTCTTAAGAGGCACTGAATCCATCCGTGTCAAATCCCTGTCCTCCCACACACACACACACACACACACACACACACACACACACATACACACACATACACACGCACACACACACACACACGCATGCACAACAGATAGGAAACAAAACGCAATATGTCTTCACAGCAAAAGAGATAACCGTTTGATAAGACCCAAAACAGATAAGGGCCGAGAGGCAGGCTGGAGCGATAAAACAATAATACCCCGAAATGATGATTTAGATCCTGCTGCGCACACCGCCAGATGTTCATAGCAGCTGTGTGTGCCACGAGAAAGAGGAAAAAGACAGCGAGTGAGGGGTAAAAAAAAGAAGAGACATGAGACGCTTTTCATTACATACCTGTTAGTTAGTTGTGTGCCATAAGTCGCACGCAAAGTCCGCAATAGTGAGCCGCTGCTTCTCCTGGAAGTCTAAATGGGAAACGTTGCTGCGCTCTGACGAGGTTTATGAGAGGAGGCGCTTCTGGTGGCTGCGGCTGAAGGAGGCGGACCAATCATGTGGAGCGTGAGCGGCTGGAAACACGATGGGGGTGCCAGCCTATGACCTCCTCCAATCAATCACAACGCAGAGAGAAACGGAGAGAAAGATCCCGGCTGAAAACTCTTACAACACTTTGAAAATGCAATCATGTTTCAGAAGGTTTTTAATCAAGCTTAGTTTGGACAGAGATGGAGCTCCGCCTCTCTCAGCTGTCAAATGTTGTAATTCCTGATTAATTACTCATAATAATTCTCGTGAGTCTGAGTACTTTACTAGATTTATATGTGTATTTTATTTTATAATATTGTGCTGTTTTGGTTGATAACGCCGGATTGAAAGTCACTAACATTTAAAACCTGCTGTGACAATGGTGGAATACTACAAATAACACTATTTAACTTCAATATTGAGGTACTTATACTTTACTCGAGTGCTCCCATTTTATTTTATAGCCTACTTATACTGAACTACATTACAGAGGGAAATATTGCGCGTTTTATTCCCTACATTTGTCTGACAGCTGTAATTATTTACTTTGCTGCTTGATTTTACAAACAAAACACGTGATGAGTTAATAAAATATGACAAATTTAACAGTATTAACGTAGTTAAAATGAAGTCCAACTGCAACAATACAATGACTGTATTATTAACAGTAACCCAATAATATAATATACAACAATATAACAATCACACGTTTGTCTTAAAAACAAATACTTTTGTAAAAAAGTACATTTTGCAGATAATACTTCCGTATTAGTCCGATTTTGAAAGCAAGACTTTAATGGAGTGTTTTTTACAGTACAGTGCTGTTTTAATAGTACTTTTTGCGTGTACTTTTTTATTATTGGACCCTGTTCTAATAAAATGTTATATCTAAACGAATTGAGATTATTTTGATGCGTAACTGCAGACTAAACTTATAATTAGACCCAGATAATATGGATCATTGTATGGAAAGAGATTAATCAATTAATACAATACATTTTCACAAAGGGTAAAGAAACATTTAATTTATCTTTATTTATTGCTGTTCCATGATGATCTTTATCCAAGGCCTGTCTTGATCATGAGCCTCCCTCTTTGTTTATTCTCTATATTCACCGTAGTGATCAATAAACCGCCTCCTAATTAGTTTATTTAAGTCAGACGCTTCCATTCAGTATTAAATGGCTTCAGCTTGTGTAGAAGCACAAACTCTCAGCACGCCTCCGCTGCCGGTGAATACCTGTGAGAAAGAGATTCACTTTGAACCGCGATGATTCGTTCAAGTCAGAATATACATCGCGGTGCGTGAAGTGATCAAAAGTAGCGAGGTGTCAATTGAATCATTCACTCGTTCACAGGTCTCCTCGTGCGTGTTCACAGAGCTTAACAAATAACTCTCTCGGTTCATCACACTCACGAGCATTCAGCAGGTATTTGTGTCTGTTTACATTTTGTCTGGATGGGAGATAACTGAAGACTGAACTGAGGACTCCACCATTTACAACTAATATTACTACTAATATTACTGCTAATATTACTGCTAATACTACTACAGTACTAGCAGACTACAGCGAGGCCTGTCACCGTTTACTAATATTAGACTATTATTTCTCTTATGTTTTCATATGTCGTTATACTCCACGTCTTCTATGTAAAGGTCTTTACATTGCCTCTGTGTTTGAATGCTGTTATACAAATAAACTTGCCCTACTTCTACTTCTTCTACTACTGCTACCTCCAGTAGTCCAGTACTACTACTGCTACAATACAGTATGCACAGAAAGCTGCATAGACTCCATGATTTACAGCGAATTGACTGCACATGTGTTTTTATCAATATATTACTAAATTACTAATATTACTACCACTTCTGCTACTAAGATACTCCAAGAAAACAATAATACTACTAATACTACTAGTAGTGCTGCTACCACAACTACATTACAGTCTGAACTGGAAGAATATTGCTAACATTGGTAATATACATATTATATTCCCGAATATTACTGCTACAAGTACCACTACTACTATTAATACTACTACTACTATTATTACTGTTACTTTTGCCAATAATACCACTATTGTTTTTATCACTACTATCTCTGCTACTAGCTTACTACTACGAGTGTTACTGCTGATAAAAATATTTTTATCAATACTGCTATTGCAAATACCGTCAGTACTTCTACTTCTACTACTACTAATATTATTATTATTACTGCCACTACTACTATAATACTAGAACTTCTACAGTTACTTTGCTAGCATTTCTGAAATGCTGCTGTGATGCAGCTACTGTATTTAGCATGTATTTTGTTGCATGTAGGTCAATGTTGAATGAATGTGGAAAGCATAGCATTAATTCTACTAGGAGGCCTTATTAAGATACTACTTGTAGGATGATTCAGCTGCAGCTGCTGCATACTAGACTGCACAAGCCTGCAGTGGGCCTACTCTAAAAGCTAACACTGTCACTACTATTGAAACTACGTTATTTTTTTCCTGCTCTGAGTGTCTGAATTAACATGCACTTGAAGTTGTTGTGTTTGCGTGCTCGAGATAAGTCTTTGATAGCATGTGCTATAGCTCCACATTCCCATATAACTTTATATGCTTATAAAAAATCATTTTCGGGGGGTCATATAAGCAACATTTTAATTCACTGCGCTTCCCTGTAGGTCTCCAGACTTCTGCCTGCTGCTCAGTTATAAAACAGAGATCAGGAACAGTCCGGGTAAGCGGAGAGGTTTGGGGAGATGTGATTTTATCAGAGGGGAGTAAACGAAACCCTGCAGCTACTGTCTCCCATCACATCACCCCAGCTAGTGAGCAGTTGTCAGAGAAGTGTGAGAATACAAAATCCTGTTGTTGTTGTTTTTTTTTTTCTTTCTTTCTGTTCTGCTGCGGAGCCTCAAGTTGATGAATGAGGTGTTTTCGCAGTGATGTCAAAGTGTGCTGCTGTGACACACGGAGCCTGTGAGGAGAAGTGACAGGACGCCGCCCTGTCTCCATATTATCGGTCAAACAGTGCGGGCCTGCATGAACAGCTGATGGCCGATAATCCAATTATAATAATACGTTCACCAGAAAACGCCTTTTGAAATGTATATCTAGTAAATGAGGCCCACTAATAACTACTCAATAATAAATTAAATATTGGATTCCAAACAGAATATTAATTTTTTTAAAAATACATGAATATTATACAAAAGTATTCGTTTCGTTAAGCCTACAGAAAAAAAATATAACAGCCTAATAATAACAATACTACTGTCATTAATAATAATTGTATAATGGTACTACTACTACTACTACTACTACTACTACTACTAATAATAATAATAATAATAATAATAATAATAATAATAATAACAATAATAATAATAATAATTTGAAGGCAAAATTAGATAAATCGTCATATTAGTTTGGATTTTAAAGCCCCCACGTGTTTGTAAAATGATCTCAGTTTCGTTTTTTCTTTTTTTTTTCTTTTTTTTTCTTTTTTTTTCTTTTTTTTTTTTTTTTGTACTGAGAAGATGATGTCCACGGTTTTATCTGAATACTGTTTGTTTCTTTCAGCAGGTGTGCAGGCTAATGGCCGCCGCTGCTCTTCAGGTGTCAGAGTCTTATGTACCGACTTGATAATGATTATCTCCAACACTCCAGCACTTGTTACAGCCCGCTTCTCTGTCCCTGATTAGCCAATACTGCTGCAATATGCATGATGTTACGGAGATAACGAGGAGCAGGAATAAAGTTGAGGTTAGAAACTCTTCATCATCAGTGAGTCTGCAGATTGTCGTGCAGCTGTTTCAAATCTCACCTCTGGCCTGTACTTTGACTTGTCAATGTATATGTGACTCGGCCACTGAGGGTTGAAATGCGGTTTTGCTTTCGTGCAGAGCCAGTTGCAACTGATACCGACGTTTAACACGCTTTATTTACAAAATATAAGGATGTATTTGATGTCGTGATTGTGATTAATGAGAAATAACTGTGGCTACACGTAAAAAAACATTCAGGAAAGGGACTCAGTTCATCATTTTCTAATATTGTCTTGTGGTAACGCTGTATTTCACACATAATGTGTGTTTTATGTAAGTAATCATATTGTAATAGGCTATTAATTATAATGACATATCAATAATTTGTTTGTTTTTTTTACCAACGATGTGGGAAGTTTGCACTATAATCGAAATTAAAGGTGTATTTCTCCATTAAAAAGCTGTAATTCGCTGTAATGCTGTACATTTTCTGTAAATTTATGTACATTTTACTGACATTTAAATTACACTTGGATTTCATTATTAAAAATATTTTTTGCAGCATTATATGCAATACGAGGAGCCTGATGCTCTTTAGTGCTTTATGTTTCATCATAAAGAAAATGCTCAATACAGCTGGATCAGTGTGGAATTACACAAGAAAGTCTCACTGTAAAATAAGATATAAAATACTATGAACAGTTAATACTCATCTAAGGTATGACAGATCTTATATAAAAATACATTATTTTCATTTTGTGCTTATGGTAAGTGACACAAATCTTTGGTGGATTAAGTGAATTTTACAGATATGACATCAATTTCAGGTGATGGATAATTATTTTCTGAAAGAGACAATGAAACACTCAGTTTCAAAATAAAGTAAATATCTCAACCAGCTGCACTTTGTCTCCCTGCTGGTGTGTAAATTCTATACATATGAGCTGTTAAATTGGAAGTCTTCTTAAAATATTAATTTATGAAAAACTACTTTTGAAAAAGGTTTCATAATTAAGTTTTCTGCCATTTAACTATCAATTATTATATTACATTGATATTGTATATTTTGATATATAATATTAGCCAATGCTATGCAGAATCATCTTGAAAACAAAAATGAATGAGGCAGTGGGCTAACAGCACTATTTCCCCCCTCTGTCTTCACGTGTAAATCCACTGGGTGGATCAGTTCAATTGAATCTAAATCAGTTTACAGGAAATGTACCAAACTTAAATTTGTTCCTGCACCTGCGAAAGCTATTTCCTGTACATATTACCTCCGCACCCTTAATGAATTATTTGCTCTTATTTTTATGGAAGACAGTTAAGTTTTATACCTGCACAGGTCTGTTTCTCTCTGGCTTCCACTGAATAGCAGCCTATCCAGAGCTGCTGCCACAGCAAAGGCTTCTGGGAGGCCATGAGCGTCAGACTCTCGTGTTTGAAGTGGTAGATGATTAAACGAGGCCATGACAGGTGTAAAAGCAACCTTTGTCATGTTGGACATGGACCGTCCTTGCTTCCTCGGCTCGCCCACAACGGAACGCCCTGCTCACCTGCCTGGTTATACTGAGTGTGTGTGAGTGTGTTTGTTTCTGTGTGTTTCTAAGTGAGTGTTGTATTATCTGGAGGAGACTGGAGCCTGCTAATGATCCTGCACAATTACACTCCCTTCCAGTGCACGTGACGAATGAGCGAAAAATATATTCCTCCTTATTTGAGAGGTACAATCGTTGTCTGTGTATTTATGGCTCAATAAAGACATAAATTGTAAGGAACAAGAAGATGAAATGTCACAAATGATGGTACACACAGTCTTAGGAAAGGGACTGTGTCTGGAGAAATATGGAGGCACATTTATCTGTATTATTGTGAGCTGTTATTTGTGTCTCCAGCAGCTCCAGTTTATCACTTCAGTGTCATGTTGTCATATCAGCTTGACACAGGCTTCAGGGTTCATTTGACCTCTTAAGTTTGTCTCCAATCATGAATCGACCATATATGTGTTATTATATGATGAACTCTTTGTTTTAATCATTTGTGCTGCTCTTGTCTTTTTCCCATGAAAAATAAACCTTGATATCAGTGGGAATATGATGATAAAAACAGGTCAAACTTCACTTTAAACTTTGGTTGTAATTAATTTAAGATTTGATATAAGATACAGAGTTTGTCCTGGTATCATACAGAGTTAAAATTCAAACAAAGCTTATAAGACAAGCTGAGGCTAAGCACATTTCTCTGTAATATGAAGGATTAAAGGGATTAGTAGAGCAAAGTCATGCTGCATGTTAATTATAATATTAATTTGCACATTTTCAGGTTGTGCTTAGTCATATTGGATGTGGGATTAAGTGGATAAAGGAGAAGGATCTGTTGCCTCAAGGGATAATGAAATGAGTTTGTACACTTTTTAAGCTGTGCTTCATTGTATTGGATGTTGATTTTTCAGCTTTACAAGGCATGAAGCCTCTTCAGCAAGTAAAACCAAAGTCCGTTTGTCTTTGACTTACTATTTTTAAATATTTTATGATGTGGATCGATGACAGAAAGCTCCATTGATGCTTTGTGGTCGCAGAAAAGTGAATCCTTACACACATTGGAAACCAAATTTTCTGTTTTTCTGAATTAAAGTACAATAGATTGACAGGGAAATATTCAAGTCTTTCATTTTCACTTCCATGATATTTCTGAGACAGACAGGTTCTGACTCATATTTTTTGGGGAAAACAATTGATCAGTGTATAACGGGCGAGCCCCTGACTCAGAGCAGGAAAGTTCCACATCAAAACGAACCCTGTCTGGAAAGAGTCAGCAGTCAGATAAACCAACATCTATCACCTATAAACCGTAAGTGTTTAAAAAGTCATAACAACAAGATAAGACAGAGGTGTACAATGCAACACTCTGTCTTATTATTATTATTCCATTTACACTCCAACTGTTACAGTGGAATTCAATTAAAAGGAAAAAATGACCATCAAGGTAACATTTCCAGTCCATAGCCACCCAGTAAAAAGAAAAAAAAAAAACTTTCATAATGATTAGAGTTTTTTTTTGGCAGGATAGATCTGTTCCAAAGTCTAAAAACCTAATTCAAAATAGAACATTTGCTGTATTTCAGTTCACGTTCTTTAGTCTTTTAGATTCATTGGATCTTCATCATCACTGTTCATTATCATTCATTGTGTGTATTGATAACTAATACTCATTTGCAAGTGGTCATAAATAATGAAAAGTGCTTTTGGCTCATTATGTATATTGATAACTAATAGAATACACTTTCTTGTCTAGCATTACATGAGAATATCAATATCACCCTCATGTCTATGCATTAATTGTGAAGCTATAGCCAGCAGCCAGTTAGTGTAGCTTAGCATAAAGACTGGAAGCAAGGGGAAACTTCTAGCCTGGATCTGTACAGATTAAACAAAATGAGATATTGAATGTCAGTTTGTAAACTTTAGATTTTTTTCAGGCTAACTGTTTCCAGTCTTTATGCTAAGTTACGCTAACTATCTCCTGGCTCACACAGTATTAGACATGAGAGTGATCTTCTCATATAACTCTCAGCAAGAAAACAAATAAGTGTATTTCCCAAGTGTATTCCTTTAAAAAATATATCTATGCTACACAAAATTCTGTTCATTTTTTCTGGACTTTTCTCCAATCTTTTCCATTTCTTGTGAATTTTAACAACTAGCCACAAAGTGGTTCTGAGTAGACATTGCTTTTTTTTAAAGGTGTTCTGAGCAAGAAAGTTTGGGACCCACTTAGCAAAACCAGCCCCGCACCAATGATTTGAGATCAAAGAGGGACCAAGCATGGATGCCAAGTTTCATCTATACTCAAAGACGCCTTCTTTCTGTGTCTGTCTCTGGAAAACCAAGCCTCATCTCTTGTGTAGATTCAGAGGCCGTGTTATTGTTTCCACGCTAACGTCTCCATCCTGTGGAGCCAGCCCCTCTCTATGTGTTTTGTCTCAAGAGAGAAGGTCAGGTCCCCAGTACACGTTGTGACTTTCCCTGAATCAGCTGTTTGGAGCCCTAGCCTGAGAGAAAACAGCCTTGGGCAGAGGTGACGTCACTGATAGCAAAACGGAGACAGTTTGGAGATGGCGGTGGCGGGGTGGCAGGGCTGGTGTAAGGATGGGTGTGGTGGTGGTGGTGGGGAGGCACAGAGGGATACAGTACTTGGTCCTGGCACTGCAGTGGAGTTTGGACGGGGCAGCTGGTAGACCTTGCAGGCCCACTCATGCTCTCAAGGTCCACACAGTCTCAGCTACTTGTTAGAGAGATATGAGAGGAGTGTATGGTGGAACTGAAACAATCACCAATTGTTAAAATACAAATTGGGGGACAGACAAGGTATTGAAGGGCCCAGCAGTTTTGGATTGTGATCAGGAATAGGCCGTTTTATGGAAGACAATTAAAGATGTCACAGTAGGAAAAGCACATTTGTAAATAATAAAATGAATGGTGGCTGAATTCCATTTAGCTGCTTCAATTTCATGGTCCACTGTCACACTGTCATGGTTTACTGGGGCATTTAAATACAACAGAGACTCTGTTAATGTTATTAGTCACACCTGTGTTTTTCCTACTATGACAAATCAAAATGCCTATAGTGAAAAAAAGCCCAATTGTTCCAAATCAGGCATTCATTCTTAAATATTCTTCTTTCTATGAACACAAAATTTCTGTGTCAGTACACCCAAATTGCAAAAAAGACATATTTGCTCACTCACATCTAGTGGTATCTCATCGTGCAAATACTTTGGTTTTATTTTCACAGGTTTTGAGATATCTGTCTCTGAGATTTCTGCCTCTGCCTCGATACAGTGGAGGTGAATAGAATTAATTTGTGGCGCACTGAAAAACAAATTACATTAAAAAGAGTCATCAGCAACATTTCTTTCCACAAATTTGTTAAAGGGGACATATCATGCTTTTTGTGATTTTCTGCTATTTTTATACTGTTATGATGTCAAACATCTATGTTAAACATGGTTGAAAGTCGAAGGAGGGGGGCCTTAAAGAGACAGGAGCTAAAACGGCCTGTTTCAGACAGAGGCTGAACTAAGGGGCTGCATTAAGGGCTAGTATAAGATAAATAAAGAGTTTTCTTAACTGCAAATCATGCAAAGATATACTAGAAAACCCCCGGAATATAAATATAGACCTGGAAATGTGCATGATATGTCCCCTTTAAGAGGGTATTTATAGTTACAGTGTAGCCTAGTATACACGTAGCCTCTATATGCCGAAGCTGAAAAATGTAACATGTCAGGACTACGCTATGAAAATACCTCATGGAGAGTGCATGAACTGGTCATTAAAAAAAACTTTTTTTCCTCTACAAATTTCCAATGCCTGTGGAGATTGTTGTGGAAAGACTTAATAGTGTTCTCTTTTGAGTGACAGCTACACTATCTCCACTGCAAACCTTCTGCTTTTGCACGGAAATAAAGCTCTATTCAGGAATGACATGACCTGAACCTTTTGATTGTCGCTCCATAGAACAAAGTGAATGAAAGATTAAGTACAGTTACTGCGGGGTACATAATTAAAACATGATACAGCCTGTTCATCTACAACATATTTATCAAGTGTTGCAGTGGTGCAACAATCAAATCAAAACCTTTATTGTAGGTGTTTACAGTGGGATTGAAATCCAGCTTTAAATGCCAGTGGTTTTCAAATAGGGACTATTTCTTTGGTAGAAAGTAATTAATGTGAAAACGAATTGTGGAGGCAGAAACCTCTTAGCCAGATATCTTTAAATCTGGGCAGACAAAACCAAAAACTATCTGCATGGCTTGAAACCAGTAGGGGCGAGTGAGCAGATCTTTTAAGAGTTGCAACAAGGTGCTAAACAATGTTTCCACATAACTGCCTTTCCAAGTAGGAAGTTTCGGCCTTGACCTTCTGTAAATACAGTTAAACTTTCTTTCCAGGGGAAAATGTGTTCAAATGTGTCTATAGCTTTTCAGTCAGAAGAACAAATAAGCCTTCTGAAGATCTGATAAGATTTGAGGTTCAGTCAAAGGGGTCTGGAGCTCCACCAGACATGGCTGACTTTGCACGGCACTTGTCCTTCCATGACCTTACAATTTCGCCTTGTCTCAGCCTCTCACACATGCAGACAAACACACTCTCAGACTCACAAAGCTCCCCTTCCACACACATTAAACACACTTTCAGTCTGACTTGGAGGTTTCTGTCGCCCTCTCCTTCACTTTAGTCAGTTGCCAGACAATGAAAACATTGAGAAGCAGTTTCTATGGCGTGACCAGGGCTTTTGTTTGACTGAAAAACATATGCATTCTACATGCTCCAATTATGGTTTTATCAGATCGCTGTCAAACACACCAATCATGCGCCTTCCTTTGTGCCCTCTCTAACAGTGTGTACTGTACCATGCGGAGCAGTGGCTCGGTGTGTTTGCATGTTTGCCCATGGTGGGAGTATAATATCTCAGGCTGGTTTGTGTCCCTGTGGCGGAAAACACATGGCTTGGTCGAAAAACAATGTGTCACAATCCCTTCTACTTCACAGTAACAGATTGGTTTCAAATGCAGAACTTCCTTGTGTGAATATTACAGCAAAATTAAACACAAGTCCTTCTGCTGGTATCTAACAAACACCTCCAGTTTCAGCTCCAACTGCCAACCCCGGATCTCTTATTTGAAAAAAAAAAAAGGAAGCCATATCAGGGTGATCTACAGCACGTACAGTTAAATCCCTTATTGTGACTTGCACTGTATGCCTCAACAAAAGAGGGCAAGAAAGACATGGCTGATCTGACTTACCACTGGTTCAGTTTTTGATTGGCCTGACTTCCATTCAGTGTCAAAGTCACGTCCACATTGCCAGTTATTTCACAAGAATGTCGCTATCACAACTGAGGTTGTATAACCATAATTTAAATATATAAAAGCCTGTACGGCACACCTGCAGCTGGAAAAATCTCGGTACACAAATTTATGAACTTTACTTCAGCATCAACAACATTTAGAGCGACCGAGACGCAAATAAATCCTATTCTGAACTTCAAAAGCAGACATTTGGTAGTTTGACCCCTGTCATTATCCCAGTCGACACAAGCCCTGGCCAGTGTGTGTGGTTTGTTTTGATAGAAGCCGGTCAGCAGCATAGGTGCTTAGGCTCCACTAAGCCCAGTGTTTACAGATCTGCTAGAATGCAGCCTTGTAGCTCCAAGATGCTGCATCCAGGCGGGCGGACATTACTGAAGTCTGAGGTCTGGACTGGCTGATATTATCCATGGAACGAGATTAAGACAACATGATAACGCCGGCGAATCAAGGCGAAAATGGAGCCGATGTCATATCTCCAGTGCAACTCAATGACAGAAAACGACTTGGCTAATTGTAAAATAATGGTGATGATGACAGAACATAATGACACCTAGATTTTGTCTTTTATATATCTTCTGCATGTTGAAAAAGATGAAATTCAGTATATGTGGCTTTATATGTATATTATATTTATATGTATTTTAAAGAGTCAGTTCACCAAAATTACAAAAACAACAGAATCTCTCACTTACCTCCAGTGGTATGCAGGTAGTTTTGGTTTTACTTGCCAAGAATTTGTAATAACAGTCTCCTAATATTTCTGTCTTTATTTCAATATAAGGGAAGGCAATCTCCAGAATCTATCCCCCATTACTCTGGATAATTCACAGAATATCACTGTGGGTTTTCATGGGGACCATTTCTTATTTAATTTTTATTTTTTTAACATTATTTATGATCTGATCTAAATTTAATGCAGAACAAAAAACTCCTCTCTTGCCACAGATAAGTCAGGCTACAAAGGTTAGACTACTATGAATTATTTTTGATAGATAATCTGCACAGGAATTCTTGGTGGATGGATAAGGTGTTGTTTGTCAAGAAATACTGTCGTTCCAGCATGTAACTCTCTTTAAACCACAATTTTTTTTAACATATCTTTTTGTGTACATATTAAACAAACAAGATAAAACATGTAAGTGAGCTTTAGAGGTGCTGGTACACATATTTCTGAGCTTTGGAGAAAGATCACCTCCTGACTGCAGCTCCACACTTCTACAAATATTAGAGTGGCATCAATCTTCTCTTCTGACCTCAGAAAGAAAATGAATAAGCATATTTCCTTTTTACTTTAAAAACACACAAATGTCCTCATATGGGTCATCTTAAAGCTGCATCACTTTGGAAAGAATGTAATGAGCAGTTTTTTTTAATATTACAAAGTCATAATGTACTATAAACGGAGTTCTTATCACAAAGTCTGTTCACATTGCAGTATAACATCTTGACATTTCCTCATCTAACAGTCTTGCTGTACATGTGCTGTGAGTCATTCATCAGTGTCCTCTAAACCTTAGACTCTTTCCCCAGCGTAAAGTACCAGGAGTGCTACATGTCAAGCATGGTTCCTCTTAACTTTGTACGAGACGTATTTTTACGTCGTGGCATTTTACGGCAGCAAGGATAAAGGTCATCATGAAGGTTGTTGAAAAGATCAAACTGTATGAGCGAGTCCGTGCGTGGTAGAGAAGGAAGCAAAAAGGGATGAATGGAGGGAGGGAGAGGAAGAAGAGAAGAAAGAATTATGAGCAAGAGGGAGGCTGCTTTCCAACACCACGCATGGTGAAGGCCGGTGTGTAAAAGCCATTCCAACCACACCATGCTATAGGAGCGTGCACACAAAAAACTACAAATACACACCTAGTGGGACTCCTACCTGTGACTCAGGTCAGTGGGAGTCTCAAGAACGAGAGACGGTAATGAGTAACAGTGTTATATGGCTGTGTTAATAGTTAACGTGGCCCCTAGACACGGTGCCCCTAGCCCAAGCACCTGCAGCCCCTTTTACAGGCATCATCCATAGACAGAACAAATACTCTGAATGCTTGTTGGGCACATCAGCTTTACATGAACCTTCTCACCTGACGTGCCAACAGGTGTTTTGGCAAAAAGCTCTTCAGAAAAAGAATTATTCTTGGTTGACAGGGTTAATAATTATACCTCGAACTTAGTTATTAGGACCATAAAGCCGTGTGGAGCCATGTACAACTTTATTGCCCAAATTTTATTTTTCTTCTCTTCTCTTTCTCTTTCTCTTTTCTTCTCTTCTCTGGCTATCCTTTCAGGGTCACAGCACCAGGAGTGTGTGTTATCCGTCTGCCCAACTCCCCCAGATGGCCTTCTGGCTTCATACACACAAGCATGTCTTTGACAAACACCTTTGTCAAAATCTTGTAGCACCTTCTAGGTTATCCCCTGCTTTTCTGCGTCTCTCTCTCTCTGCACATGGATACACAAACATGCACTGGCAAGCACACATTTGTAAAAAAAAAGCACCACACACGCACACAAATACATGCCTCCCTAGGTTCTTGATAAATACAGGCAGCAAAAAATCTAATTCAGGTCAGAGTAACCTCATAGTGACCCACTCGCTCCATCTCCAGTAGTGACCTCTTTCACCAGATGGCCTGCTGGCCCATCCCTGCTGCCATTTTAGCCACAAACACTTGTGCATAGAGGCACACACACACATACCTGTACTTCCAAAAACTTTACAGCCTTCAGCTCTCTTCTCCTCTTTCAACTACCTTTTTTTCAGTATTCCACATCCAAACAGAATTGATCAAGTCTCAAAGTCCAAGAGCTTGATGCGAACGTAATGGCAGTGACATCAAGAGAGCACTAAGGCAATGTTAATGCTTCTCTATCCAGGCAGATGGAGGTGTGTATGTGTGTGTGTGCACAGTGTAAACAGACCCTTGCACCGAGGAGGCTAAGCTGGAGCACTCAGCAGTGTAAAAAAATCTGGGCTAATGTCTCTTTCTCTCACTAAATTGTTTTTTGATAAGGGAATATCTGGAGATAAGTGTTGTCACTATCCTATCTGCAAACCGGAAGCAGGTTCGATAAATCTCCTCCGTAATCTAATGGGAGTCATGGGCAGTAGCTGCCATCGAGGGAATACTGTGTGCTGCACTGTGCTGGGCTCAAGTGAAGACTTACTCTTATTAAAAGACAGGGCAGACTTTGCCAGCTTGTAAAAAATTGATAACATCTTTACATTAAACAAATGACTATCACTACTCATTCAGGATTACTTTGAATTTGTTGACATATTGAAGTAATACTGATAGCCTTTGTCAGTTGCCTGGTGACAGTAAGTCTGTTAGAGCACACAGAGCCAAAAAGTGAAGTGTAAAAAGTGGCATTTTTATTACATCCTGTGTACCTGGGACAGAGCCGAGATGGTGACCCACATCAAGCATGTAAATGTCAAATATAATTGTACAACTATTAAATATCATTTTTCAAGCCATTTCATAGCTTCTTGTTTAAGTAAAGTTGACCAGAAACACTAAGAATTATGGTCTTAATAGGTGCTATCAAGACACTCATAAAAGTAGTCATTATGGATAATATTTTTTGAAAATAAAAAGTCTATATTATTATTTTGTAAATACTTAAATAATTACAGATAATGGTTTTGGATTTTGGGTTTTCAATAATCATCAGTCTAAATCTTAACTCTTGCAAACTGTTCAGGTTAAATTGTCCAATTTTTACATTTTAGAGCAGTAAAAACACCCTAAACACCATTCTTTAGCCTGATATTTTATGACTTTTCCTAAAATGATACAGAATATACAAAAATTGAAATATTTCATCTTTTAAAATTTTTGTGCGGTGTTCAATTTGACCTATATTTACTCAAAAATTCAACAATCAGCATTCAAAAATGATGTTGCATTCTTCACATTCAGTGACCTTAACTGAAATCATTGTGGCTATTTTAGGTAACAGAGGTCATAATATAGTCTGATTTTGAATGTTTTTTCTCCATAAACAAATAGCATAAAACCTAAAGAATACACTCTCTTTGCTCTTGGAAAGCTTAATTAAGGATTAATCATCCATTTATTAATGGGTGATAAAGTATTTATGAATGAAAAATAGATTTGTGGTTTTGTTTAGAGACTAATTATGAGGTTGATACTGTGAGGTGTCAGAATATGAACGTTATTCAATGACATTTTGAAGGTAACATTTCTATTTTTCAGTTTTGTTAGACAAAATCCATTTCAGCAGTTCTCTGCCTCTCAGTCACAATTAGACACATTGAAAGCACAGTGCTGCTCAGTACTGGTCACTGCACTGCTCCTTCAACATCATGGAGGCCTGATTTGATCCTCGTTTCTTGCACAGAGGTTAACATTTGATTGGAGTTACGCTGATCCAGTACTTCTGATATTGCTGATTTCACACTTGCAAGTAATCACGTTGCGTAAAATTAAAAGGGACACAAAGCCAAAGTGATAAGGTAATTAGTGAGGTCACCCCTAAGCAAAAAGGATTTAAAAGGCTTTACAACGTGGCTAACCATCAGCCTGAAGATGAGAGAATTTTTTAATGAACTTTTTTAGCAACAGACCTCATAAAGTTAATGACTAAAGTAATTATGTACAGCAACTGTGATTTTAAAGGATCATAGTGAACCCCTGAAGATTAAAGCTGACTATTATTGTTTTCAGTTATTTTCTACCTTTTCAGACAGGAATCAGAAATTGGTTTCATACAGTTAATTTACAGAGACTTAAATCTTGTTTGACACATAGTGACAACTAAGTTTGCTATAATTTTTTTGCATTACCACTGTGAGATTCTAGTATGGGAAGCTTTTTGGAAAAAAAAATTCTTTGTAGTTGCATTTAACTGTGGGGAACTCCAACATCTGGGATGTGAAAGTCAGCAGTAGAAAAGCATTGCATTTATTTGCATGAGCTTTGTCGTCAGGATATCAAAATTGGGATGACAAACATTATATAACATCAGGTGTGAATTTACTTGCAACTCATTAATCACTGTGTGTAACAAAAACTAACTGACTAAATGTTGAGTCAGATGCATTACCTATGTGAAGCTTTGAATGCTGTATTGATGTGAATGTAAGCCAGAAATCAGTATAAAACCTATGAATTGGACCAGCAAACTCGTCTCTTTTAGAACCACCAGTCCTCACTGTCCTCCAGATCTTTTTCTGCTCTCTGAGATCCAACGTGTGCTGGGGTCCTCCTCCCCTCCCCGGTGACCTGGGCTCCCAGGGGGTTGGTGTTAAGTAAACTTTGTCAGCCATGCAACGATCTCCAGCAGAGAACTGTCTCTCTGCTCATCAGGAGACCTTCTCCATGACCCCCAACTCTCTGCCTTGGCATTCCTCCACCACACCACCTCCCTGACCCACCTTGTCTTCATCTCTCTTGCCCTCCCCCCGTCAGCTCCACCGTTTGTCCTTCGCCTCGGGTCCTGCTCTCTGTCCCAGCAGCCCATGCGGCCGGCTGGTGTCTCCTCCGTTGGAGACAGCCTATCAGGGGCCTCACGTCATCTGTCTCCAAGACCTGACTGACAGGTCGACCTCAGAGATTACCAGCTACTATCAGAGGAGGAGGGGGGGTGCTCCCTAAGTGGATGCTCCTTTCTCTCACCATAACACTGGTTGGGGGCTGGAACCTGATTTAGGCCTCTGGAACTCTGATGTGGCATTTTATCTGTCTGGGAGCTGCTCTGTTGATTCACTACAAGGTCTGCAGGGACGGAGTACCAGACAGTGACAGATATCAACTATCTCAGCCAGTGTAGACGCAGAGAGGAGAGAAAACTTCAAGCTTGTTGGTCTTTGCTGTAAACATCCAGCTACTTTCTGCTGTTCATCCAGAGGTTTGGAATAACAGCATGGAAAAGTGCTGGTCTGCTATCAAGGTCCAGATGGTGCATTCCCAGGCTGCACACTGAGACCTTCAACCCTAATATTTAACAGGGGGGATTTTTTGTGTGTGAAAATTCTTCCAGAGCAGGTTGAAAATATTCCATGAAAATCAATCTCTTCTTGAGTCGGACACAAAGCAAAAACTAGCAGATCATAACCACAAAACTGATAATCATAGCAGCATGTTAGCTTAAACTGGAAACAGCTAGCCTGGCTTTGTCCAAAGGTAACATAATCCGTTTACCAGCATCACCAAAGCTCTCTAATTAACATTTTATGTCTTGTTTGTTTAACCCATGCAAAAACTGAAGTGTGAAAAAACGTAAAGTTGCAGTTTTATTAGGGTTTGTGTGCGCCAGCTTCAGTCTTAATGCTAAGCTAAGCTAACTGGCTGCTGGCTGTAGTTTATAATCAAACTGGGTCTCTGTCAGTGTCTGAGGTCTGAATGTCTCACTGTCATCACTGTGTTAACTTTTGCACAAGTTATAACGTTAAACAGACACAAACCCAGTTAGCAGCAGGTAGCATTAGCCATCAGCAGCTAGCAGCCTGAATGTATCTCATATTCTTACATATTAACATTTTGGCTTTCATTGCTGTCATTTTTTAAGTAGTCAGAGTAACTTAAGTCACTAATAATGACATTAATTATTGCTAACAACTGTGCTAACTGTGTAAACTTAGAAAGCTAGCTGACTAGCCTGATAGCTAAAGATGAGATAAATATGAGCTGAGATAGCTTCTCACTGAGTTCATACAAGATCAAAATCTGACTTTAGCTGGTGTTCACATCATTGTCATAATGGTTATGATAAAATAATGAATTTGGAGGTTTCAAAACTTAAGACTGAGCAACATTTCATAATATTTTCAGCTCCTTTGTCCATAGTCACAGAGTAGTGAGGTCACATGGTAAAGAGGCAGAACCGGATTGGTCGTTCTGTTTACATTCTGAGCACTGATTGGTTCTTTGCAGATGGAACCTTATAGCACCAAGTTTGAGATTGATTTTTGAAAATGAACTTCATCTAAAAACTTTGGGGCCAATAATTCAGAAAACAAAAAATAAACCAACACAAAATGTTAATAACTTGTCAAAGAATAGTTTCATGTGAATAACTATTTTTTGCCAAAAATGTCAGAATCTTATAATTCTAAAGCCACAAACAGTATTGAGCTTCTCATCCAACAAGTGAACAAGTGTACAAACAAATGTCATACTTGAACATTATTTTTTCATACATTTGGTAGGCCTACATCCTCCAATTGTCAAAAAATGCAACATTACTAGCAGCCCTGCTAAATAATCTAACCTCAGTCTCTCTACATCGGCTCTACTAGAAGCTTCTGGCCTTTTAAGAGAAGACCTACTCTTTGCCAGGTGGTTTGAAGCTGGCTAACTCTCAAGCCCTCGTCATCGCTCTCTGTCTAGAACATGGAGCCCTGGGATATTTGTGTATCACGTATTGATTTGGAGGTACAACCCTTGGCTGTAAAACAAAGATAAAGAAGTTAGGCATTAACTATTTTTTTCCAGGGGGCACTCTGAGCCTGTTTCACATAGTTGGAACCCACCTGGAAAAAAAAAGAAAAAAAACCTCACTAAAATGCCTGCTCGTGTGATGGACTCTGGAATATTGATTTTTCTCTCTGAACAAAAAAAGGCCTTCGCAGTCAGTATTTCCCTCTGAGCTCAGATAGGGCTGCTACATTCCTGTCTACTCCCTCCAAGGTTACTGCCTGCACGGTGGAGGCAAGCACCTGTCAGATGTACGCTTGTTTTGTTATACAATGTGTCTTTGTAGCATTTGCTGCCTCCATAGAAACCCTTTATTTCCAGTAATGGTAAGAAATTGTAAAAAACAAAAAGGGATTGCTCTGGGGAATTCAGCAATTCTGGGTTGGGGAGTTTCCTTGTTGTTGTCTCTCTATCTGAGTTCACAAGGATTACAAACTGTTGAACTCTCTACTCACATGTGGCTTATATACTGATCCTGAAGCCAGCCTTGTTTAGAAATCCTCACCTGACACCATGCAGCAGGAGGACAGTGTCATCAACGCCGCTTTGTTTGCTTACTTGAGAGTTAAATGTGATGAAGTTTGCACTTGTTGATTAAGTATGTCTACCCCATTGTTCTGCATACTTGTAGTGGTGTGAAACTAATCACATCTAAAGAGAGCTCTAGTGCCACTACTGGTTAATCATTTGGAGAATTTACTAGTTATCCTGATTTAACAGATTAATACTGGTAGTGATTATTGTTTTATTTTCATAGAAAAAATACTGGTTATACTCTGTGTTAGTTAAGAAATTCAACCACACATTATTTATGTATTTTTATTTCACTATATCCAATAAAATTAATACGTTGCAGCATTTCTAACCCTGTCAGGAATCTTCTCAATCTCAGCATCAAAAGTACTTGACAGTTTACAGCCCAGGCAAAGGTTGAACCTCCACAGTTTTATAGAATTATTAAGTAAGCAATTATGATAACCCACTGTTTTAAAGATAATAGGATGATAAGGTTCTGCCAAACTCACACTGTAGTTTGCCCTTACGCTGCTCTTCCTGAGGAGAAAATCAGTATTTTTTGCACTTAGGCCACTTTGTCCTCTCAATCCGCCGAGTGTTTATTTTACCTGTGGAGCATTAAAAGTTCCAGATGTTCTGTAGGGAATTATAATAATAGTTATAATCTGAAAAACAACAACACCTCGTAGCTGCACATTGTAATGACCCTGCCTGGCTAGTGGCATTTTATCAAAGCTCATAAACCTTGAATGACTATATATTGATAAAGACTGTTTAAAGTGTCATTGGAACGATAACATTTGCACTGTAAATGTGGCTCGCAGGCTCCAGCCTCCAATCATGCTGCGATGATAAGGACAAGCACCTAGTGGGCTACGACCAATAGGTCAAAAGCCACAGAATATTTGGTTTGGGAATGTCGAAAGCCAACTTTTACTTTGTTAAAAATCATTTAAATTAATATGATTAAATTAACTGAGGATCAAAGCTGTGGGCCTCTAAAACTAAATGAATTGTGACAGTAAATGATGTCTGGCTATTGCAAGTATTTGCATGCAATTTGTCTATAAACACTGAAGGTGGAAATAATTATTATTATATAAGCAATACTGGATGTGACATAGTCCACAATTTGAAACCTTCCCCCCTCCTCCAATTCCATTCAGGTATAATACAAATAATACAAGTAATTCAAAATATTAGAAACATATTTTAATACAAATATATAAATCACAATACAAAAATTAGTATAAAATAATGAAAAAAGAAGAAGTGTTGCAAAAAATGAGCACTAAAAATCTAATTTGAAAGTTGTTTATTTTACATAAGGGTATTTTATAGCCACATATATAGCTTTATTGGGTGTTGTTTTTGTTAACCTTCTCCCTTTACACGCATGAATAACAATTACCCCCCGCTGGGAGAGAGATGGACGAGTGCTTTGACACTTTGCCCTTATCAATATCAATAAAGCAATCAGCGTTTCAGGGGCTTATATGTTTTGAGGAGGGACCTATGGGAGGGGATAACTGAGTTTATGGCTTTACTGCGGAGGTGGGGCTGCTGCTTTCAGGTACACCAACCCACCCACCCATGCACACGCACATGTCTTACCCTAACTGTAAACTAAACCATATAAAGACATTTTTTTTTAGCTTTTTGCTGAATGTAACTGCAATGAAAACAAACCTTAACTATGATAATCTGGTTTAAAAGCCAAAAATCAGTCCCTAAATATGGCGCGCACAAAATCCTCAAGCCCTATATCAGGCCCTCCCTTCCTCTCAGGTCCTCCAAGAGTCAGTCCAGACAGCCAGATTGAACTTTGCCCAGCCCGACCATAAAGTGAGACAATAAATTCAACCAGACTTCTGAACTGCATGACATGAGAGCGAAAGAGAGGGGAAAGGACCTTCAGACTGTCAGAGATCAATTCCTCCAACATGGCAGGAAAGCCCAAGTGGCCAAACGGATGGAGAGAAAGAGGAAAAAAAAACAACAAGTATTTCTCCCCCTTGTTTTGTCTGCGACTGAATTCAGGGAAGAATTGATTTCTGCAGCACTAGGTTTTCAAAAAACACTGACGTTGAGAATTGGAATTCCGCAATTTTCCAAATAACGTTGTGTCGTAAGAAATGTGTTGCAGATGGTCCACAGCACTGACTCTTCCCTGTTTTCTGCTGGTTCAAAGTATCTCAACATCCCAAGAATTCATTTTCCACTGAGTTTTCATTTATCAACACAGTGAATTCAGAAAATTGCCTTTTATTTTCATTAAGCAAACCTTTTTTTTTTATAGTTTGATGCTGAGACCTTGAATGATCTTCCTCTTTCTTGGCCTGGACTTGAGTTTTGCACGTACAGTTTAATAATGCTGTTTCATACTGGAACAAAGCCCACCTGGGATCATAATATGTTAAGTTCAAGTTCTGTATCAAGATGAGGTGGTAGATTTAAACTGTTCTGAACCCAGCAGGAGGTCAGGGTGGGGATTAACAACCCAAAACGAGCGTTTGAAACACCTAAAAGGTTCACCTCTAGATGAATGATGGTGTTAATATAAAGGGCTATTACACCAAAATAGAATGCATGAATGAGTTTCTTGTAAATTTAGTTGATTTGTCTTCTGCACCACATGACAGGAGAGACATACAGTATTTAGTCAGTGGATGTACTGCCACCTTGTGATGTGCTCTGAAACCTGCATGTCAAAATCATCACTTCACAGTAAATGTGGAGAGAATATATTAAATTCTGTCAGGTCATAACTTCAGTGCCAGCGCCAAGGGCAAAGTGTGGGAGGTGGGGGGGGGGGGACACTGGCTGCCGTCCTCCCCTGCCGCATGCTGACTCCACCGGCAGATGGATGTCACTGACCCTTCTCGGTGATCACAGCAGAGACTTGAAGCAGGGTTACAGTCATTTTCCTGATCGTGTGTCGCCTGCTCTCCTCTCCAGGGGTTCAAGTCATCTCTATCTGCTGCTCAGTCAAGCCTGCAGTGCCTGAGCCACCATCACTCACGCTCTGCAGGGCAGGCTGTGGATTATCTGACCCCCTGGTGTGGGAGTAACAACCCCTGCAGTCCAGTCAGCAAACACTGCAGTCTTCAAGCAGCTGAGACCGGCAGGTGTGGCGGTCAGGGATCCTCCCCAGGATCAAGCCGTGGCCAGGGGGAGAGATAGCGGCGTCTCCGGCACCCTGACAGTCAGTCGGCGAGGCAGGGTGTGTCTGCAGTCAGTCAGAGTGATGGACAAGCTGGCTGCTCAGCTGAGATCAGCCACCTGACATTAAGTCTGCAGAAAAGTTTACGCCTGAATGTCATGGCTGTGATAATTTTGACACACACTACATGGCTAAAAGGTTGAAAATGATTAAAATAAGGACACCCAGACATCACACTTATATCTGATTTGTGAACATCTTCTGAAACTATGGGCATTAATCTGCTGCTATCACAGCCTGCACTCCTCTGGGAAAGCTTTTCGCAAGATTTGGAACCTGGCAGCACTGCAGCAGGGATTTGCTGATATTCAGCATTATTGAGGGTTGGCCTCTGATGCTGGGCGATAAGGCCTGTGCTCAGGGTTCTGTGTAGGTCAGTCAAGTACTTCCTCACCAAACTTAGAAAATCAATTCTTTATGGATCTCAATTTGTGCGCAAAGAGCACTGGCCATCCCCCAACTACAGAGTTTGGAGGCAGACTGTTAAAAGAAATATTCAAGGCTGGTTTCTCTTTGCAGTAACTCTTAACTAGGACTTAAGACTACTTTTGGGGTCATGGATAAAGAAAAAGCATGATGACAGCTTCTACAGGGCACACTTTACTGCTTCAGAACGACAACACGACCCTGGCAATAAACATCACACACTGATTTAACCATAGAAAAGAGAATGAAGATAACAATAAAACAAAACTCATTGTGGTATTTATGTTTGTAGAGGGTAGGGGGTGGGGATGAGAGGTGTTCATATAAAGTATAAGATGAATGATTGCGGTAATACTTGAATACTTGAATGTATGTGTCTCATGTATGTGAATGTATCTACATTTCATGATAGCCTGACACCATCCTAGGGTATGTATATACTATCTTATTTATCAAGGTATTATTATTTATCTTAATTTACGAAGAGATTGTAAGCAAAACCCCATGGTGGAAAGCAGGAAATTAAATTTAAAATGTTATAGTCAGTCTTTTTGTGCATCACTCCACCATGTTAAACCATTACTAACATTCTGAATCTACACAATATCAAATTGCAATATCATTGTCTGTCGTATCATCAAGATTTTTGAAACTAAAGGACTCAAACAATAAAAAAAACAGCTGCTGAATAAAACATACCCAAATGACAGGGGTGTCCAGGTACTTTTAGCCATATAGTTTATATATACAGTATGCATGAATATATTCTCCGCGGTGACAAAGCATTCAACCACAGCTGCCATTCACTCACTGTTTAACACCGTAACAGGTAAACCACATGAGAGCCCGTTGTTTTAAAGACTTGACTATAAAATGACAAAGTGCCACAGACATGACACCAGACTATACACCGACTGTCTAGGCCTCGTGCCAAGTCACAGAGACCTCAGAGGGTATAAAAAGGTGTCAGAGTCTTCCCTACAGTGTGCAGTGATGAGAGTGAGAGGATGACAGCATGATGAATGTCTTGTTATGAGGAGCTGCTGCATGTGAGGCGAGCCTGAAGATGTCCAGGTTATGAATGGACTAGTCAATGAGCTAGAACATAAATGGCCTTTGGTCATAATTTCTTAGTGCCAGGGAGATGCCTTGTGAGATGTCCTGCTGTCACACTGCTCACTGGAGAAGATACATCACTCTATTTGGTTCTCTGTCATCTCTCTCGAACGGTTTTCTTTATCCTTGCTCTTTTCTCTTCTCTCTTTTTCTGATTAGCATAGCTGACCTATCACACACTGGTGCTGAGTCATTATTAGGTGTTAGCATTTTCAATTATCCCACACCTCCCATCTCTGCCAACCTGTCTCCACTGTGAGGCAGACGCTGCACAGCAGGATAAAAGCAACAAAATGCTAATCTCGGCTTATAAGAAGCTAACTACATCTGAGCTCAACTTGAAAAACAACAAAAAGAATCAAATTAACAATACGGTGAAAGAAGTTGAAAAAGCAAACACGACGTCTAATGTCCCATGGTTCATTTGGAACTTTATTTCAGCTATATGGTTGTTTTAAAAGCACTTATTAGCAATACAGACTGAACGGTTTTCATGATACATGTCGTACTGCATGTCAAACATTCATGCCAAAGAAAATACTACTGATACATTTCCAACAGGACAGTTACAAAATAAAGTACAAAATAGGCTTTTTCATAACAACCATAACAAGACAACACTACCATAAAGCGTATTAGTGCTTCTAGCTTTTAGTGTTATCATGATCAGTGAAAAGAGTCAAAACTGTACGCAAAAAAAGTCACTTTCAGTCCTGAAAAGAACAAAAACAAAAAAAAAAAAACAACAAAAAAAAAAAAGAGAGATGCTTGTATGCGGTTGCACATTCCCACATAGCGGAGCGAGCTGGCCACCTTGCCGAGTCTCTACATGGGCAACTGCCTTTTAAAAGAGGTAAGGCAAGTTCTGTCTTAAAAACCATTAGCTTTCCTCCCAAAGAAACACTGGTGGAAAGATACTCGACACTTTTGACAACAAAATGTCTTTTTTTTCCCGTTTCACAAATTAACAAGTTAGGCTTACAGAGACCTATTTCAGAGAAAGAAAAAAAAAAAAACGCTTCTACCGATGATTGCTAGAAAGCTATTGCAAAACAAACAGAAAGAAGCAAACGCAAAACATCACAAATGTATCTCAACATTAATATTAAAGCAGAATGTTTGAGAGATTTTGAGGCTACATATTAGGAAGGCAGTGATACCTATAAATCCTATTTTTTTTGGGCAGCAATACAAAATAATTTAATCTACATTTTTCGTCTTAGTGTTCTAATAGATTGTACTCTCTAGCTCAATAAATGCTGATTTTGAGAAAGGAAATACACTTAAATTAAAAAAAAAAAAAAAAAAAAAAAGGTAATACAAGATAAAGAGCACCTTATCCCCATACAAGTTATTTAACAAGTAGATTTTTGGAAGCAAATGGCACAGAGTCATAAATGGTAAATTAGCAATGCTAATTGAATTGTACAGTTTTTTTTTTTTTGTCAGACAATACCACCAAGTCTTGAAACAGTTTTACATCAATTCGTGACGAGATACTCATAAATGTTTGCATCGTGTGGGTTTGTGTGTACAACAAATAGGTCAAACAAGGGTTGTTCACTGGACAGAAGCTGAATGAGTTTGTGTGTTTGTCTTGAATGCTTGACTGGCCGCTCTGGTATCCGCAGCCAAAAAGGTGTTGCAACACTGCTGTCGTTCTCGGTACAGCTTGGTAAATAAAGTACGGGTGTGGCTTGCTACCTGGCAGTCAGACTACTCTTATCTTTGTTTTATCGCTGAGCTGAAGTGGACCTCCAAAGTCAGTGCGGAAAAAGCGCTTTTACCCTGACTCAGCTTTTCTTATCCCACCTCAGGACATGTGCTAGTGCAAAACTGCCAACATCTGGTCTTCTGCTGCAAGGACAGTTGGCATATAGCGTATAGTCACAACAGCCAAGCTGAACACTGACATGAAGCTAAAACACTCACTGAACCTTTTAAGTTGTGCATACAGTAATGTGTCACAAACTTGCCATACTGTCATGACAAAATTAAGAATTTAAAATCCACATCAGGAGCTTCCGATACCAATACACTTGCATAAGGATTTACAATTACAATAAAAGGTGACTGCAGCTGGCATCAGAAGGCCTGCAGCAGATTTATGAGAACTTTACAACAAAAGGGAACAGATCCCACCTCACACTTCTGAATTTTCTGTGATTCCAGAGTGAGATCCAGAGATAGGACCCTTTCATATCCAAGACCATGAGTCTGAAGGAGCCACCTCCGACTCAAAGAGAGGAAAGAAGTTTCACATATCAAGTAAAAACAGAGAAAGCAGTACAGAAAGAGAAGGATGAAGAGGGGATGGTGGAAAAGAGGCAGAGAGTGAATGACACAACAAGAAAAAGGCGACGTCCGTGAAACAAGCATCTTTCTGGCTGCAGTTAGGACACGTGATGACAGAACCGCAGAATAAAAGTCAATTCGTTTTTTTTTTTTTCCTTGTTTTGTAACAGAAATTCCATCAGAGCACAATCAAACCATTAAGAGAGCATTTGTTGTGTAGAATAAGACATCTGAGGACGCCCTTGGCTGGCTGGCTCGGGTGCTGTGAGGATGGTCGAGCAGCAGCAGCAGCAGCTGGTGTGGTTGTGGCATTGCGAGCGTGGTCAGGGTGGGCTTAAAGAGAGAGAGAGAGAAGAAAAAAAAAAAGTCTTGGGATCTCTAGTAGAGGAGGATGCGGCGCTCAATGGCCTTGCGGCAGATGGGGCACTCGCTCATTCGGTCCCCGCACAGCTGGCAGGTGCCATGGCCGCACATGAAGATCATGTTCTTCAGCCGGTCCAGGCACACCGGACACATGGTCTGGAGACAGATGGAGAGAAGTAGCACAGTTCATATGTTCTGTTGGGGTAAAGTCATTTCAACTTTCAGAAAATCACTAACTGAGCCAAGCCCTGGATGAAACATCTATGACGCAGACGTCCATTGGATTACACAACATTTTACAGCAGGGGTCATCACCTCCCAGTTCAATTCAATGTTATTTATTGGTAGTTCTTGAGTCACACATGCTTTGTTTCTATGTGGAACTATTGTGTTCAGCTCAGCCACGGTGTGGCTTATAAAGTACCAGTCAAAGGTTTGGACACACCCACTCATTCAAGGGTTTTTCTTTATTCTTACTATTTTCTACATTGTAGAAGAACGATGAAGACATCAAAACTGTAAAAAAACACAGATGGAATTGTGTAGTAATCAAAAAAGTGTTAAACAAACCAAAATGTTTCATATTTCAGATTCCTGGAAGTAGCCACTGTTTGCCTTGATGACAGCTTTTTTACCTTCTTAACGTGTTTGAGACCATCAGTTCTGCTGTGCCGAGGTATTGTTGGTATACAGCAAATAGCCCTGTTTTACTGTAATAAACAATATTATGGCAAGAACCTCTCAAGTAAATAAAGAGAAACAATAGTCCAGTGATGAAGGTCAGTCAATCTGCAAACTTTTAAGAGTTTCTTCAAGTACAGTCGCAAAAAACATCAAACGCTATGATGAAACTGGACTTGCCTCTGCTGCAGAGGATAAGTTCATTAGTTACCAGCCTCAGAAATCGCCAATTAACGGTAACTCAGATTAGAGGCCACATCAGTGCTTCCCAGAGTTCAAGTAGCAGACACATCTCAACATCAACTGTTTGGAGGAGACTGTGTGAATCAGGCCTTGATGGTTGAACCGCTGTAAAGAAACCACTACTGAGGGAGACCAATAAGAAGACGAGAATTGTTTGGGCCAAGAAACACAAGGAGTGGACATTAGACCAGTGGAAATCTGTATCTGTACTTTGGTCTAATGAGTCCAAGAATGGATGGTATCTGCATGTGTGGTTCCCACTGTGAAGCATGGAGGACGAGGTGTGATGATGTAGGGGAGCTTTGCTGGCGACACTGTTGGCGATTTATTCAGAATTCAAAGCATATTTAACCAGCATGGCTACCACAACATTCTGCAGCGACACGCCATCCCATGTGGTTTGCACTTAGTGGGACCATTATTTGTTTTTCGACAGGACAATGACTCAAAACACACCTCCAGGCTATGTAAGGACTAACTGATTAAGAAGGAGAGTGATGGAGTGCTGCAGCTGATGACCTGGCCTCCACAATCACCCAACCTAAACCAAACTGAGATGGTTTGGGATGAATTGGACCGCAGAGTGCAGGAAAAGCAACCGATAAGTGCTGAGCATATGTGGGGACTCCTTCAAGACAGCTGGAAAAGCATTTCAGGTGTCGACCTCATGAGGATGGTTGAGAGAATGCCAAGAGTGTGCAAAGCTGTCATCAAAGTAAAAGGTGTTTACTTTGAGGAATGAAAGATATTTCAGTTTAACACTTTTTTGTTTACTACATGATTTCATATGTAGGGAGGGGATGTTTTTGGGTTGGGTTGGGCCACTCAGTCAACAATAGTAGTTGCAGGAGTGTGTGCCTGTGTGTGGAGCTAGGTGTGTGTGTGTGTCACCAGGGCATGGCGGCAGTAATTAATATCACCTGCACCTGCTTGTTATCAGTTTTGTTTGTAACAGAGAGAGGGTGAGTAGGGTGCCGTCATTTTCTGTTGACTGCTATCCTTTTCGTCAGGTTTAGTGACATCTATGCAGAACATCTTGTATTGTAAAAGTGTTTTGTTTTTTTTAAATGAGCGTGTCAATAAACAACTATAACGCAGCTACAGACTCTTGCTCTTGGATTGGACACAGTCAGTGTGCCGGACAGACCTCCCTACATTAGCTCTCTAAGCAGCTAATTGTTACGCTTTGATAGTTGCTACAAAACCAGGTTATTTTATAGTTTTGATGTCTTCAGTATTGTTCTACAATGCAGAAAATAGTAAAAATTAAGAAATTCTCTTGAATGAGTAGATGTGTCCAAACTTTTGACTGGTATTATACATGTTTTGTTAGCCTTGGTGCTACTTATTACTAAAGCAGCTAATTCAGATTCATTAGCTGGAAGGTTTTTGAATGCAGGTTGGACAAAACAAGCAAATTCTAGACAATCTTGTTTGGGCTGTGGGAACTTGTGATGGTCCTTTTCCAATATATTCTACCATTTTATTGACTAAATAATCAATAATTCTCAGATTAAAGGTTTAAAGATATGTTTACTAATACACACTTTGCACCATTTAATATTTGTACTTGTCAATGCTCATTTATTTTCACCCTCGACACATCCACTAAATGGGAGCAAGCATTCTGTATCTCAAAGGCATGGATGAAACAACATTTTCACATTCCTTGGTCCTCAGGTGACGATTATCAACTTCTGAGGAAGTATCAGCCGGCCAAAACCTGGTCTACAGTTCAGTTTGGGCTTACCTGTTCCTTGATGTCCTGAAGCTGTTGCTGTAGCTTCTGTACATCAGCGTTGACGTTGGTGTTGTCTTTGTCTCTCTGCAGGGCTGGAATGTTTCCGCTAGCTGTTTCGACACAATATAACAATACAAAAAAAACAGGTTGAGGAGAAAAAAGGAAATGCAGTAACCAATTTAGAGACTAAAAAAAACAGTTTGCATCAGTGGCCACATCAAACTTCACCTTCTTATAATGACAACTTTATTGCCAATAAAACACAAATGCAGCCACTTTAACATTGCCATTTTGGAAAAAAGCTGGGAGTCCTATTATATTTAAAACATGAGCAAGGATTGCAAACACATGCACTCTGAGTTTTATTATGTTTGGCAGATTGAACTTGGGCTCTAGCAGCCTATGCTGGCATTGCACTCACTTTTAAATGACTTGATTTCAGAAAAGCATATGCTGTTGTAATTATTTGAAACATAAACTGGCACAAGGCAAAACATCATGCAATGTTTTTTGGCATCTTACAATCCACAGGATATATAATGATATGAGTGGAAAAGTGCCTGAATGGATCATTTGAGCACTCAACAAGAATTAGCTGGACTGGGGCCCTGCTGGGGACTCCGGCTCATACTAGCTGCTTGTCAACAGCCAAATATCTGCCAGAAATAGCGAGTACTGGTGTGATTCTTGGCATATGCATCATGTATATACATATATATATATACACATACATATATATATATATATATATATATATCAGCATCTATTGATTATGGTGTGTGTATCACTGAAAGAAAACGAGGGTTTTAAGGGTGAGGGGAGGGGAGAGGGGCGAGGGCAGCACTCTGGGGAGCTCTTTGAAAAAGGGCTCTGATAAGGGAGGGGATCATGGAGGCATACTTACACCAACTTAGTGCCAGATTGTTGGGCTGGAGAAGATCCTGCGATCCCCCTGCCATAGTGTTAGAGCTCCCTGCTGGGAATAACCAGTCACATTGTTATAGAAGGAGCCGTCCTCACCAGCTCAACAGTTGGCCTGAGGACCAAAAACTACTCACTACAGCCTCTAAGGGAGGTTCAGAAAAAAGAATTTGAAGAGGAAGCCAGCAAGTCGGAAAACAATGATCGGGCAAAAAGAGGGAAATAGAGTCTCATCTATATAGTATTGATAGTTAAAAGGCGTAGCGGCAAGTGATTCTTTCTCTTTTTGCCATCAGCCAATGCTTAAGCATGAAGTCAAGAGTCTAAAGCCTGTGATCACTGTGTTAGAGGTACATTCAAATCAACAGATGAATTTCGTGCACTAGGTTTTCTTTCATAAAAGACATCAACAGTCGGGATGAAGGGAAAGGAGATAAACAATAAATGCTGCCCCTTGCATGAGTGTATGTGTGTCTGGACCTGCATTGGTAAGTGAACTTACAACAGTTTCCCTTTTAACTCAACATAAAATGTGAAAAACACGATAAGAGTAACCATCGGTGAGATGCACCAATAATAACAATAAAAAAACAATAAAACACTGTATTTCACTTGAAGACAAGAAGATGGATTGTGGATGCAACCAAAAATAAATACATTAATACACTTCATTACAAGCCAGTTACAATATTTTGACTACATTCAGGGCTGCTGTCCATGAGGTGTTGTATCTAAAATATCTTATCGGTCTAAAACTGTTCTGTATCCTTCAGAAATTCACTCCTAGGAAGGTATTATAATTCAGTTCAGTTAATATGCATGTATAATAAAGGCTACAGGACCTTTAGCATATGCTTATTGCTTACACATAAGTTTGCCCATTTTATGCGAATGTGATTAGTCAAACTTTTAGAGGCCACACAAACATGAATAAAGTGATCAGGTTGTCTGCATACTCTTTGATATTATTGCATTATTCAGTGCGGGTCAGTAAAACTCATCTTGAAATGGCTTCTGAGATCCCACCTATAAATAGATTATGATACGATCCATTTGAAACTTTAAAAAAAAAAAAAAAAGAGTAGAGTATGTGGTGAATTTCAGACAAGCATTAGTGAGGCCGTTGTCCACTATAGTCAATATCTAAAAAGAAGCTTGTACAAAGTGACAAGATTAAAATAAATGATTAAAACATGTCAGATCTAACAGTGCTGGAAGAGTTTTTTTTATCAATTTTAAAAAGCAATAATAGCTGATTCAAATCTCTGACTGAACCTGTACAGTTCTAATGGATGGAAAACAGACAACAAAACAACATATCAGTGATGCAAACATAAGAATAAAATGCACAAGCAAGGCAGCAACAAAGCAAAGAAAATGAATAAGGGCTAAAGCAGATATTTTTTTAAAAGAGACTAAAAAAAGAAAAAGAAAGAAAGAAAGAAAGAATAAAAAAAGGGGAATTAAAAGGGAACGTGTGGAAGATTCACTCACTAAGGTCATCATCATCATCATCATCATCATCATCATTCTCATCATCAGCGGCATCATCCTCCATACCTTTCCCTCCGCAGCAAAGAACGAAGGGGGTGCGGCGTTCCACCACAGCCCGGCACTGTACGCACTTCTTCATGAGGCTGGCACAGTCTGGAGACAACGAGACATACTGTTTAGACCTGAATGCTGAGTCTGTGTACGCACAATATGTTAATTTATAGAAAAAAAAGGCAGCAAAAGTCAAGGTTAGGATGTTAAAATGTGTGCGACTTACTCTCACAAGCGCACATGTGACCACAGGGCTGGAACAACACTGCTGCCTTTTTGTCAGAGCAGACTACGCACTCCTCAATCTGTGGAAAAAGGGGGAATAAAAGTGTCTATTCATGCTGCATCATGTTTATTTCTGGGTAGGATAGATGGTGGTAACTTTAATACCTTAGTTCTTGACTGGACCTGATCTTTGCAGATGAGACATTTCTTGACACGTGGTGAGCAGAGGGAGCAGGTGGCGATATGTCCGCAGGGCCCGAACAGAGTGTCTCTCTTCATGTCTGAACACACCATACACTCCTCCAGCGACTCGATGTTGCTGTTCAGAGACGGGCTGCGGGTGCCCACCTGGCCACTGGAACAGAGAAGAAGAGAATAAAACACAAGAGAATGAGAGTGAGAACAGAGGAGATTATCTGTAAGAGAGGCTGACGGAGAACAAAGAAAATAGTGGGAGACGGAGAGAGACTAAAAGGAACAGAGGGAGGAAAAAGGAAAGAAAAGGAAACAAAAGCCCTACATGAAACATTGTTAGCAAAGAAAGGAAATCAATAGGATTGTCTGATGATTTTCCTGAGATGGCGCTCGCTTCCGTTCTCTCTTTCGGCTGCTGTTACAGTCTGTGGGTGCATGAGCGTACTTTTAAAACACCTACTCTTGTAAGTTCCATTTCATCCCTGTGTGTAACAAGGGTTTCTGGGAGTTAGATGACAAAACTGATACACTTTTACATCTGTCTGTTAAATATGAAGCCAGAGCGTTTAGTACAAAGCTGGAAGCACCTCTAAAGCTCACGAATTAACGCGCTATATCTTGGCCAGGTGCCGTGTCTTTCCGAACATTTCTCTGGCACATAACTGGTCGTAAATCACAACTTGTCATCTTAAAACTTTGGTGTTTGTACAGATAAAACAAAGAGGATATAACATGTTAATCAGTAGTTTTAAAGTTGCTGGAAGAGGCAAGCTGTTTCCCTTTGTTTCCACTCTTTAATGTTAAGTCAAGCTAACCACCTCTTGGCTCCGGCTTCATATATTACAAGCAGATAATGAGAGTGGTATCAATATTCTCATCCAAACTCTCGGCAAGAAAGCAAATAATGTCAAACTAATCCTTTAAGAGATGTTTACCTGCTCTTCTCTTTGTGGCATTTGGCCAGAGCCTTGCAGAGGCTGGGGTCAGGACACAGGTCTAGAGGGGACTGGCCCTTCTTGTTACGAATGGTCAAGTCCGCTCCGTTGGCAGCCAGGAAGCAGGCGATGGATGCTGCACTCTTCTTTTCTGCCCCCTGGGTGCCCAAGCCCATGATTAACTGCAGACAAACACACAAAAGCAGAAAAAAAAAAAAAATCAGAGACACATATTCTGACTTTTCACACAAAAGATAGTTCTCAAGTTGAAGCCAATGAGAGTACACACTCTTGCACTTAAACCCCCTTATGCGCAGGAGGACTACTGATTTTAATATTATTCAGAGTTAAATCAGATGATCCATGTCAAAGCGCTATCAGATCATCACTAATTAGCCAATCAAAGACAGGCCTTAAGACGCCTCTCGGGCAGTGTAACCCCCTCACCCCTGCCCAAAATCCCATTAACTGTCCCGTCTCTCTCCCTCCCCTTCCTCAGTGTGACTAGCCCGACTCGTAGCCGCTCTCTCTTTCTAGCAATTTGGGCCTTCCATGTCTTATCGTCTTCAACCAGTAGCTTTTACATCTCTGCTGATGGAGCCATCGGGCCGGCTAATTCAATTCTCATCTTGAAGGGGGGGGGGGAGCTATGGGAGAGTGACCCAACTGCATATATCTCAATTAGGCCCACTGTCTGTCTGTTCCGCTCCTCCGCTGGGGAACCAGAGAGGGCAGGAAGGGGGTTAGACGAGAGGAGGCTGAGGCGGACATGAGAAAGAAGTGAGAGAGAGACAGAAGGTGACAGGTAAGAAAAGTCTGTCACTGCAGGTAGGCCCCTCTAGCCTTAAATGTATCCCTGTAGGGATTTAGTGATGTGGTGTTAACATGGAAAGGGGGTTCTGGTCTGACATGCCTGCGTTGGCCTCTACAGAAGGATGAACTCATTCAGGCTGGTCAAGAGGCGGTGGCGAGCTGGTTGACTGCTCTGTGCTGGTGTCAGGCTGCTGTCTGAATGATGGGACGAGGAGACTGGGCTGTCCAGTGATGCGGATGACGGGGGACTGAGGAGCACTGAGCTTGCTGTCTAAGTGTGATCTGTCATCGTTTTTCACAACATTGGGCAATGGGTCACATACTAATCTTCATACAGGTGTGTTACAGGATACTGACAAAACAACTCTAATGACAACCTCTCAAAATTATAAACGCTAAATGCAGAACATGATTATACTTCTCTATGATCACCGGTGTTGTTGTAAGAGACAAGCATACAATTGTTGACAAAAAATGTCTATTTTTCTTATAGAGCATGGTTTATATGTTATCTCGACTGTGGGAGCTCTGGTTTCTTTTCACAGAGACAAAGACATACAGCTCATATGAACTGGAAACTGTAACATGTTTTATATATCTGATTATAATCATATAATAAATAATTACCCAGCCATTATCCTGTTCAAAGAGAGTAATAAGATTATTATAACCAAACAGTGTTGGTGATGACTCTCAACCATACATTTTGACTCCATTTTTGTAGTCCGGTACAGATGTTAAAGCAAGGTGAAATGAATGCATTATTCTACTTCACACACAGGGTTTATGTACAAAAGTGGCTTAAACTGTCCCTAAGTGTGAATGTGTTTCTCTGTGCACCAGCTCTGCAATATACTGCCAACTTGTCTGGAGTGTTTCCAGTGTTCTGGCCAATGCATGCTGGGTAAGACTCAAGAGTCCCTGTGACCTCGAATAGGAAAAAGTAGTCATGAGTCATGAGTAACACATCTTAAAGAGCCATGAGTAGTGGCAGATAGTCTTATTACGTTTGGTTACGTTTCATCTTAAGTACTGTATTAATGAGCCTTGTGTTTCTAGCCGATTATATTTGGGAATATTCAATTGAATATTGTCAGCCCATTTGCATCAAATACATTATCTTAGCTCATGAGTGTGCAGTTGCAGCCATATTTCAGTCATATTTTCTCAGTCTGTTGAGATTTCCTTCTTGTTACCTGCACTTCTTAAGTATTAGACTATGCACAAAGTCATTTAGCTTTTTACATGTTAACACTTCTGTGGTTTGATATATCAAAAACAAACCCTTGGAGCAGGGTAAATTTGGTAAGGAACAGGGTTTTAAATGAAAAAATGTATATTTACTGTGTTCTTGGAGGGTTCCCAGGGCTCTACTTTGCTGACATCCTGCATATCTTGGAGTTGTCGCAATTGGGACAGTGTGTGGTGACGCAGTGCCTCGTGGAGCGGTGTGTCCCCGTCCTTGTCCTGCACATCAAGCTTGGCCTCTGCCCGCACCAGCAACTGTTAAAAAAGAAGTACAAGTAAGACAAGTCACACAAACAGGCAGTCAAGCAGAAACTCCTGCATCAACCATAAAGCAACTTTAATTATATGCTACAATGCAAATACCACAGTGCTGTATTATAGCGCTGCTTACAATGCTGGATGGACTGCATTTTTTCTTGAGACCACAAGATGGCAACGTGGCAATCTCAATCCAACACTACACTGAATGACTCTAACCAAACTGCCTCAGAAAGCATTTTCCCTACACAGCATCAATCTGAAACTGGGACCTGATTCATCTGCAGGACATCCACTACTTTAAATTAAATGTAGGGTTGCATTGTTTTTGTTCTATTCCCTTTTGTGTATAATCCAGACTGAAGGACTGATAAAGAGATAACCAAAGACAAGATCAGTTGGTGGCAGAGGTGAAAAGGAGACAATCAAAAAAGAAAAAATGATAAGAAAGAAGAGCGCCTACTAACCCGGACTATCTGGGTATGTTGACGCTCAACCGCCAGGTGTAAGGCTGTCTGCTGGTTGACGTTCTGGATGTCTAAGCTGGCGTTGCCCTGGGAGGTGAAACAAGAGAGGAGCAAACACACACCATAAAAAATGAGAGCATTTTTTTGTTATATTAACAAGAAACCATAATTAATCACACATACATATGCACACACAGATAAGAGAGACAAGTGATAATGTAGACAAATAAGATAAGATAGATTTTATTGTCCCCTTAGGGATTTTTTTTTTCTTGAGATCAGCATCACTGCATCACAAAGCAAATACAAACAAACACACAAAAAAAGGGAAGTAGTACGTTAAAAATGTTTATAATAGCTCAGCATATGAAAAAATGTGCTGAACAATCTGACTTTCTGTATCATGACAGAACATTGCTTCTTTCAACCCTGCCGACCAACAAAGTATCACCTGGGGGGCTGGGAAAAAAAAAAAAAAAACGCATCCTACAATAACGCTGCATGTGATTGTCATTTCCAATTGCGAACACCTCAGCTGAGGAGATGTGGAGCGAAGATAAGCATTGTAATCAGGCAGTGTGTGAAATCCCCAAGTAATAAGACTGACTGACTGGCTGGCTGGCAGAGAATCTGCAGTGCACCTTGTAGTGTGGCGCAATTTCTGAATAGAAAGCTGAGCCATCACTGTGAACAAGCCCATTGCAGAGACTTTGGAAAAAAGGCCGTCCCCTCTGAAAGGTAGCTAGCACAGCAGACATTCACACGTTGGGACATTGCAGCTACGTTGCTGCCTTGCACCATATCCTAATTAACCCAGTTCCCGCTTGGTCAGGTGACTTTTGCTGTATACTCCTGTATGTCAAGTCTTCAGGGAGCTAAAACTGCAATCTCAGAGGGGAAAAAGGAGCATGAACCTGTGATTGCAGAAGGAGGAGGATATAAGGCCCAGCAGCACTACAGAATACCCCTGGAGGCCTTGTGAACTGTATGGATTCAATAAAAAAAAAAAAAAAAAAAGGCAGTTATAGCAGCTTCAACTGGTCTACAGCTTGCTCGCTGCAGGGAGTGCAGTAGATGCTGCTCTTAACGGTGTGTAGTGAGAAAGAGCCAGGAGTGCAGAATGGGCTGCTGCAGCTCTGCTACAGGCCAATAAAGTATGTGTGAATAGAGGGCGTATGAATAACCGCATCTGTTGTCCGGTTAAGTGATTATATGAGCATTAAGATGAGCTATTTGTATGCTCGGAAAGCGTTTGTGTGTTTGTCCGTATTGTTACCTGGTGGACCAACAGCTCAGCCACCTCCACATGATTGTTGAGGGCAGCCAGGTGCAGTGCGGTGTAACCGTCATCTTTTTTCTCATCTACAATCCAGGGCCTTGGCAGTTTGGATAGCAGCACACGCATGGCACTGTGAAGAGAGCAAAAAAAAAAGAGGCAGAGAAGTGAGTGTTTGACTGGACATTAGAAAAAGGTCAAGACAATACACTCAATTAGATGAAAGGTTTAAATTTGTGATGTAAAATGCCAAAATTCATCTATCTGTGACTAAATGTGTCACACTGGATGCTAGCTTGGGGGCCAGACACAAGCTTTTGTAAGCAAACATATCACAGAGTCTGTACTGCTGATACACAGCATATTCCAATATACTTTTTTTTTTTCTTTTTACAGCAGAGCATATCCCATTTTCACACATGGGGACAAGAATACTAAATCAACTTAGGGAGGAGTAGCTTTCCCAAGCAGTGTTATTTACATCAGTCTTTGAGCAGTACAAGTGCTGCGTGTTATTTTAAAGTGCCATCCCACTACCATCTCGTCAGTTAAAAAAGGAAGACACTTTTCCCATGATGATGCGCAAAAGAGCCTATCATTGGGAGGCAAAATGGTAATTACACAAGATTTAGCTGCATTCACTCAGGTCTCCTCCCGGGGAAGAAACAGACAGGGTGGGAAGGAGGAAAATAAAACATTGTTTAAACAGCGCTGTTTAACAGAAGTGGCCTGGCGTGGTGAAGACAGCCAGTCAGTTCTGTTCTGAACTGAAGGTCATTTAGAGGATGTGTGCCACAGAGAGATGTGGCTGCAAAAGCAACTGTACAAGAGGAAGACTGTGAAAGAGTCACGGTGTCACAGTGGGGATAAGGAGGGAAATTGACTGTCACTCCCTGCAGCGTCATTGAAGAAAAGACACTTCAGTTTCAACGGTAAAAGGAAGCCGCGCATATACAGTGTTTCCATTCTTTATTAAATATAAGGATGGCAAAAAAAGACAGCAGGGAAAAATAAGAAAAAAAACTCAAGAAGAAGCAGATTTATTGTAATAAAGTTGTGATTAGAAATAAATAGATGTGAGTTAACACCCTCCATCCTATTACGTCAACTGTGTTTCATTGCATGGCAGCTTAACTTTATGTTTGAATTCATACATTATCTCTTTGCTCCTCTCTTCCAACTCTATTTGTTTTAGCCCATATGTAAACCCCCAAGCATACGGTACATGTGAACACTGAAATGAGACTTATTCCTATTGTAGTGTATGAACGTTGCATCAATCAGGCGTATGTGATGAGAAACAAGACAGCAAACACAACTATTCAATTTGTACAAATACTATGGAATATGAAATGAGAAACTTAAAAGCCATATCCCTGAACAGTTCTTGTATCTCATCTGGAGTTAGGTACACACTGTACCTTCAATAAGCATTAAAGCAGCAAAGCTGGAAGGAACACTTCTGACCTTGATTAACCCTGAATAATCATGCAGGGCATATCTTTGAACTGCGACAAAAGCAGGCAGCCGATTTAACTCTGACTTGGATACGGCAGAGCAGCCCCATGTGAGCGCTGAAGTGTTTACGTCCACAAAAGTGAGGTAAATAGGCTCTGGAGCAGTGCAGGGAGGAAATGGGCTCCAGCGCAAGGCAGGAGGGCCACAGCCTGCACAATCAATGAAAAGCTTTAACTACTGAGACAGAGCAAAGAAAGAAATGCAAACGAACATGCTGGCAGGCTTTTACACTGAAGGTAATCAGGATGGTTGGTTCCCTGCAGGTTTTTGCTAAACTTACAGCTTGTCTCCCTCCTTCTGGAGTAATGAAAGAGAGCATCATCAGCACACCCTCTTGAGGAAAGCAGAGAAAGAGGGGCAGAGAGGCAGGGGGGCAGGCATTCAGCACCTCTGTGCGGACAGAGATCCAGAGCTGGTGTACTGCTGCAGTGATGAACAGCGCAGCACACTGATCCCAGGCTCTCTCGCTCTCTCTCTACCTCTCATTGCACAGAGGCTTACGCACACACACACACACACACACACACACACACACACACACACACACACACACACACCTGCATTGCTTGCAGCCATCTTCAACCACTTAATGCAGAGGAGCACTGCTTAAATGTGATCAACCGCACCCCTTCTGCCTAATCTCACATTCATAATGTGTCGCCTTTGTTACAAAGAACTATATGCTTGCATACCGTAGATCTACCCTCTCGCTGGGAACTTTTGAGTAATTTCATCCGTTGCGCTCCCACTGAGTAGAAGTTGAGACTTAAAACAAATAAATTATTCAAAAAAGGACCTTGCCACATCAGATTCTTGCCTGAAGCTATAACATAAAACTTATTCCCAGTGGTTAAACATAACCCTCTTTTATCTTAGGGCTGATAGACAATACAGAAATGCATTTTTTTTTTCTAAACTACTTCCAACAGAATCAAGGGCAATTGTCCCACATAAAGCCTTTGTTCCTTTTGTGCCCATTTTCTTCCACCTATTGGTGCAATACACAACATTTGTGCGATCTGGATTGGCTGGAGATATCTCCTATATGTAGAACAACTAGCCAATGAATCCACGCTTGCTGCACTATAGGGGCAGATTGGCGCCTTCTAGTGTCAGTACGAGGCACTGGAGTGCAGGGCAGGTGTTTGCTGGGGTAGGGAGCCCCTCCAATAGAAGTCTGGATTGACAGGCTCCCTGCCACGCTGGGTGAAATGGGCGGACATTAATATTAATGCCCCATACTGGCACTACTGCATTGCAGTTAATCTATTTGCTGTAAAGGCAGAAAAAAAAGAGTGAATTAAGAACCAAGAAATAAATCCTAGTTGTTTTTTATCTCTTGGGTAAGTGATGTTAGCAGTGACTGAAGGGGGTATAAGAGAAACTGGGTTGGCCCGTGAGCGTACGATGTTGAATAAAAAGGGAGAGTGAAGAGGAGAGTGAGTCTGGCCAGCTCAGGCTGCAGACCTTTTACTGAGTTGAAGGCATTGACTCAACCTGAGAGTAAACATTCAGACCGTTGAGGTTATCTGCTATGTGAAGGGGACAGTCGTTTACAGGGAAGCGAGGATCTCCTTTTTTTACAACTGAACCTCAAAAACCTACGCTATGGTCTCTGTGATTGCAGGAGGACTTGCAGCTGAGGAAAGGGAATGGTAGAGGAGAGAAGGAGAAGGGGAGACATGATGGAACTGGGTCACCCTGTGAGAGATATCAAGAGTCCCTCAGGAGAGCTACACCGGGGCCTGTTGTCTTGGACTGCAATTTGTCATTGACCGCGACGTTCTCTGACGCCCTCAGCTCGGTGTGTGTTGGCGTTTGTCACTGTGTGTAAGACAGTGAACTAAATGTGTGTGTGTGTGTGTTTGCGCGTGTGAGTGTAGGGGTCGACAGGGCCCTTCTGCTGCCCTCGCCTGGCTGACAGCCATCTGTGTGGTGGTCAGTAGCCGTTATTACAACAGGAAGTGAGAGTCGGGGGACAATAACTTGGGTAGGACAGGGCAAAACGGGAACAGTCAACATCCAGTCTGAGATTAATGGCTGCGCACAAACATATGGTTACTCTGATGTAGGAGACGTGTTTGGCATACTTTCATCCATTAACTAAGGCCTCAAGCTCAACAAAGGAGATCCAGATTCTGCATCAGAGATTAGTCACCGAAAAGGTGAGGCAAGGTATTGAGGTACTGAAAACCCTAACACCTTAACCAAGATTATTTTAACAATCAAAGTTTATTCTTGACCTTGGAAATAGAAGTTTGACAAAACAATTCCAACCCTTTTAACTGTATCACACACTTCATTGGTGGGTCACTATGTGATTTTATCCATAGCATTTACAGGACTTTATCAAAAAAAAGTGCTTAACTTATAAACCAATGTAGACAAGAGATATGGAAAGTGCTACAGAGAAATCATTACAGCTACTCGGATAACCATCTCCAAGACAACTAAACAAACAACATCAGTTGAAAGAAGACAGCAATTTAATACACTTTAAAGTAAGTGAACCCTGAGTTGAGATTGTTTTGTCAAAAATGTTTTTAGTCACCTAACTGTATCCATTTTGCCTACAGGGAGCTTAGCTGTCACATAGCTCCATGTGGTCTGTCCATATATTTCTTGCCCAATACCTTCTTCTGATGCTGAGACCTTATTGAAACAGCCTTTTCGAGATGAGGCGACCTCAGACGATACATGAGGTGTCAGCTCATCGGGGACAGGATCAATACTTTCAGGTCCTTTGAAATAGTGAACCCTGTTCCCAACAAATCATTCACAAATGCAACACACCAACTCCAAATGGACCACCCCCCCCTCCTTCCCACTCTGGGCAGGGAGGCCCTCTTCATCATGTGTGAGAGGTTTGGAAGGCACCGAGTGCCTAAGTCACTGGCAGCTGGGAGGGTAAGAGTGATAAAACTGTTCAGGATTTCAGTGATTTTAGCAGTCATGCTGTTTTGACTGGGAATGCAGGCTAACATATCGCTTATTTTTGATAATGTGTGTGTAAAAATTTAACTGGAACGACCCCATCTCAAATAAAAGGGGAAATTACCGTCAATTCCACTGCTGTCACTAAATACACAATAGATATAGGAAGTGGCAAATTATGCAAGCAGTCTTTTATTATATACTCTATATTATTAAAATATAACTGCTTAAACTCCAGATCACTCCAAGTTCATCCTGGCCATAACTCTACCCCTAGAAGCAATTAGCTAACAGTCCACTTTGTCAGAGCCATCCCACAGCTATTGGCCGTCCTGCTGTGGACAGAGTGAATAAACACAGGTAGCGTCCAGGCCAGCAGTGCAGCAGAGAGCTGAGGACAAGAACCTAACTGGCTCCGCTCGATAAAAAAAAAAAAAAAAAGGCTTTCATTACCATGCCGTGAAGAGAATAATTTCCCCTACAATGTGACCTTCCCCTGCCTGCCTGTACCTGAGGCCCTGAGTGAGCATGCTTTTATTAAGGACTATTTGCATAAACCAGGAAGGGGGAAAGACGGGAGAGAGGTGCATTTCTATGATGTTTTGGTTATCACTTTAGCCATTGCTGATGCCTTGAAGGTTGTTTAGAAGACACCAGGTGCATTTTCAAGCATCTCAGGTACAGTTGTCTGTCCATTCGTGAAGTAGGTGGGGGCCTGTAAATGCTTAGCTTTAATTAGCCTTAAATCATCTGGTATTATGGGGTGTCCTGATTCATTTATGAAGAAGGAGGCAGCAAGACAGTCAGAGAAGCCCAATAGCGTGTTAATGTCCCATTGGTTCAAGATGACCCAATTATTTTCCCATGCTGCTCTTCCTTTGCACTTTATTCTGCTCAGCACCTTGAAAAAACCTCATTCTCATTTCAGCACGCACCAGCCATAATAGTCATAATATACATCTGTGCACCCAAAAAGCGAAAAACGACATAAAAAAAAGAACCAAGGACATGCAGATTATATTAGAATGAAGAGACACCTAAGTCTTCTATAATATAGTGAACAATTGCTCGATAGCGTCATTACCTATAAAACAAGCATATCTGTAAATCTGGGGACAGTTAAATACATACTAATAAAAATAAATTGAAATGAACCTGCTGTATGAAAATGTCTTGCAAGTAGCAAGTAGCTGACCTAAGACTGACTTCAAAAGGAGTAAATACACTTTGACAATGTGCAAATAAATTTGAAAAGTGACAAAAGCACATGACAGGATTTGGTAATAGCATTTTGAATGGTTGACTTGACATAAGATAAAAACCAAAAGGAAAGAAAATTGAAAATCTCATTCAAATCAGTGACTTGTCATTTTATACCGTTTTGAAACGGCGCTTTAAGTGAAAGCTAAAAACAAGACATGAGTGCAGCGTCACCAGAGCATCCGAAAAACTTACTGGTCTCTCTTTCCTATCATTACAGTCATTGCACCTCAAACAACCTGCTAACAGAGCAAAGAAAATCATCTCTGACCCCTTCACCCGGCTTGCTCCCTCTTCTACAAACAGCCCTCTGGTAAATGCTACCGCCTGCTCAAACAATCTGCTTTAAATACAGCTTTTCTCTTACTGTGTTTAAAAATGAATCCTTCTTGTCAGCTGCACAGCTTTGCACTCTGATATGTCTGTTGTGGAAACTGAGCTCATTACTATGCCGCTCTGAAAGAAAACGGAGGCTTTTGCCCATCTTTGGATTTTATGGCCTTAGCGATTGTTAACATGGTTGCAAAGGGCCCAAATACAGGCTTCCAAACACATAAGAATCACCATTCTTATGTTGTGATGATGATAACGTGATGTTGATGGAGGAGCAAAAAAAAGGAGGAACTCAACTGCAAGGGCATTGCAGCACCCGGACAGTCTACAGCATGCACACACTAGAGTTATCTTGTAATTCATCTTCAAAAAAAAGGCAGCGGTTGAAAGCATCTTTTGATTTAATGACTAAATAATTACCTTTGCAAGACAAACATGAAGTATATTGTGAACTTTCTACGCAGTCACTGGGAGACTAACGTTAGTGGAGCGCAGCAGTGATCAGCAGTAACAAACGAGAGCTCGGCGTCTTGGACAGCGATGGCTTTCCCTGCAGCCAGCAGTGCAGCACAGAGGCTGCTCTCTACTGCTGGAGACATAATGTTAGTAACAACACAGCAGAGCACTCTTCCTCCCCCTCATTTTGTTATTCTCAACCAGCCGGGAGACTCTTAAGATGCTTTCAAATGAATTAATTCATTAATGCGGTTAACTTTTGAAAATAAAAAGGCCAGTTATGTTTCATTTTGTATTTCAGTGGACTAAGGACACTAGTGAATGGTTTGGCACACAGTATACTGGAGCAAGAGACTGAAAATAGAGCCCCTTTTTCTATTCGTTCAATCGAGAATCTGTTTTGAATCAAGAATCTGAATTGAATTGGCGTCCAAGTATTATGATAGTATTGAATCGGGAGATAAGTGCATCATCACAGGCCTACAAAACACTCCTTCAAAAAGCTTTGGGTAACATCACACATTCTCCATCTGTGCTTTTCTAAAGTCAAAGGTGAAGAAGGTGCTAGTCAATATTTTGTGCAGACACTTCACAGTGAAAGCTTTGCTACCATCACCAAAAGTCTGAATGATGGAAAATCCTAATTTTTAGCTTTAATTTTTCTAGCCTGCTTTCTAGCAGTAAAAATCATCAGTATTCTTTGTGTTGGGCCAGCATGTCATTTTCATTTGAATCATTTTCAGGTTTTTAGCCATAAGCTCATCCACCCAACAGCATCTAAATGACTTTTTATCTGTGAAGCCAATGGTTCATTTATGACCGTCAATGACTTTTTTTTTTCTGAAGGAGATACTGGCCTTTTGTGATTATTAAGTTCCTGTCACTTTCTTTGGAACAAAATCAGACTTACTCCTGCCTGGTGAAATTAACTGCAAGTGTTTCCACACAGAGGTACAAAGCGGTAAATAGAACCGAGGGATTGACTGGGGGGGGTTTTGCAGAGTGGTGGAGAATTCAGCCGCTCTGAAGGTCCTTCGATCGACGGCCACTCAGCAGCCTGCCACACTGTCACCATATGGGCAGACAGTCTGAGAGGCTCTTGTGATATACAGTCTCACGGCAAATCTAGCACTTTAAATCACCCCTCACTCCCCCGGCCTGCCTCCAACCTTTCTACCCCCACAAATACATTACACTCACCCTCACACTCCCCCTGAAACGTTCATCTCTGTGTATGTTGTAACCTATGAGGGTCCCTTTACACACAGAAAGCCAGCGGTAACAGTATCACCCCTTAAACACGATGGGAAAAAAAAAACAAAACAAAACAAGGATAACACACCATCAAATTCTCTGCCATAGTAATTGGCAGAGCAGATCCAAAGAGACACAAACAAGCTGCCATATTGCAGCTGATGAGTCTCACTTTTTCCAGCAGTTGCACTTTCTAGGCACACATACAGAGGAAGAGGCAGTGGCTGAAAGAGCGGTTTGGTAATTAAAATCTATTGTTTGCCATGGGAAATAATGGGGATCAAAGGGCCTTGTATCGGCTACTGCCTCCCCTAAGCACTGGGACAACAGGCCATATGCCCCAGAGCAGCACACAAAATGTCTAAACAGCCAACTTGTTAATGGCGGAGGAATGGAGCCTGTATGAACGGACTGTAAAATGTGCAGATAAGCCTCCATAGAAACTTGAATGCATTTCACACTGATCCATGATTCTACAGATAGTAGCCTACATTGAAGCTTTTCATCCCAAATTTTACACGTAATCCATTCTGCCAAATACATAAATGATTATTTTTTAAGTGCTGTGCCATTACCGGTTTTCTTCAGTATTCTTTGCATGTTAGTACACAAACATCCACACACACACACACTTGCATAAAACACACCAAAAGACACAAACAAACAGAAATCCTTTTCCTCTCCGGCCTGTCATACTGCATTTACATGGGAGCCATTGACTTTGGTGTCCGTACGGGTTACCAAGGTAACATGGCCTGCATTATTCAACAGCTTAGCTTGGTTTAGATGTGAACATCGGCCTGACTGGACATGGGGAACTGAGTGTGGTTTCAGCCCACATTTGACCAGCACACTGGCAAAAACCAGTTGGAAGCTGTTCGTGCAAGACTCAGGTCTGCAAAGTTGGTTCCCTATATATCACTGCTAAACAGGTTTGTAGCAGTTTCACCTTGTTAAAAAAAGGGTTGCTGGATTGTGGCCAGCCACGGGGTTGCAAAAGCATGATGGAGACATCCCTCACTAAAATCCAGGATGTTTATATCATCTCCTATTGATATCAGTATCTATGAAGTACGCAGCAGGAAGAAATACAAAAAAAAAAAATGCTATATTCACATCAGGTAAACTGCTGGTTAAAAATAGACATAGTGACATGTTTTCTTGAGTGTTGTGGGGTGTGAAACTATATCTAGTATCCTGCTAGGTTTATGCTGATGCTTTACATGCATTCACTCACCAAGAAATAAATACGGAGCAAGCTTCTTACTGTTACATAAAAACACAAACCAAAGTGCCATCACTGGTGTTGAAGTCCCATCAAATGCACTGATAAATTATATTACTTATTCCAATACATCAAGTAAATAGATAAACTACATTTGTTTGTAAATGGGGGGTAGAAAATATTAAAGATGTCTGACAGCTGTGCCGTGGAAGTATATCACCTTGCTCTGTCATATTTATTACCTGCATTGCTGAGGCACTTAAAGTGCCACAAATAAATCCTGCTCTTTCTAGGTTTGGCAAGTGGGCAAAATACATACCATCAGTGCGTATAGTGGCTTCACAATGCAAGCTTTTCTCTTTGCACGCTATAGTCACTTTCCCAAAAGCTCTTTATGTCCTTGAGTCCCTTCAGTAAGGGATGCACCCCTCCCTCCCTCCCTTTCTCCCTCCCTCCATCCATCCATCCCTCGATCCCTTGTTTCCTCTCTTTTCCCCCTCTATCCATCCATCCTTCCCTCCCTCCCCCTGCTACCCCCACCCCTCCCTCTCCCAACATGTGCTATAGCAACATAGCAGCCAGGACTCAATGTTTCAGCATGCCACAGGACAGACAGAGCATTACAGCATGGCTGAGCCTATCTATTGGCTCAGAGCCACCGTTGGCCCAGCCCTAGGAGGAAGTGTGGGCGTTCTGATTGGTCACAGGGGGATTGGGGCTTGTATCAGCTTGTCCTCTGGCTGATCTGTTGGACTGGTCCCAGCTCATGGAGAGGTGGACACTGGGAGGGCTTCTAGGATTGGGGGACTTTTCAATTAAGTCACGGTGCATGCTGCATCTAACTGGTACGCAGACTCACTGAATGTACTCGTCACTGCACTGCATCTTTAATGGGTGCATTCTTCAGCGTGCGATCTAGCTGGAATAAGCTACAGCAGCATAATGCAGAGTCTACTTCATCTACTTGAAATAATAACGGTCAGATACGGAGATATATGGATCAATCTCGAGACTACATAAAATATGTTATGATAGTTCCCCCTACATAAGGATATTACCTCCCATTGTGGGCTTCAAGAACTCAGTAAGTGCAGTTCATCTGGATTCAAAAGGTTACTTTGACATATCTCTGCAATCACTTATCTTTTAATGAATTACAGCTGAGCACCTTTCCTCTGAACAAGTCTATTTCCCCAACCGTCCCACCATCAGGAAATATATTATATATTACATGTAAACATGGAAAGATCATATACATGGAAGCTAAACACATAAAAACAAATAGCTGAATTACTATGCTTAAGTGACATCCTTCCTTGGTTTTACCATGCACATCACTGACAGTCTAATATTATGTGTATGTGATGCATATCTGCATATGAGCATATAGTGACATGGAGGAACTCATACATTGGCCTCAGCAGCTACATCACCTCTCTTTATTTTATCAATAGGGCTGTTTTCTGGTGCATCTGCCTGTCCTCACCTGTACTAGCTTCTAAAATCTGGAAAAATTAAAACTTCCCATCATATAAGACTAATACAGGTTAGGCATAACAATGTGCCTGTGCATGAATGTTTAAATAAACATAGATAGTAAGCTCTAAATTCGTAGGTGTGTATGGGTGTGCCCCTGAGAAAATGGCCTTGCGCACATATGCAACCCTGCAGTGCATAGGTATTTGTGCAGTTTGCGAGTCACTTAACGGTTACATGCGGCACCAGTAAAGCATGGTAAAAGATCAGAGGCAGAGGAGCTTCCCCTGCAGTGAGACTGGAGGGAACAATGGGCTGCTGGATCAGAAAGCCTGACTGCCACTGGCTTCCCCCTCCAGCACCCAGGTAGGTTGGCCCATTCATAAATCACTTTTATTCCTCCAAGCGCTCAACAGCCTCACCTCTTCAAATGATGCACTGTGTAAAGGGATGAGGAGGGAAGGGGGAGGTGGAGGGGGGGAGGACGGGGGACAGAAGATGGGGTGTGGAGGAGGGAGGGGAGAGGAACTGACGAGAGAGATAAAGTAAGCACGAGGAAGAGCCAGGCTGATGGAAGGGGAGCATGGAGATTTACTCAAAAAGCACAAACTGGACTCATTAGAAGCAGCTCTAATCCCTCCATGATGTTGACTGGTGGGCAGGCACACAGAGAGGAGGAATTAAGACAAGCTGAGAGACTGACCGAGACCTCACCGGCAGACTTGAAGCTAAAAGAAAGAAAAATCGTCTGAAACTATCCAAAACTCCAAGTACAAAACTTTTCTTTCTGAGAGGAGACCTGCCTCTTATGTTACTAAACTCAGAGAGTCCAATCTGGACTGTTCATCATATGAAATCAATATGAATATGAAAGACACAAAAATACAAATAATATCCATTAAAAGATATTCAGTCCCCTGCCACCCATGTATTACACCTCTGAATCACACTGGATGCAAACAGGCCTTTTGACACTTATCAAAAGAAGACTAATGTCAAAGTGAAACAAATTCATCTTAATTAAGTACTAAGAAAAAAACCAAAATAATTGATTGTATTCAATCCCTCAAGTCAATATTTACTAGAGGCACCTCTGGTAGCCTTGAGTCTATATGACTTTGCACTTGTGAACACTGCATTTCTCCCTGTTCTTTGCAAAACTGCAGAAGCATGTGGCTTTCCTTGTATTTGCTATTTTAAAATAACTTTGTATTAAATATTCTTTGTGGTCATGCTAGACATTATATAACCAGTGGAGGACCTGCCAGGTAGACATGTTTAACCTGAGATCACTTGTCACACCATTGCAAAGCAGTGATCTGCAACCTACCATGTGATGCAACTTCTAAAACACAACTGGCTTCAACATTGATGGTTTAGAAACAGACTCAAAAAACTATGTGGGGTAATACTCCTGCAATAAATGATGTTTGATGTTCGTATTCAATTCAGATCAATTGTTGAGATTTATGTTGGTTTGCCCTTTTTCTGTTTATTATTAAATATCCTAATTACATCAATCTAAAATTCTTAAATAACAACAGAAAAAGACTGAAAGAGTGCACTCTGGACTCTGCCAGATGTGTATGTTTTCTTATATAGATGTATGCAAAGTTTTTAATGAAGTGTTTTTGTATAGTATAGTCTCAGTTTTCTTTAAGCTGCATAGAATAGTGCAATGGCATTGTAAGTGAGCGGCCTCCTGGGTTCACCTAACTGTAAAAACTTAATAAGGAAACAATAAATAGGATGATAAGTCCAAACTTCTCCATTTAAACATTGTTATTTATTTAGAACATTTCGTTGTAACACACCAGACAATATGAAACCCCTCCCTACCTCCCTCTCCCCTCCCAAACAAAGAAGAGTTGAATCTCACTCAATTGTCCCTCCCGGCTCCCTTACAGTCAAGATGGCGGCAGAGATAACAAAATGGGGATTTACTCATCTCGTATCGTGCCTAACTTAAGTGGATTATAACATATCAGGAATGGAATTAATCTGCAGATGCTCTGCTTCATGATGAGACCAAACTCTTCTGTGGATGTCAGTTTTTGAGCCACTACAAAGGCCAAAACGTGGCCTGCAAACAGACTTGTTTTTAGCATAGCTGATTGTGGGGAAATGCCTTCTGTTTTGTTGTAACGCTTATCGTAAAATGGCGAGCAGTGTTTCCCCTATAATGGTACAGGCCTAGCGGGCCGCCAAAATATTTTTTGAAATGCCAAAAATAATGCCAAATTTCCATTCATTCACAAATCAATAGCGTTTGGGAGCCTCTGAGCAGAGCTGTTTCGAAATGTGAGTCAACCTCTGTGTCGTTGCCTGGGAAACTCTGGATAGCGTAGCTCCTTTTAAGGAATAGGGCGGTGCTAAGTGAGTGAGTGGTTAAGAGAGAGAGTGAGCGTCAGAAAAGTGATGGTGAATTTGAGCAGAGCAGAGCAGAGGAGCGGGTGGGCGAGGATTGCTGAGAAGACGAAAGTCTAAGTTTTACTATAGGCACAGAAGAAATCGTGTTATAAAACAGGTTTTTCAAAAATTGATGAGACGTCGTTGAGTATGCAGTCATAAACATGCACAAAAATACTAGGCTGACGGGTCCAGTAGTATGTGAGATTAGCTGCGGACAGATAAACACACGACCAAACGTATGATCCCCTCCAGGCTAAATATTACCAAGTTATTACAACTAACTTGTAATCAGCTAATTAAATGTTTTTTCTTTTATTTGTTTCCACCCACAATGCATCTTCTGGACGATATAAAGCATCATTAAAACATGAAAACTGTTGATCTCTCACCACTGTGTTTCATTCATTCATTTTTTTTTTTTAATTTTGAGTGGAGTTAAGCGGTGCTCGTAGGAAGAACAACCCATCCCACCCCTTCATCCAGTGAAACAAAGCACATCCATTAGTAGACCCTTTTCTTATTGATCGATTAACTGCTCAGCTAAACATTCAGCCCCGTGCAATTCATCATGGATGGAAGATGTAAGCCATGCTGCTGAGTTTCAGGGGCAGATGGGATGTCGGGATGTAATTGAGATTAAAATGGTGGGTTGGGTGGCTGGAAAAGGCAGGGTGGAGACCCACAGAGGGGATAGACAAAACACACAAGGGCATCATCAATAGAAACAGTTATAGGCCACAAAAGCCTGAATTCACCATGTTGAGAATAAATGCACGCCATCAAGTTCTAATGCACATATATAAAGGGTCTACAAGCATTCGCTCACAGTGAGTGCGTGTGCTGTGTGTGTGCCGACATGGAAATTTCCTATATGAGGAAATTATAGCTGCCTGGAAAATTATTACTGGTTCAATTTTAAGTGGTGTGCAAAAGCTGAGACTGCAGGGCACTAACAGGTGGACATTCACAGTTGCCATTTATGCAGCTGCAATTCTGCACTTTGATTGGCCTTGTAAGGTCAAGTTTTGAGCAGACACATTAGCTTGGAATCCATTTTTGCCTCGCAAATGGTCAATTCTTGTAACAGCCGTAAAGATAATGTAATCGAAAAGCTATAAATTGCAGTGACAATACATTAAATTGCACACTTAAATCTATGCAGAATTATCTCCACCATGAAAAAAAGGCTTGAGATATAACTGAGAGTGAGGGCAAAATGACTGGGAGCTTGTTAAAAGGCTTATCAAATCAACACAAGACCAGAGAATTGCATGACTTTTCTGTCTCATGAAAATACACTTTGATAAATGTTCTTGCTGCATTTAGGGGTGTTTGTGGATTTTCACATTCTGAAACGCCACAGTCTTGTGTTCCACAGGATTCCCTTAAAGAGCGGGATTGGTGTGGAGAAAAAAAAAAAAAATTGGCTTACAACATCCTGAGCATTCTGCAGTTTAAATGCAGGTGGGGCAAGTCAGAGGACTTGTGTGCTGTCACTGAGGTATAAGAGGAGAGAAGAGGAGCGAGTGGAAAAAAAAGAGAAGAGGGCACAGAGGACATTTCTTCCGTATAGTATAGATGTGCCCCGTGATGAGACCGACTAATTAAACAGATTCTTCAGTGGCCGCGCCTCGGGAAAGCTTGAAAAAGACACTTGAAAATTAATGAGAGCTCAAAAAGGAGAGAAAGCAGCCCAAACTTTTTCAGTGCCTCAGAGGTGAGGCTGCAACTTGTCTCCCTGCACTGCCAAAAGCAGTGTAAATAAATAAATAAATGGGAAAACAATAATATTTCCTACTGTCTAACACCCCCCCCCCCCCAATGCTTCTCTGCGCTACATATTCACCCTCACTCTCTCCTCCATTTCTCGAATATGCAGTTATTCTAAGTATAGAGGTGAGCAGACGGAAGCTCAACCATAAGCAGAGTGTTCCAGCTCTATTTAAAAAGAAGAATGATAGAGACTGTGGGTGGGGGGTGGTCGGGGGTGGGGGGGGGGGGCTAGAGGGTCAAAAGGACACAGAGAGTGAGGGGGTGGTATCAGAGGAGGCGGTGGAGTTGGCGGTGGTGGTGAAGGATGTAAAACAGGGGAGGGGGGTAAAGTATCAAGAATATACAAGTGGAAGCATGAGAGACCACTTTATTTGGAGCTACTAAAAATAGCGCAGCAAATGGTAGCAGGGGCTAGCTGGCCTAACGCTCCTCTCTCCTTCCAGGCCGGTGGAATCAATAGGCAGGGAGCTGTAGGGGAGGCTTCCCGGAGCCTGCAGCCAACAGTTGCTGAGGGGGGATATGGAGAAGGGGGAGGAGGGGGGATGAGGCAAGGAGAGGAGCAGAGTGGAGCGGAGCGGGAACTATTTTTTGCACTGCTTGACTAAATATGGTCAGGGAGGTGGTGAGACAAGACACAGGAGCAGCCCGGCAACAGGGGCCGAGGCATGTTTCAAATGCTTGGCTTCCCACAAAGTGCTAACCGTTTAGCTTAGCCCTCCGCAATGTGGGGTAGGAAGCTGCTGGCTGGTTGGCCTCCGTCCCTAATTTGCTGCCACTCTGTTCTACCTGTGTTTCCTGCCCTCCGAACTGCTCTTATCCTAGTAAAAAAGGTGACCCTTGAGATAAACTGTCAGGAATGGGGAAAACCTGCATATAGCAGATTTAGACAAGTGCAAAAAAAAAAAAAATCTAAACACAAAAAAATATCAAAAAGATATTGCAATATCCTTCATCTCTAGTCTCTGACATTGGTAATCAAATTTGCATGGATTGCAAGGGACTATTAAAAGTACAGCTGTCATCTACTGCAGAGGCACAGCCACCCCTTTTTTTTTTTAAATACCTCTATCACAATTCGCCTCTCAAACATTCAGTAAACTCCCTCTTCTAAGCTGCTGTATAAAGTTCCACTGAATAATAAAAGCGCATTTTAGGAGCAGGATAAAGCTCTGGGGTTGCGTGTGTGTCGATGGAATAAGAAAAAGGCAGGGTGGGAGGATGGTTGGTACACTTTCTGCCTCCTCCACCGACCAGGGCATCCTCCCAGCTCTCTGCCTCAGAATGCACATGATGGAGAGGAGAGTGCTGCAGATTTTTTTTCACCCCTCCTTTCCCTCTTCTCTCCCTGCCTCCTCTTTTTTTTTTTTTTTTTTTTTTTTTTCTCAAATGGCAGCTCTTCATGTCAGCTCTACGTCTTCCTCTTCTAAAGGTATGACTTTTGTTTGTGTGGGAATGTGTGCGCATGTGAGTTTGCGTGCGTGTATGCCCGCTTTCTCTCCTTCCCCCCCCCCTCCTCCCCTCCTCCCCTCCTTGACTCTGGCACTCAACCCGCCCGCCACCACCCTCCCCCTCCCCTCCCTCCCCCCAATCATAGAAGCTGATTCAGCGAGTCAGGCGTGCACCCGGCACACACGATGGCTGCAGCAGCTGGAGCGCTCTCTAGGTCATTATGGCTCTCTTCACTACGGGAAGAGCAGGAGAGGAGGGGAAGAGAGGAGGAGCAGCTCAGATAAGAAACTGATCTGACAGGTAATATATGCTCTTCCTTCGCTTTCGGACGGAGTTTACCCCTGACGGGCCTTGACGTCTCCTGTCCTGTCTCTTCCCTCTCTCTTCTTCGGATGCTATCAGTTATTAACTGCATGGTTTGCCTGTGAGTCGCGTAGTCGAAAGGGGGAGTGGAATGTACTGTTCTGCAGCAGCAGCAACAGCACTGGGACAGAACTTAACCAGAGAACACCTTTGGGTTTTTTTTTTTTTCTCCTTTTCTTGTTCCTTTTGTCTTAGAAAAAGGGAAGAAATAAAGGCTTTATAAAAAGAGAAAAAAAAGTATGGAGAGGAAGAGGATGCAGGAGGTGAAACAGGGAGAAGGGAGGCTGGGGAGTTGCTTTAGTCCACATGGATTTTAGCCCTTTTTTGCACTCTCCACTGTATCTCTCTCATCTTGTTCTTTCTCCCTCCCTCCCTCTCTTGTCTTGCTCTCTCTCTCTCTCTCTCTCTCTCTCTCTCTCGTGTTCCTGGCACTGGCCGGACATGCTGCAGCAGCAGAGCTCTTTGGCTCATTAGGCTTCATGGTTGCAGCCCTGCCGCTATCTAATGACGGACTCGTTAACTCAGACCTGCACTGGTGTGGAGAGACATCCCCTTATGCACAACTCGCCCTCTGCGTCCGACACCTTCCAAGATGTTTTTGTCACTGTGACTAAGGATACTATAATTACTGGGACTTTTAATGTGTTATTTTTGTCTTTTTTTTTTTTAAATATCTTTTTGGTTCTTTCTTGGTGGTCTTACCAGATCACTTTTCAATTAAACTGAGGGGCAGGGGAGGTCACTGCCGTTCTTAATTGATGGGAGGTAAGTTTGAGGACACGTCGCACTTTTAAGTCCAAGGTTGGCTGATTGGGGCGGAAAGATGGAATGTGGCGACCAGAGGGATGACGAAGCATCAGAATAATGAACAGCGGGCAGGTCGGGCGTTCTGAACAGGGGGAAAAGCGGATTGACGGCACACAGCTGTGAGAAGTGTATTAACACAGATGTGGGGGGGGGGGGGTGGGGGTGGGTGAGGATGGGTGGGAGGGGATATTGGGAAGCAATGGTTGGCTGAGTAGATGTGTGTCACTGGCTGAACCCATAGCACTTAGGGTAGTAACCCAGTTTCTTCTCTCTCTCTCTCTCTATAACGGTTTGCTATAGGCTAGGCAGGGCATGCAGGGCACACAGTACTGCAGTGCTATCGCCCAAACCAGAACAGACACAACAACCACCGGGCTAATTCGCTGGTTCATGTTCTCCAACCTCCATCCTGCTGTGTGTAGGAAGGAATTTCACCCCCTCTCTTTCCTATTTGCTCACCCTCTCGGGTGGCTGTGACATTTCCTAAACAGGACGTCACACCTTTAGGACCGGGCTCATCCACCTGCCCAACCCTATCTTTGCGCTGAGAACAACTGTCACCTCCAGTTCAACCTCCCCTCATTGCTATTCCAAACCCTTCCACTGCAAAAACATTGCACCACTTTTCCCATTTATTCAGTTCTCTGCTACCCAGTCTCCAAACTCAAACTTAAGCTGGTCTCCCCTAATCCATTTTCGTTTTTACACCCATTGCCTCAGCATTCAGCCTGCTGGCTGCGTGCTTAGCGTGGTTGGGGGCAGTGTCGACTTGTGGAATGTGTTGGTCTGGGGCAAAGATTCATTAGAGACCTGCTGAACAATTCTCGCCACCATGCAAATGGCTATTGATCTGTTCCACCCCCCTCTGCAACAGAACAGCTGGTTTCACTATAAACACAGACAGGTGAGGCTTGATTAGAGGAGAAAGGAAGTGAGAAAAAGATGACCATAAAAAAAAAGGGGTCTATGTGTGGGAAGAGAGAGAGAGAGAGAGAGAGAGATAGAGAGAGAGAGATAGAGAGAGAGAACGAGGTAGAGAGAGAGAGAGAGAGAGAGGGAGAGAGAGAGAGGGAGGGGGGGGAGAGAGGTGGTGGTGGGTGGGGGGTATAACTAGGACCAATCCACAAGTGCTGAGTGGGCATTAGCGCCTTCATGTGACCTATGGCCTGCCTCTGCGCCTAAAGCCCAAATCCTGCTCACAATAGCTTCCTGTTCCACTTGGATCACCCTCGTTTTCAAACATCAGCAAGCGCTCCAGCTAGCCACTGGGGACGTCGCTGACACAAGAGAGACAAGGGACAGGCAAGAGAGGGGTACGTTATTGGTGCAAGTGAGAGGTGAGAAAAAGGAGGGCCGATACAGAGAGTGGTGGTGATGTTAGAGGAGAAGGAGATGGCGGGGAGGGGGACAGGCTGAAAGAGAAGTGGGAGGGGAGAAGTGAAAATGTTAAGTATGTCAGTGGCCATTGAGCTTATAGGTGCAACCCTGCTCCCAGGACATCGTCATATAAGACAAGGTGCACACACAGGCGCCTCACACCACGGACTTTCTATCAAGGAGACAACTCTTCTCTTCTTTGCTGCGGTTTTTTTTTTTTGTTCAACCCCTTAATCTACCTCCTCAACATTTTTCCTGGAAAGAGAAAAAGACCACCTTTTAACTGCTGTAAAAAAAAAAAAAAAAAAAAAAAAAAAAACAGGAGCCGTGTTCCGCCCCCCTGATCCTCCTGGTTTCTCACAGTTGTCTGGAGGACAGCGGGGGGGCTATGGTATGGACTGCAAAACTTCTGTTATGTTCAGGGGCGGGGGGACTGGCTGTTCAGCCTTACATGGCAACCAAAGGAAAGCCTTGAGTGTTGAACTGAATTTACACTCAAAGTCACCTTACAGTGCAGACTACCATACTTGGGAGAAAGAACGGTGAGGAAAACTGTTCTGCTCAGAACTTCCTGACCTTGGCAAAAGGTGAGAAAATTTCATACCTAAGATTACCTCCTTGGTGTACATACTTCTTTATGTACCCATATGAACATATGATAGCTATGGAATGTAAAGAAGTATGTATTCTTGGTGAGGTGCAAGTCCTCGTTCTAAGAAAATGATGTTGGGCAGATCTGTCTGAGAATATGTCTTGTGCTTTTGCAGATTGTTCATGTGGCTGTGATCGCGGTGTGAGGAAAAAATAGAAAGCAAAGTATAGAGAAAGGGGGGTGGTGGTGGTGGGGGGGGGGAGAGTTTGAATGTGATAGGTAAGGCTCATACATTAGCTATACTGTCTCTGGGCAGTCTCACTGCAGCAATAATCGCTGTAGGGAACTCGCTGCTTTCTCAAACTGGCTGACTTAGCCAATAAAAATCCCTCATCCAGGATATGCCAAGAGTTCATTGGACAATTATATAAGTTAGCATAAAAAGATAGCAATCATGTTTTGTGTTTGTTCTGACAGCAGTGTGAGTTTAGTGCACTACTTTAGCCACCTACACCAACTAAGGGCAAACAGGCGCCTTGTGACATCGCAATATGAACTGGGTCTCCTTTCATGATTGGGTGATTTTACTGCATTACAGCCCTTGAAATTCAGCCAGCTGCAACTTAGCACCAACTTCAGCAACCAGTCAGTGGTATGCTGGAGCTGCTCCTTAATACCATAATCTTTTCCAGTGGTCCCACATGGCTCAAGGGGGAAAAGAGAGCAAGGTGAAATCAGACCAAAACTCTGCCATTGTTGGCTTTTTTTTTTTTTTTTTTGTTGTTGTTTAAAACATGCAACTGAAAGAGCAGGAAATAGTTGCTGAGGCGGCAGATTGGAAAGGCACTGAGGCTGCTGCTGCTGCCACAAGCTGGCCCTATCCTATTGCTGTATCATATGGCTTCCGTGTTAACAATCTTGTGTGTTTAACTATGACTGCCCTCCCTTTATGCCGCTGCCCTTACCCGCACCCCCACCCCACATCAACCCGACTGCCCCGTGCTCCCCTCCCTTCCCCTGATTCCTGCTCTCATTGTTCATGTTTGCTATGCTTGCCAAATGCTTTGCTGGGCTGCATGGCAGTCAGATTAGACCATCAAAAAGTGACAATGCAGGATCAGGGTCAACTCTGGCCTGTCAGCTGATTCCAATTGTAGACTGCTTCAAACAAATAAAGGCAACAGAATATGGACAGAGGCACAGAGAGAAATGAAGCGAGGGGGGGAGGTGGGGAGCAGTTTGCATGGCGAGCTATTCATATCTAGCACTCTCACCTATTCTGACCCCCTCTCTGGCCTATGCCTGGATCATAGACATGGCCTGCAACAGTTTTAGCACAGGTTTACTTCTCCATTACACCTCTTTAATGTGGACTCACTGCTCTGCTAAAGGCAATTTTTCCACTTCATTCTGTCTCCAGTTTGAAAATGCACACGAAAGAAATAAAATAAAATAGACATGGAACAAATAAAACAGTTAATACAACTAAATAACCCACCTATGCAATATGATAACTATTTGAGGCCTGATCTTCAAACTAATGTCTCAGCATTACTGAATATAAATTTACACTACTAACACTAAACCTTATAGGGATAGTCTATGAAACCGTACAACTAAAACACAAACAGTATCTGCTTAAAGTGCTCCTTGATAAAAAACAGGTTTCTTTTCTTAAATTACAATGTTGTTAGAGGATGCAGGCTGGGATGTATCCATACCTACAAAATTTCTCCCGCAGTGAGGTAATGACAAAGTGTACATATGCCACTGTAATACGACAGCTTTATTCTAATGAAACACAAGAACTGATTAATATTCAAGGTGTAGGGCTGACATACTCAATTTTCTATGAATAACTGAGATTATTGAAGGTTAAAAATACATAAAATCTGAAAAAAATATATATAAATATAAAGCTGTAAACAAAAAAAAAAATGTTCATAACCTATAAATTTCTTCCTGTTCCGTTTTTTTTTTTGTCAGATGAAGTCAAATTTGATCTATTAAGAATCAAAGAAAAGCCCTACTCAACATTTCTGAAGGGAAAGACTTTGAACTTAAATGCAGGACTTATATTAAATTCATAAGAATTTACATTTTAATTGATGAATTATTGATACTGTTAGTACTATAAATCAGTTGATAATTATTCAACTTGAAAAATAGCAGAACTAGGTAACAGAGAAAAGGTCACCACAGTCCACCAGATCCAAAATATTTAAATCCTTCTTTTTAAATTTAAGAATATCAGAATCAAACTGCCTTTTCAGGTTTCGGTTCTTTTCATTTTTACCATTTGGACCCATCTGTACGATTCTCTATCTGTTTAGCACTCTTTTCTGTCAAGACATCAGTGGCTTTTAGGAGTGCATGGCTTGCACTACTTGTTTCTCTCAGGCCCTCAATAGCAACGACCTGCTGTCTGAGTGACGAACACAGCAGATGCTGACATTATCAAATGCTCAGTGCCTGTCATCCCCCCTGCTTTTGCCCTGTTATGGCCCTTAGACGAGGTGAGCAGCCGGGCCACCTGACTCTGAGAGACTGTGTGTGTGTGTGTGTGTGTGTGGGTAAGTGAGCAAGCATGAATGTGCATGTGTATGTTACAAATAGAACTGCCTCTGGTGTGCCATATCAAGCTGGCCCTATGTTGACCTCCATCCTGTCTACAAGCCGTGCAGTATATCCCTCAGCTGTCGCTGCCCACTCTGAGAAACTTATTCGTGCCTTGGCAGAAAAAAGTCAATAATTATAACAGCTGACTATGTTTTACATTCTGCTTACAAAATAGCATCAAAAACAGTATGCATGTATTATGATTAATGAGAAAGAATTGGAAGCAAATAAATGTCACTTAACAGTATATAAATGTTAAGACAACTTTTTGGGAGGTAGCATAAATGCTAGAGAGATAAAAAAAAATTGTAGTGCAAATATAAAAAAAGAAATATTGCAGTAGTGGGGTAAAAAAAAAGTGAAAAAGATGGAAAAAATTGCTATAACATGGGAACTGTTGTTTGATGTTTCTCTAATAGTTTTCATGATTGATCCTCAACAACCGTAAGCCTTAGGCAGTGCACACATACACACAAAGACCATGACAAAGTTCTTCATGTAGGCGATACTGTGATCATTTTTGTATTAGCACAGGGATGGATTTTTAGTAGCAAATGTTACAATATTGTACTACCGTAGAGGCCTGAAAGAGACATCAAATAATCTGCCCTTAGTCACTGTTCAAACAGTACCCTCTACACTACAAATCAGTCTCTAGGACTTAAATGACTGCTTTAAATTAATGTTTTGACTCGACACCCCAGAGTGCTGCTGTAGGAGCGTGAGTGAGAGAGCTTGTGTATGTGGTTATGCCTCTGCATTTGTCTGTTGGCCGTCTCGGTGACCGGAGCAGCAGCGCGCTTGCAGCAGGGCCCATCTGTCAGAGCCTGTAATTGCTTCATGACTCCAGGACATTTGACTCAAGTGCACTGCCACAGATTATTATTATCCTTTTCTCAGGGAACAATTTTTCTCACTCTCTGGGTGGGGGCCAGTATAAAACTTAAAAAGATAGCAAAGAGGATAAATAGTCTGCCTGGGAGACAGCAAAGGAGAAAGTTAGGTAAGGTTGATCAACTGTACCTATGTGTTATTGGTGTGGTGGTAAATGGGGTGTAGTGTGCTAAATGTACCTGTGTGTCGCACGGAGTGGGTGAAGGTGAATAGGCAAGAGAGAGAGAGAGACATAATGTAGCAAAAGTCCATTTCAGCTAGTGGGTGAACACTGTGATGAGCCACATCTCGGGTTTTTTAATAAGATGTTCGAATGCAACATGGCCTTTCTCTGCTCGTGGTGTTAATCTGCTTCTGTTGGGACAAATTTTTACTGCAGTAGAGCTTTTGAAACAGTTCACTTCACTTTTACAGCACTTCTCATGTCTGTCGCTGCAACGGAGATTCCACAATGCTTTGCTAAAGCTGGTAAAATGGAACCAAATCACCTCTTGAATGGATTTGGTCCCCTTCAACCAGCTGTAGCTATGCTTTGATGACTACAAGAATTCCCCTTTTGTGACGCCTTCAACACAATCTCTGTAACGAAAGCATGCCACTTCTTGATGATGACTGGCTCATGGCATTCCTCTACCCCGAGAACATCTGAAGTGTCTGATTGTCATGTTCAATGCTAAAACTGTCTCATTTTTGATGAATAAAGTAACCAATCCCACCTTTAAACCCTTGGTATGGTCCCCTTTCCTGACTGAGTGTTGCCTCTCTGCCTCAACAGAGATTGGTATTCTGACCGCACTATCAGTAGCTGTTTCAAAAATAGCAGGGGGTAGACGTGCGGCGTGCGCTATTTCAGAAACATGGCAGTCACACGTCTGAGAATTTACGGCTGTCTTGCTAAGACACCTCCTAAACTGACTGTCACTGGATGCTAACAGTCAATTACACTGTGGGTGGGAACAGGCTAAAGAAAAAAATAAAGAGGACAGCTAATGCAGCTCAGCGGGGGGTCAACAGCACTGTAAAAAGATCTAAAGAAGAAATAGAAAATAAGGGTGCGAGAAATAAAGAAGGGGCTAAATACAGTTGTTTAGAGAGTGTGTGGTACAATACATGCAAACACACACTCACACACGCTCAGGCCTCCTTCCTCCGAAGCATCCTGCAGTGATGTTGAACAAGCTGGGCTAGATGAGAGCTAGATGCTCTAGAGGACAGAAGCTGAACGCACACATCACAGAAGCACACCACACGCAAACAGTTACAGTTGCACACATTCGCTTGCTGTTACTGCAGAGCAGGCGGGCAGATTACAATAAACTCTGTTTGCACTGTGCCTCCTGCAATCTCTTCTTTTCTTTTCTCTCTAGCTCATTTTCTTTTGCCCTAATTTAGCAGATATTCAAATATATGTCACAGTAACTCGTTCTCACAAAAACATAACCACAAATCACATAAAATCACTGACAGATTTGTTTCAAAATGTATCTAAAATCTGTTTTTTTTTTATCTGAAACTTATGTGAGGACAGGTGTAGGACTATCTACAGCATACAGAGATCAAGAGCTTAAATCACTGTAAATAGCTGCTGCTCTGCTCTCCTTTTCTCTTGAATTAAAAGTGGTTTCCTTTGCACCAATAACCCTTAAAATCTACATATGTAATGTAAGGCAATAGTTTACTCAATTGCATTAGTTGGCCTAGTCTGAAATGAGCAAGACAGAGGGTGAAAAATTCCTAATCCGATCAATGGCAGCCACGAAGAATGAGTGAGTGTAGCGGCAAAAACACACAAAAAAAGACATTTCGCAGATTTCTCTCCATGAGCCCACAACACTATTTTCTATCCATTTGTAATCCCTGTTAAAATACTACCATTATGGCACTGGCACGCTGTCTATTAGTTCCCACAGAGTGAACCATTATATTAGCAATACTTCTTGCCTGCATTTTGGAGCACAGTGGGAAAAGCTTGCAGAACCCCAAATATCCTCAGGTGAGGCAATTACCATATGGGGTTTGCCTGTATGTCGCCATATTAAAAGAAAGCTGAGCACTATAGGGGAGAGGGAGGAGGGCAAATATTACAAGGAGGTGACACGTAAAAGGGTACAGCCCGTCGCTGCAGGGCTTGTTTGGAGCCCGTTTATGAGTCATGGGCTATTAATCGTATTGTTTACAGTATTGTAGCAGCTACTGGCTTCAAGCTGCCCGAGGGAAAGACACAGAGACGAGCCAGGCTCCCGTTGCAGGCTGAGGGCTGCGGTAAACACACACACACACACACACATATGCAAACACACAAGGAGAACACACGATGTGGATGTCCGAGAAAATCCTCTCCCGAACATGTTACTACTGGTTATACCGGCAGTTTCAATTTACTAGCAATTGTAAAACTTAACAACCAGGTCTAATTTATGAGGAAATGCATTTACACTCTGCAGTGGTGTATGCGTGAGTAATGAACGAGGTGAAATATAGTGAAACTCCCCGGTTCCTGCCGCACCCCTATTGGTAGAGTTGATTTGTTTCAGTATTTGGGACTCCAAGCTGAAAGATTCTTCCGTCGCCCGCTGGGTTCCTCCTCTGTGTCTTCCTCCATCTTCTTTCCACCGCTGGAATTCCCACCCGCACTCTTCAGCAACACCCAGGCACATAACACACATTACACACACTCCAGGGTCTGACGCACTCTCTACTTGAATCCAAAAACAAGCATTTGACGTTGATAACTCGCATCACATTACAAAAGAGAGAGCGCAATTGGACAGAAAGTGGAAGCCGGTTTTTGTATCTTTTAGAGGAGGTTGCACTGTGATAAGAGTTGATGGGAAATTATGGATCAGACTTGTTTAATCCATGTATGCCAGGACATTCTGTGCCGTTACTCAATCTAAACATGAGGAGATAGAGCGGACCCGATGCTGAAAGTTGCTATCGGAGAAGAAATAATAACATCAATCATTAACCGGAGGGAGTTTTTCATATCTTTCATCTTAGGGGTCTCTGATCAGCTTCCAACTGCAAGCACTTCTTCATGACACTCATCGAGGGTAATTTTTAGGAATATGATTCTATGGTAAGAATTCCTTTAAGCACTCAATCGAAACAACTGCCTCTCCACTAAAAACACACCAGACAAGGTACTTTCACTTCAACCTAGGGAGAGATTTTCGAGGGCTTTAGGACTTGTGGACTGTCTCCCTGATATTGCAGGAGCTCGAGCGTGAAATAAAAGTAAATGGGCAGACTGGAGAAGGCGACATATATCTTCGTTTCTCTGAAGGCAAGGGGACAGAGTGTGTAGTCAAGCAAGCAACACACACACACACACACATATACACACGCAACATGGCAGAGACCCTGATACAGAAAATACTGTTCTCCAGCACTTTTTTGCCTCTAAGTCAATGAGTCCTACAGTAGACCAGCTTTCCTACTCCTTCCTGAATCCTGCTGTATATATATATATATACACACACATACACACACACTCGCTCTCACACACACACACACACTTCTTTATGGTGCTGACGTGCTGCTGATGTGCTGCTGACATGCTGCGGTAAGCGTATTGTCTCATTTCCGGTTGCTGGCTGTGTTACTGATAGCGTTTTTGCTGCTCTCAACTCAGTTCATTTTGCTATATTCTTCATTAGTGCGCATAATTACCCACCGTACATTAAAAATTACACTAGTGTTTTAATATTTATAATGCAAGCTATTTAGTTTCAACTCTGCCGGTCTGTGACCTTTCTTAAATAAGTTCACTATTATCCATTTAAGTGTAAAACTGCGCAATAAAAAAAAATTTTTTAAAAATCAAGAGCAGCCTTGTAATATTTTCCCTCCTCAGACAACAAGAATCCAACTGTAACTGCTGATCATCTGGCCAATTTTTTCTGTGGGTTCTGTTATTGATTTTTATTCATTACTGTCATTTATTGGACATAGTTTGAAAAAGATTTAACATGTGGATGTTTATCGGATAGACCTACATCTATATAATTATATTTAATTATAGAATTTCAGGGATCATCGACTCTGGAATGACCTGCTGAAAGGGATCAGGACGGCTAGTTCTGTAGCTTTTTAAATAAATTAATTAAATAAAAACACATTATTGTAGACCTATCCTTATTTTTTTAAATATTTAAATACATATTTTTACTTTTTTTTAATTTATTTATTCCCTGCTTTGCTATACCTTTTCTGATTTTTTCAAGCAGTAAATCATTGTGTAATTTGTTTTTGAAAAGTCACATATAAATAACTATTATATTTGTTATTATTATCATGTCGTTACTATCATCATCATCATCATCATTTGCTTTTTAACAGAAAAAAGAACATTGACCCATTGTCTTTGGGTTACTTGAATCACTTCAACTTGAGATCAATTTCAGATCAATTTGAAAAAATTTGAACCTCTTGATCTCTAATTTCAGCCTTGATATGCAATCTGATAATTCCTCATGTCTTAATCAATCTGTTGATCGATGGATCAGTTGACCGCACAGGAAACAGGCGCTGGCATTAGACAAGCTATTCCGCAGTGTGCCAGAGGTGCAGGGCTGGGCTCGGCCGGCCTCGTGGCAGGTGGCAGGTGTTCCACAGCCCTCTGACCTCAATTCAATTTGTCCTCACGCCAATGGAATGAATGCCAGTGAAGGGGAATGACACATAGTCCGGGATAACCACGCTCATGCACAAACAAACACTCATACACACCAAAAGCGCTCAGTAAAAGGAAGCAGCTGTTAACTTTTCTAGGAATCGCTCCCGTCTACAACCCTGACCCTGTAACGTCACCTTACATCACCTTAAAAGACCCTGGATGATCAACATGATACAGACAGCCGTCTCTCTGAGACATCTTTAATATGCTCATGGTTGAGAGACGAGAATATAACAGCCAAAGAGAGGAGCAGCAACCTGCTGGAACCAGAAATAACTATGGCCAAGGACGAGGCAAACTGCTGTTGCTGTACAGGCCAGACACTTTAGGCCAGCCTCTGCTCACAACACACAGTGATGGACCAGCAAGACAGTAGAAAGAAACAACACATTCACTTCAGTAGCTATTAGCTACACTTATAAAAAAAAAAAAAATCTACATAAGACAGATGTTTTCAAGGCCTCAAAGGTAGTCTAATGTCAGTTTGAGACCATACCATCTGTTGGGGAGATGGATGAAGCATATAGGCCTGCTTCAAACTTCAATCAATGTCAAACTAAATTGAGATTCCAAAGTAAATCTTATTGTAGGATTAAATGTGATCAGTGAAGTAGTGGCATCAAACCTTCTTTAGTTTTCACAGCTTTGAACTACTTTTAAATGTAAGTGAAATCTGTGGAGATTTCCAAATAAGGTGGTGGGTTCATTTTAGATAGACAACTGACTGACAACATTTGGTCAAAAGGAAACATTTTAAGGGGAAGCATCACACGAGACTGCAGTAGTGTGTAACGGTACAAAACCAGGAGATGTTGAGTGAAAGCTGATTCATCTGTGAGTTTGATTTACAGATTCTGATTATTTTATTCAATATTTTAAGATTTTGAGAGGATGTTGGAAATATAGAATACATTAAACTACGTCATAATAATAATTACATTTCACTGTGTTATGCCTTATATGATTACATGTGACAGATAAACTTGAATGACTGAATAACCCATAGTTGAATTTTATTTTTTAAAACAAATTCAACAATATGTGAAATAAACCCACTCTAAAGGGTTTAGAGTTTTGACTCCTAGGATGCTGTGCCACAATATGTGTTTGTCCACATTTTTATCTCCTCATTTAGACCCGTGGGTCATGTTGTTTCATATCAACAGAGGATGATTAAGTAACGGATTACAGAGTAATAACAGATTAGTGCTTCTGACATGGCCTCTGTCCTCCTAACTGCTAAGAAGCGGAACATAATTGGTCTACTGGCTGTAGTTTTGCTCAATAATCTTCAAAAGTTTGATAAGATTTGATAATTGTGATGCTGTGAAATGTACCTTTTTCCTTTCACCAAAACTGTTTCAGTTGTGCTGTGTCAGTGCCGAAGAAAATATCACTTTAGATGTTATTCAATACTCATGCATGAGCACCAACATGAGTACTGAAAATGTGTGCGGGATGAGTGCTACACATACAGCATAACAAAAGTAGTCTGGGGTCCATTCAATTAATATGGCTGAGAATCTCTAGGTACCTCAAATGGGATTATGATTGAATGTGATTCTCAATGCTGCTCATTTGTTAATTTCCATACTTTTTGTTACTATAAGACCGCGAACCTTCTGAAATCCAATTAAAGAGTTTTGTGCATCAGTGCTGAATCATTCGAGAAAGAATCAAACTATATCCAAGAAACAATTATTTTTTTTCCACTGCTATTCATTATCTGTGAATTTAGTGTGGACAGCAGAAATGTACAAGGCTTTTGAGGTAGGAGTATAAGATTCAGCATGTCTGTATCTAATCTAGGCTTTACTGAAAGCTTAAAGCAGACATTTATTGAGATTCAGAGGATCTGCTTCCACAAATCCCACCTAAACATTATCAGGTCCCTTGTAGATGCCAAGCAGGTGTGACAGCGAGTGGTGGCAGAGAAGTGTCTCATACCTGGGGTTTCCTCGCAGGGCAGCGTGATGCAAGGCGTTGAACCCATTATTGTTGGTGATGGTGACGTCAGCACCAGCCTCCAGCAGCACTGACAGCATGTCATCTCTTTTCTTGCTGATAGCGTCGTGCAGGGGTGTGTCCCCCTCTGAATCCTAAAAGGGAAACCTTGTGTTACTTCTTTCTCGCTCCTCTTTTATTCTAACTATTTATGCAAAATAAAACCCCTCTCTATTACGGTATTATAACAAACATACTGTCAAACAATGTAGTGTATGACAATTAATGTAAACCCAACTCATATTTAACAGGGCTGTTGTATATAATTGTTTCTGTATTGCTTTTCTGTGATGACACAAGCCATACCTTGGAGCATTTCTCAAAATGTAAATATGTCATAGTGATAGATACCTGGAGGCTTGGGTGGCAGCCAAAGTCCAGCAGGGTTTTGACCACCTGCAGGTGGCCCTTGTTGACAGCTATGTGTAATGGAGTCTGCCTTCGCTTGTTCCTGGCATTCAAGTCAGCACCGCCCCTTTGCAGCACCTCAATGACAGAGCCCTCATCACCAAAGGCTGCATGGTGCACCGCCCGGTCTCCATCTTTGTCCTGAGTGCAGTGACACACCCGCATTAAGACTCAATGTTGTGTTTGTGAGTGGATTTCCACCCTTTTTTTTTTCAATATTATGTGACATGCTTTAAAATGAGCTGTGATGAATTTGTAAAAATGATGAACAAATTTTTTTTTTTTTTTTTTTTAAATGATACCAACCTCAGCCTCCAGGTCCACGTTGTGTTTAAGCAGCAGCTTTAGTACATCCACGTGACCATTCTGACTGGCTGCCTGCATAGCGGTGTGTCCTGCACACTGCCCGTTCACCTGCAAATACATCAAGATTCAGATTAAGAATGAGTGCACATGTCAATGTCATTTTTCGCGTTTAGATGCGTGTCTACTGAATTAGCTGTTCACCAGAGGCACTAAGAGATGGGTGAGGGTGTGTTGCGCACGCACGGCTATGTGTGCATGTTTCATCACCAACTGCAGCACAGCAAAAACTCAGAGCATAAATATTAATGTGGACTCCTTTGGGAGTCTCGAGACGTCTCTTGTCCTGGCAGGCGGATCACTTGGCCAGGCTCAGTGTGCTCAGCTTTAAGCAAACAATTCCACTGAAAGGCAGTAGGGCATCTGGCCAGCCTTCACCACTGACATACACACACACACACACACACTCATTCACTCTCTCTTGCTCTGAGTGAAGACAATATTGCAGACTTGACATAACTAGTACTTATAACCTATACAGGGCACAGGCTTCTGTCCTCTGGTAAACGGGTGTTTCCCCTGGCCTGAAGCCTGTGTCAGGACGCAATCTGCAACCGCATGGGGTTTGCAGATCTCAACTTGTTTCTGAGAGTGAATCGGGTCTGTGCTGCAGTGCACACCAATGCTCTTTGGTGCCTCCTCTGGGCCCAGCCTTAATGCTTTTCAGATTGAGAGAGGTGCAGGAGTGGGAGGATCTCAGAGCCCTTTCCTAGGAGACTCTCAGCCTCCTTAATATACTGAGAGCAGAGCAGAGCACAGTCAGGGGTATTCCAGCTCCAATTGTCAGTGTACTCATATCTTTTGCATATGTTTAATGGCACAATTATTTGATTTTCATCAAAACTTAATTTAGAAATTCAGCAACCGTGGATACAAATTTTTTATTGGAGCACTTACATCCACATCAGGTCTCTTTAGAATATCCTCCACCTTGGCCAGGTCTCCGTTGGCTGCTGCCTTGACCAGCTCCTCGTTGATATCACCGGACTCCTGCGTCTCAAATAGCTTCTTCAGCAACTGAGAAAGGCGCTCTGACCAAACAAGGGGAAAACATCAGAAAGTGATAGTTGTCAGAAAACAGGGAATTAAGATAACACTGTGCTCAATGTCAGTAGTGCATGTTCGTACATACCTCCAGAGGCGTTGCTAACAGCAGACCCAGAGGGAGCAATCTTGGTGACAGCGGCTGGGTTGTACGTCCAAGAGGTTCCACAAACTTCAACCTTGAGGTCACTGTCGGAGTAGATCTGCTGCACACGGCCCACCTTGCCAAGGGTCTGTTGATAAATGGTGCGACAAATTCATTAGTATATGGACGGTTGTTGTCTTTGTGAGCTATTTAACAGGAGTCTGTAAGTGGTAAAAGGCAGACCATGAGGAATGATGGAGAGAGAGATTGTGAAAAAGAGCTTATAAATAAGAGGTGGGAGGAAAGGATAAAGAGGAGAAAATACCACCTCAACAGAGCAATTGTCCTACATGACACAGAAATAAAGCTCTTTGCTAAAATAAAAATTGACAGAAAAAACATATTAGAGATTTAAGCTGAGTTCTCATTATTCAGAGGAGATTTACTTGTATGAGAAAGAAGATGGATATAAAAGAGAGACCCTTCTACTTGCTAGACTATTCCTCATCTATACAGCCTGTACAAAGAGGACAGAGCAAAACGCTTTCCAATTTTGAATCATATCATCTCGATCCAGGCTATATGAGAAAGAGGCACTTTGAGTCTGTCGTGCCGGGTCTGGGACTGTCCTGGAGGATGCCATCAATAACGCAGACTGCTGCAGTAGAAGCAGCAGCGGGCGGCAAACAGCCGTGGTTAGTGATCAAAGCTACAACCCATCTCAGGGTTTTTAAGGCTCATTAGCTGCTGAGGGGGGCCAGTTTGGCAGGGACAAGTGGCATATTGGAGTAGACTGCCGTTACATAACCTCGGGCGTGCTGGGCAGCAATGAATAAACTTCATAAAGGAAGAATAAATTCTTGTTGAGACAGAAAAAAAAAATTAAAATAAAAAGAGGCAGCAAAACAGTCACAGTGATTTGAGGGGAGGGATCATGTGCCTGTATGTCAATAACATTGAAACTTCCTATAGAGAAGATGAAGGAGTGGTACTGCCGAGAGTGAGAGGAAAAACAGAAAAAATAAAAACAGACAGTTAGAAGCTCTGAGCCTAATTTATAGATTCTTGCATACAAATTTAAAGTCTCCGATGAAGTCAAAGTCAAATTGAGATTTAAAAAAAGTAACTGGTGCCAATATCAATAGCAATAATATTCTCCAATTTGCAGTGTCAAAAGACAACTTCTCTCATCAAGCCGAAATGAAACTATCTACTAGAGTGTAATTTAGTGTAATTTAGATATGAAGATGTTCTGCGAATCATTCAAGAGGCTTCATCAGGATGAGTGGTCTTCAACTTTGCAACTTTACAATTACAGTCCAGTGGATAGTTTTATTTACAACCTTGTATGTCGCAGCACCTGGATGAATGAGATGAATCCGTACAGACGTTCAATTCTAATATTCTGAAACTCATTAATCATAAAACCGTCACATGATCAAATCAGGCACATGTGATGGCATTTCATTTCAGTTCATATTTACACTTTTAATGCCTTTTGTGAAGGGTTTAAATTTGCACAAATCAGTGAAAGTACTTCCAAACTCTTACAGGCAACATCGCCTCAGCCCACTCTCCATGACCTCGTTGTAGGAGCTTGATGCGGTCGATGTCATAGCAGATCTGGACCAGGTCTCCCACTAGGAACTGGGAACTGCCTCCTTCTGCCCCAGCTGCCACTTCACCACTACGCACTACATTTGCCTTTGTGAGCACTGCTGGGTTGAATGTCCACCTGAGGTTACAAAAATTAATGCACTCATTCACTCACAATTCATAAAACATGATATCTACCAAGTATAGATTCTGAGCAGTCGCATGGAATAGTTGAGTATCTGCAATACTAGAAGCAGACTAAAAATTTGCTATGTATGTATGTATTTTGTGAGTATGTTTACATTTAGAATTCATTTTCAGAACTTCCGCTATAATTATATATTTCCATAAAAATTTAAATCTACTTTTTTCAGAGTATCTTCTCTCAAAGGATGATTAGATCTTGCAGTGAAGATGTACTTAGAAGTTAAGGAGAGAACTATTGCTGATGAGATGATGCAGTCCCAATCACTGGGATTTATTAAATCTGAGCCAATCCATCTAAGGTCTCACCTGTTCCCACTGGGGTACTGAACCACAATGTCGTGATCTTCATCGATGCCACATACTGTGCCGGTGGTGGTGAGGGTCTCGAACATGCCATCGGTCCATCCCCCGTGACCGTGTTGGAGGGACTGGACGATCTCTAGGTCCAGGTCGATGTTGACCAGGTCTCCAATCTGAAGACCGCCAGGATTTCTGTTGCCATTCTGCTCACCTAAGAGATAAAGGTTGAATTAGGCCTATTCATCATGAAACTGCAGTGTTAAAAGTGCGTCAAAAATGGTACTGGTTTTGCACATCAAGATTTAGAGTCTGTGAGTGATTTGAGACAGAAGTATAGAGATATAAATAGGGAAACGCTTTTTAGAGACAGAAATCATGAATAATCTGAGAAAACATTTACGTTAATACATGTGAGGTTCTACTGTGGTAACAACAAAACAAAGGTTAAGTTTCACAGCATGAAATACACATAAAAACCCCTCCCATATGTGAATGATGACACTAATAAACTTAATTAGGGCCTTATATCCTGCGCTAATAAGGTACCAGAGAGAACATGTCATTCGTGGAACACCGTGTCTGCATGAACTGAGCCTGTACCTGCTTTCGGCAGTCAGGTGACAATGTGGTGCTGCCATCTAGTGGCCACACAAAATTAACTGCAACTGAAACTCCCCCTAATGCCCTTGAATTCACTGCACCAGAACGATGGGTGAGAGAAGTGGTGCAATAATGACGGTGGACACAGATCGCTGGCTCACTTACCTAAAACGGGACAGTGGTCTCTGTAAAACGAGCCTCCTTTGGCATCCTGAACGCATTTCAGATCCGACTGTCAGAGGAAAGACGGAAAGGGTCAGATAATTAGTCAGGGTAATTCCATTAGAGGAGGGGCACAGTCATGAATAATGAAGCTGAGTATTTGCACACTTCAAGCTGCAGTGGCAGTGTAGTTAGCTAGAATACCAACAATAGCTGTGCCCTAAGGGTAAGACAGGACGATGAAACACTACATTTCTACGAGGAGAAAGCATCATATCATTTGTGATGACTCAGATGCGCAGCCACTGTGGCATAGTTAGAGGGCAGAGATGATTGTAAGGCAGAGCAAACATTCCTCTGTTGTGATGGAGCACTCAACCTTTAAATACAGCAAGTCTCAACAAATTAATAACTCAAGTCTATCTCACTGTATCCTACCAGCAGGTCACATTTGATCTGATGATTCTATGTGCATAGAGCAGACATTACAAAACAGGAAAAAGGTGTTGGCCACAAATACTGCATTTGGAACATACACTAATCTGCAGTCCCTCTATATTTGTTTGCAGGATTTGGCCACTGTCTCAATAAAAAGACAAATTAAAACTGTCTAGATGGGGGGTCTAATCCATGATTTATTCAATCCACAAGCAGATGCCATCTCCCTTCCTCTCCAAAGCATTTAAACCTATTAGAATGACAAAGGACAAATCTGTTATGCAACGGAGAAACCCGATTGGCCTCTTTCATAAAAAGGCAAGGCCAGTCTCCACCAATAAGGAAGATGCTTTTCATTTGAGACGCGTGTGTAGCTGCACCCGCGACAACCCCAAGAGAATGTCCCCCTCCTCTAAAGTTGACCTCCATGTTCACTCTCTCCCCCTAAAAAGCAGAAAGAACAGATTGCCTTTATCATGTAGATACCTTCCCCTTCCAGCTGCCTGTACAATGGCGCCTTACTCATGCTGGCTGCGTGGCTCTCACAAAGGCCTGGCAGCAAAAGAAAGGGCCTCAGCCCTGCGGTCAAACACAAAAGGCACCTGACAGCTGATCTTTTGTGAGTATCTGTGTGTGTGTGTGTGTGTGTGTGTGTGTGTGTGTGTGTGTGTGTGTGTATGTGTGTGTTTGAGGAACTGAGGATGTGGGTCAGACTGGAAGTTTGCTTACCATTCCCTCAAAGCCAACTCTGTACAGGTTCTTGGCCCCATTGTCCCACAGTACGTAGGCAGCGCTGTGAGGGCTGGCTGCACTCCAGTCCTGGATCTCTGTCACCTGTGGAGGAAGAGGAGGGATGAGATGGGGAACACAGAAAAAAAGGACATATGGAAAGCAGATTGTTTTGAGTTTCAATTATAATATCACCACAAATTTTAACTGAACAAAGTTTTTGGCATAATATATGTGAAAACTGAATCTGTTGAGAGGAAGAAGATTGTTTTCTAAGTGGGAGGCTTCAAGCAGGTGTTTTTTTATCTTAAAACTTCACAACGATAGCAAATCTGATACTTCATTGATCCCTTTTGGGAAATTATCTTTTTGATGGCTGCTTTCACATGGAAGGTCACAGTGAAGGTTGAACTGCAGAATTACAACCCTGGAGACGAGTAAGCATTCATTGGCTCAGCTAGTGTCTGCTGACACGAGTTGAACTTGGGTTCCTCTGATTGAAGTTTCCGATGTCTTCTGGCCAGTCACAATTTGCTCCTGAAGCTCCTAAAATTCAATATCTACATATGTTTCCATCAAGTAAGATGACAGGAGCATATTCTACAGCTGGATTCAAACAGCTGACTTGCTAGACAGGAACCCAAAGATGCTTAGATAATGTCATTAGTCATCTTCTTACTGAGATACAACCAATAAATCTTTACTGTTAAATGAATAAGGCCTTATACTATTTGTTCCCAGAGGGAAAGCTCCAGAAAAGGCTTAAAAGCAGCACATTTACAAAATGAGTCAGTGGAAGTGAGTCAGTCAATTTTTTTTTAAATCAAGAGTTGATCAAAACACATCTGCAACAACATTTTTGCTGAGACTTTTCTTGATTTGGTACTTGGTGTATTACATTATGACTAATGCTACACCTGACTATTGTGGTGAGAACCAGCTCACAACCGTTAAGTTTTTTGGTGAAAACATTTTGAAGGGCATTGTAAGCCAAGGAAAATTATGTCTGTTACAATCATAAATAAGCAATGAGCTATGAATGGAGGACTGTAAAATCAATTCATATTTGGAGCATAAGGTCAGGATTTTCACATGAGACAATTCTCTCTCCATCACAAGCAGCACAACACTTTCATAAGATTGAGGAAGTGTCAGAGCCGCAGTGGAGTAAATTAATTCTTTAATTAAAAGCTGTGCCTTAAGTAAATACAGAAATCAAATCGTTAATTTTCGGGCCCCTTCCAGAGGTAATAGATTAATGGGCCTTAGGAGGTAATATTCTTGCTAAACTAACAGAACATCTAAGCTGCAGGACATGTAATAGCAGTTTTCTGGAGAGCATATTGCTTACAGCATCATAAAACAGTAATGAGATATGCCATTAAATAACACAGCAGAATGAAGTCTTAAATTGCCTGGAGGGACTCTTAAATTGAATACTCTGAGGGTCTGGACCAGAGTCAAAATACAAGCACTTTACAGCACAGTTACAGTATGAATCTAAATAGACTGTGCTAAACAAATTCAACCTCATCTGACATTGTATTACTTTCTAATGACGTATTTAATCCTGGAATAACCTGCAGCAAGGAAATATGTTTATAGCCCCAGTAAAGATGAATAGGAATCAGTTGAATGAAACTAAGCAATAAAGGTTTTTCAATGGCACATTCTACTAGCTCCTATTATCGTTTCTATTTGAATTTATTAATTACAATTTTGATAACTTTCCAACATATGGTGCACTTTAAAAAAAAAACATCCTTGAAAAAAGAGCTACTGACAGATGAGTTAAGAAAAGATTAAACACATCAGCACAGATTTTCCACTTAATCTGGATTACTGGCTATAGCTGCTGATGAACAAAGCTAATATATTATTATTTCTTTCACTTATGAAAAATGATGCTCAAACTTCACTGTCACTTTATTTTTTCATTTTCATTTTTGGCAAAGTAAGCCACAAGAGAAGAACACATTTGTCACTCTCTGCTCCAGCTACAGGTGGGTGATGCCAACATAATCTTGACATAGTTATATGAGACAAATATTGATTTTTGTTTATTGTAGTATGCATTATGATGCATGAAGAGTGATAGAAACTGAATGTAAATAAGACTGACAAATACATTAGTTATCTTGATTATTTCTGGGCAGCGGTAACTTCAAATACAGCATAATGTTGTACACCTAGCTAGGCACCATAAGACTGGACTGTTTGTGTACTTGTTCGCCTATAATACCTCCATGCTACTCACATGTTGAGTCAGGCCGTGCCCTTCCTGTTTTCACTGAGGCTTCTGCACATTTCGAATCGAATCATATCCTGGGATGCAAGTTTGTTTTTCCTCCCTAGGATTGTTTTGTACAAGGGTTTCTTGTTTTTTTTTTGCTTATATGCAACCCTTACGGGTGGTCATGCTCCCTTCAGTAGCACACATGTGGTTCTGATGGCCTCTGGCAGGCTCGGTGCCTTTAAGCAGCCTTGTCATTCAGCAAAAAATAGAAGGGTATCTACACACTTAAAGCTCACTTGTGAAACTAGTTTTCTTTTTATTAATCCATTGATCTTTTTATAAAGCACCTTTTGCTTTACTGAAGACACCTGCCTTGTCCACTACAGAAAACTCTAAGTGATTGGACACCGACAAGCTCTCAGGTGATGTAGATAATGACTTTAAAAAAGTGGCAAAGATCATATGTTTTTTCACTGTATGGGCAGGGTCTGAAATTAACACCTGCAAAGCGCCAAATGCGGGTAGATTTTCTGTTTGGTGAGTAAATCTCAAAAGTCTATCCGCCACGCTGGCGGCTAAATGTTTGTACCAAAATAATCATGTAATAAATATCTGGCTCTGAGGAAATTACTCATGTTTGCTGTCCCTATACAGTGTAGACATGCACATCATATGTTTTTACATGCGTCTAAACCTTGCTGCGAAACTGCAGGAGCCCTTGAGACAGTTTTTTTTAAAATATGCTCTACAAATAAACTTGATTTCATTTGATTGTTGAACTGAACTGTTGATCAACACATTAAAATTATTTTGCTTTAAATTTTGCTCTGGCCTCTTCTTTAAGTTTGTATTCAAAATACCTTATTATCACAATGAAATGTACTGAAACGAATGTATGTGTGACAAAAAAAGGCAATTTATTATTTTGGCCGGTAAGAAATATGCTTGGCCGGTGGATTTTTGCATCTACCAGTCCCCCTTGGCAGGTGAGTCAAAAAGTTAATTTTGAACACTGTGTATGGAAAACAGTGAAGCCAGAGGCGTCCTTGCAGGCACTTACAGGCAACTATGTAACCGACAACCTATTCACTTACTGTGAAACAGTCTGCATCTAATTGGCTTCGGTGCTTACTGTGGAGCATTTTCTTGTCTCTGTATTGCACATATTTACAGGTCAAAATTCCAGGGTTTGGCTCGAGGAGGAAAGAAAATTGCATACAGTTAAAGGCTCTACTTTTCTAGTTGGTACGCTACCTTTCCTCTCCTCCCGTTGCCTCCGTCCTGATCTTCCCACTGCCAGTCCACTCCTCTCACCACCCGTCCGCCAGTGAAGATCCCTCTGGCTGTGATTTTCTTTGACTTGCGACGTGACTCCAGAAGTACTCTGCACAGATGTACCAAAAAAAAAAAAAAAGTTTCCACAAAGAGTCAATTATTTTTATTTGGGCTCAGCTTTAGTGACTTAAGAGACACAGTCAGACCTTGTATTCAACAGCAGGTATTTATAGCGGCTCTGTTTACATGGAGCAATTCACTCTTATTTTTAACCATTATCAAATATGGATTGCAGAAGGGATGCCAGTGCCTGCCCTGCTCCACAATATTTTTTTAAATAAATAGATTAAAAACTATCCCCTTGTCACCCTCCCTCTAGCTATCCTGCGTCCTTAACTAACCTTTCCCTGTGTGCCTACTGCTCTGGAATCATTGTATAAATTACGTTCAGCAAACTGGACTTGGCTTCAGATGGAAAAATCACATTACATTGAGGGCTTTTGGCCGTAACAGCATCTAATTTGCTGTATCAACTGTGCAGTCACTGACAATCACTATTATAACTGTCTCACGATATGTTTGATGATAGCATCAGAAAAATGAAGGCCAAATCAAATATGAAACATGTGTATAAGCAACATACTGGCCTATGTTTCTGCTAGTTTGAAATCAAAAACACACCATTACTTAGAACTTTGTAAGGGATTTTGTTAGAGCTGCTCCCTGAAAGTCGAAAAGTAAAATCGTCTGTCGGAGACCTCTCAGTCGACTGATTCCAAGTCAGGAGTTTTTGGGGATTTTTTTGTTTGTTGTCTTAAACTGCATCTATTAAATTTCATCTAGAAATAATTCCGATCTTAAATAATTTCATTTGTTAATTTATTCTGGTTTAGATTTATTTATTAGTTTTTATGTTTAAAGAGAAATAAAGAAGTAGGTATATGCTCTTGAAGAGGAGATGTCAGTTATTTCATAGCGGGCAATGCTGTGAATTCACTGTTTAACTTAACTGTTTCATTTGTTTATTCATTTACACGTTGTTTTTAATGTTTAAAGTGAAATATAAAAAATGTGTTATAAGAGCTTGATTTAAACAGAAACACATGTATGCTGCTTGTCTCATTAATCTGACAAATCCATATAGTAGCCCAACATAATATATCTACAATTCAAATCTTGCATCATATGCGGCTGTCTTTTATTGATTTTTAAAAGCCCAAAGATATGTTCCCATGACTCTGTTGCATCTGACTATGTTTATGTGGTCGAAATCATCACTGAAACTCATGCCAATGGATTTTCTGACTGCCAGATAGTCTATATGAAAAAAAAAGGAACGAATAGTCGAATCGTCGTATTGAGTACTGAGTCGGGTACAGCCCTAGATTTTGACTTTTCCTTGTTGCAGTAAAATTCAAGAAACACATTGTGTGCAATTGAGCATCAGGTGTCAAGTCGTAACATTACGACTAACAGTAATTTTTGTACTAGCACAGCATTCCCACCTTACTGACAATTACTTCCCTTTGCACCCATACCCAACAATAATAGCACTGCAAATGCAAAACCAGCAGTTAAGTAGTCAAATGCATTTTCTTTTGTTTGACATCCAGACATTAATTTACAATAATGCTGAGAGCTGCAGTCTAAACTCTGGCATAGCTATAAGCTCAAAGCAATAAAAAAGGCAATAGCAAATAAAATATCCAGATGAGCTCTAACCATCAAACAACAACGTGAACCTTGATGGCAGACATGGCAGCTGGACAGTGTAGGTCTAACCAGCGCAAACAGCTTTTGGCCTCTAACCACTCCCTCTTCAGCAGTTAGTGAAAGAATCTAATGTGGTGTAACAAAACACCCCATCATGCTGGCAGAGCAGTGTGAGTTGGGGAGACCTCCAGCACCCATTGTGCATTATGCAATGTCTGTCTCGGGGGAAATGAAGTCGTTCTCAGTTGAAAAGGCTGCCAGCTGTTGAGCCATGTGTTCGTCTACTAAACTACAGTGTTTGGCTGAAATGGCCTTGAAATAGATGAGGTGTCATCACAGTACTGAGAGTAGATGTGATAACACAATCTAATGCAAGTTGAGGAATTTACAATACTAAACTTATGTCTCAAATAAGTGGCTGCTCGTTTTTCCAACTCATGAACTACCTTGATCTCTTTAACGAGCATCTCTGAACGCACAGAATGAAGCCATCTTCAACAACTTCACTTGATCTTGTCTGTACAAGAATTAATTGGCAATAATCTTTCCACTTCCCACACACACACACCACGCCTGAAATAATGTTTCCATTTGAAATTCTTCCAGGCACAGCGGTGAGGGGGAGGATGGTCTTTTTATGTGTTTGACTTTAATTTAAAGTTCTGACAATAAATGAAAAACTATGAGTTGCCAAATGTAAGTAGAACCACCTGTAAAACACCTGCTGTGGAACATCAGTTCCATTTTAGTACTTTTTTTTTTTTTAACCATATCTTGACCTGAGGATAGACATACATCACATTCAACTACTCACATGTATTTAAACACACAATTGTTAATGTCTGATTACCACTGATCATGTCCTAGCTTGAAAAGCTTCTGCACCAACTTCTAATGCCCAGACAAAAAGTGCAGATAAATGTATGTGTGTACACACTTTATAAAGTCAACTTTTGGTAACGTTAGCTAAACTTGCTGGCATTGTCATTTCTTCCCGAGGTGGCGTCACAGCAAATCTAACACTGCCTTTACGGTAAAACACCTTCACATCAATTGCCATTCATTATGAGGCACGTGCTGGAAGTGCTGAGTTCATATAAATCTTAACCTCAACATTAGCTTACAGCTACAAATAAAGAGCAAAGGAGAAAAAAAAAGACTGGGGCTCCCACTTTGACAGCACCGTTTGAGTGACAGAATGACTGCAGGCAAATGATGATAAAGTAATATTAAGTGCAAGAGACTGCTGTAGCACTAAAAATGTAGGTGAGGCAAACAACTGTGATTGAATGAAGTCAAAACACTTGACTGTGCATGTCTAGTGTTATTCTTTCTTTTTGTTATATCACCGAGTAACTTCTGGGACAGTTATTGGACACTTAGATTAGTCTTTCTACTTAACAGGAAGCTGCCTTACACAGTAACGTAGTGAAAAGTTTTCATTATCTCTATTCATCAAATGCACTTACTGCAGAGTCAAAGCTCTAAATTCTGATGTTTGAAAGTCAGCTGCAAAACAGATTTTTCAATAAATCTGGACTTAACATTTCATTACCTTGCAGCCTTCTGAAGACATCCAAAAATGTATTTAAAAAAACATGGGAAATCTGCTCAAATAAATTGTATATATGGGAAACACTGCCTTAATATCATTTTTAAAAAGGCCTGACTGAATCCTAAAACGAGGCTGAGTTGTTGCCTGGCAACTGAGGGCTGGGAGCATCGAGATAGATTCTGTCTGCCCGTGAGGCAGGGCACACAAAAAGACTTCTCAAATGTCACCCAAACACACACAAAGCCAAAGTAAGGGAGTAACGACGTAGGCCAGCCAATCACAGTGAAATGCTAGGGATTACCCGACTACCTTGTTTCTCTTCATAATAGGTGGGTCTAAGGTGAACCACAACACTGGCAAATGCTGCCGGGTAAACTAACCTCTCACTCCCTGGGGTGGTGATCCTGTAGAACCGATGTCTCAGGTGGTGCTTGTCTCCATGGTAACAGGTTGTGCAGAGGTCGTAATTGGTGCACTCAGCACATTTCCAGCGAATACCAATGATGGGTTGTTGACGACAGGTGTCACACATGGTTCCATCATGCTTGATGCCTGAGAGGGGGCAGTATTCATCGGTTTAGTAACGGCAATGTTTACACTATCTGTGCAGGAAAAATAATGCTAGTAAGTTGTTGACAATTGACCACTTTTTCTATGTGCAACCTGAACTCCACAACTGATAATGTAAACACACACCTAGACTACTTTTGGACTTAAGGCCTTTAATCCTTTCTTTGCAGGATATACTTGATACTTCAGAATTATGAACATTTTAATAAGTGCTGCTTGTTCCATAAAGACATAATTAGGTGGATATTTAGGAAGATAATTGAAGTTGGCCTATATGATGCATACTGAAGTGTTATGCTGCGGGTATGTGATACTATTACAGGTACAAAGAGATGAAGTTGAGCAATGGAGAAGTAGTCCTTTAACATTTCTGAATATGCCAATACTATACACCCTATTGAGGTAATTTGAGAAATCATACTTAATATCTTGTGGGAGAGAAATGTTTGAATATGAAAACAATCATGTCACAAGTGTTATACTAAGGCAGTATTGACACTGGACATGTTTGTGCATCTTGTAAATCATGCATAACTTATTTGCATGTCTGGCACACAGAGATGTCCGTGACATTTCTGTTCAAACAGGATGTCTATAAATACTCATCTTGTGCTTTTATAAATCGGGATAGACAAGAAGACGTTGTCTGCCTTCAACGGAAATAGAATAAATGAACTACAACTAAGTCCCTCTGAGAATTTCCAGAGCGCAAGTTTCTTCAACAGGCTCTCCTTCATTTTACGACCATGATCACAGCTTTTAATGAAAGATGCACTTTTGTTGTCTGGTTGTCTGATCACACTAATGCTCTGCATCCTTAAGGAAACAATGTCTTGTATGTTGTCGTGCATAGCTCTGTTGCATATAAGTAGACACTTGTCTTAAAAGTGTTGGCAAACAAAATCAACTGATGTAAAGTTACCTGTCGGAGCACTGTCTAATATCCTCACGTCGTATGCCCCAGAACAACGGTAGTTAGCAGCCGTCCCATTATCCCAGACAACCACCACCTCTTCTGGACTTTCAAAACTCCTGACGGTGCCAACATGTCCCTCTCCTCCATCCTGCTTCCCCCACTTCCAGTCGGGTCCGCGGACCACTCTGGCTCCGACTCCTTCCATCATCGCCCGGTTATTTCTGCCGGTGGTCATTTAAGAAAAGATCTCAAAATGCCACAGTAAACCCTTAGAAGTTAGCAAGCTAGCACTATATGCTAGCCAGCTTTCGGTGCACTGGTGGACAGTTTCCAAACGCCAAGTGAGAGCAAGTCCTAACAGGAAAGACACTGGAACAATCCACAAAGATAGCCTGCAAGCTAAGTTAGCCACCTAAGGAGCCACCAAAATCTTTTCTCACAAGCTAACCGTGAGCCTCTTCAGTGTTGCCTCTGAGAATGAGAAACTAATTACCCTCTGAGCCCATTAAGTGGCCACATTGCTGGCTACCCCTCTCCTCCTCTCCACACACAAGAATGCCACCTCTTCAACTTAGCAAGCTAGCGAGCCGAGTTGCTAGCTAACGCAATGCTAGCGAAATAAACCTCTCCTGGCTAGCAAGTCCTTCTCGTTGAGGCAAATGTAGTCCTTAAAGGGAGTTGTTTATCCTTGTTGATGTGCACGGGGCTCAAAATCCATCCAAGATGTTCCCCTTTGTCAGCCAGAGATGGTTCCCTGGAGTCAACTCAGAATAAACGCGTCGCCATTATTGTCAATCATCGTCCAGACCTCAGACGAGCAACAACTAGCTACGGAGGGAGACGACAAAGCACGAAGACGCGAAGCTCGGAAAACAAGCACGAGTCCGGCCTACGATGCGCATGCGCATGTGCAACATGCAAAAAACATCAGCTCCTGTTGATGCAGAAAGACAGTTGTGAATTTTCTATTAAATGCTTTTACATAGGAATTTTTCCGGTCAGAACAATAATTTAAATTAACTCACCTCTTACAAATGGTATAAGATTTACAAGGATTATTTAATATGTATACAAAACGGCGTCTTTTTTACCAGTTAAAGTCCCCCTCCACTCAAAAATATGTTGTTCTTCTTGTTCCTTCAGTTGGATATTTGAGCTTCACTGCACAGAACAATGTATGTGCAGAGTTTGACACTGGGAGGTTGTTTTTACATTCATCTGCTGAAGTGGGAAGTTTCTCTGTGCTCATTGAAAATCCAATTTTAAGTTGTGGACCCTACGGGCATGATTTGTGACATCACAAATAGTTTTGGAAGCCAATCCTGGTCCAATCTTCAACTTACATAAGTGTGATGTGGAAACTTGAAGCCTCCAGTGCACATACATTGAGAATGTACATTACAGTGAAGAAGGAAACATCTTGTGTCTGGCAGTTAAACTTCCAAAATGAAATATGTTTACATATTTATAGATATATAAATATATTCTGGTATTTTAAATGAGGGAGAGGGAGAACATTTCAAGGATTTTAACGGGGTAAGTATACTTTTTTGTGGAAAAACCATATCAGGCACAAATTATTATTCAAAGTAGAGTATTTTATATACATCTTAAAACATGTCTGGAGGGGATCTTTAATATTTATCTCAGCACTCCTCGAACTCTTCACTTCTTTGCACTATTTCTATCCTTTTTACAGTCCACAGAAACATTTTCACCTGTATATAGTCATTTCCTGTGTATATTTCTGAAGATTGTTGTGTTTTTATTTTGTTTAAGTATACATTGAGAGCCACTAAACCGGATTCCTTGTATGTGTAAACATACGTAGCCAATACAGATGATAAAGATGATTCAGATTAATTAAAATCATTAAAAATTAAATGTTTTAATCTCCTTACTGTTAAAAAGGCCTCTTAGATCTGCTGGATTAGGCCTGGTAGCTTTTCTAGAGTCCAGGTTAAGGTCAAAGGGTGATCGAGCTTTTACTGTACTGGCACCTCAGCTTTGGAACAGTCTTCCAGGTAGGATTTGATGTGCTGAAACTGTTTCTGCCTTTAAATCCTGTCTTAAGACACATTTTTATAGACTTGCCCTCTCATCTGACAACTAGTCTTATTTGTTTACATAATACAGCTCTGTTGTGCACCTGACTTTAAGTTTATTTTAATAGTTTCACTTGTTTTACCTTTTGGATGATTTATGTAAATTTCTTTTACAGTCCTTTAATTGTGTTCTTGTATTTTGCCGTTCTTGTGTTTTTCTTTTTTAACATTTGTCTTTTATGATGTCAATGGAAAGTACTTTGTGTTCCAGGTTTGGAAAGTGCTATACAAATAAAATTGTTATTATTATTAGTCAAAACACACAGTATATGGCTGATTTGGGGGGGACAAAAGATCAATTTTATTTAAGTATATTTTTAAAATTGAAATAAACCAGGAGATGAGATGTGGGAAATATATAAACTAAAACTGAATAACCATATATATTTAATAACAATAAGTAAAATGTAATATATGACCTACCTTATACATAAGAATTTATATACTTATGCATGAATCCATCCATGCATACATGCCTGTTATATTGTCTATAGTGTATACTATACAATGGATTTGCAGTGCATCATAACAGAAGTATGAATTTGTAAAAGGAAATCAGCTGGCATTAATAAATGAAATATTCATTTCACATTTAAAGAAAATGTAATTCATTATACTCGATATAGTTCTTATTTGTCATATTTAATGATCATTGTATCATTATTTTTAATTGATCATAATTGAAAAGTCTTTAATAGTTTGAGTAGCGCATCCAGACAATTATAGATAAAAGTACTATAATGATTTATTCTTTATTGAGATCCCCATTAGCTTTCACAAAGTGGTCACTAGTCTTCCTGGCTTCCACACAGCACAGGCAACAATAAAACAAGCAGCAATTTAAAATCACATTGATCAATAAAACAAGATGAAGCTAAACAAGCCAAACATAGACATCAGAAAATGTGTGAAATAAGTCTGAAAAGGTAGACAATGCAAACTTACAACAAAAACAAAACAAAATTGTCAATATAGAAACAAAAACAATATTTTAAAAATATCAAAAAGGTTCCAAAATGGCAAATAAATAAAAGTAATATAGGATTTATCAGATTTTGTTCTAGTGACTTTGTGAAAGACAGTCAACTTTTGATGCATCTCGTGTCTGTATGGAGCATTTTCTAGGCAGAAGATTTTCCCAATCCAAATCACCAGATACTGCAGGTAATCTGAATATGTAATCCCTGTGACTCCTGTTCCCTGTGCACTGTGTACGTGTTAAGCACAAATTTATTTAGTGAAATGCACAATGTAAGCAGAATATAAACAGAAATCATAACTGCCTTAAAACTATGATTCAACTCAGAGCCCCTCTACAAGACAGGACCCCAAGATGAAGTCATAATACAGGTGTTGCTTTATTATACCAATCTGTAACTATCGACTCCACATTGCATCTCATGATCTTCTCATGTGCACAAATAATCTTGCTTTTGTCAAGCATACATTTGTGGTAGTTAACATTGTGGGTGTGTGTGATGTGCTACTGTGTGTAACTGTGTATTATGTTTTTTTGCTTTATACTGTTTCATTATTGTGCTGTTATATGTTTTAATTGTGACCGGGGGGGGGGGGGGGGGGGGGGGCTGCAGACGAAAATCAGCTTTAAGCTAACTCTGGTAGAGTACATCAAATGTTAACATTATGTTTAACGCTGTACATGGTCCCTTACAAATAAAATAAATAAAGCAAGAAAGAAAATAATTTCAGTTTATAATGTCCTGTAGTGGTGCACACAGTATGAACAAGCACATTTTCAGTTAATTAAATTACCACACACTAATTGCCACATAGTGAACCTGGGGCCTCCGGCCCCCCTGTGGATTTTGAAGCCCTGGGGCCAGTTTGCCTGCTTTGCCTGGCTGGTAATCCAGTTTTATTGTAGACTTCCACACCAGTAAATCCATAATAATTTTTCAGAAGCTGCGGGTGTTTAATGATGCTCATGCTGTCTTTGCAAATATTACAGCGCCTATTCAGTGTACATTTTTTTGGGGTGGGCCTGCAGGCTCATTTCTGCCAGTACAGCTGTAATGGTGCACATCAGCTGTAGTGACTGCAGGGGGCGACTGACTGACTGGCTGTGCCTGGTTGCATTGATAGCCGGTCAAAGAGCGCCACCGCTCGCTGATACATATATACATACATACATCAGGTCCCCTTGACTGTCTCCTTCACAGTGGGATCGCAGGCAGGCAGACACAGCTGAAACCCAACCGAGCTGGCCGCTGTCCTTGCAGTACGGGGGGAAAACAGGGACCTTGCAATGATCTCGCTGGACTTCAATTTCAACATCTTGACAAGGGATCTGTCGCATTATCTGGAAAATCAAGTGAAAGTTGGGCTGTTCGGCTCGGGAGTAGGGCTGTCTCTGGTGCTGGGCTTTAGCGCAGCGTACACCTGCTACTATTTGCTTTCCGTAGCGAAGGTAACGTTAACTTATGGTTTATAATTTTACCGGCTTCTTTAAAGGGACTCTTTGAGCTTAAGCTTGCACTGTGTATGTGTGTATGTATGCGTGTGTGTGTGTGTGTTCAATGTAACCGGCGTTTGTGCTTTTCCATAGAGGAGCATCATCACCTCCATGCGAGTGATGATAGTCGACCGGTGCGTCTGCTGATGGAGGTTTCGATTAGCTGGCATCTGTCGACCGGTGTGCTAACATTACGCGCCTGCACATGTGGGATGCATCTCATGGCATCAAGACGCGCGTTTTAATTGGCACATATATATACCCGAAATGAATATTATCTGTATGCGTGTGCAGTACAAATGTGCATTAAATCAATCCATAGCAAGACAGTTACAGTTAACTAGATGTCTGCGCTGGCTAAGCTAGGCCAACGTTACTGTATGTTAGCTAGAAATGCCGGGAGAAGGTTTTATGTAATGCAAGTTGCCACTATTTACTGGATGTGTAAAAGAGGGACTGACAGTGTTTATATTATGCAGCGTACACGTAGAGTAAGTTTATCATGTACATTGACATATTATAACAGTTTAAGTTAGCATAAATCAAACTTGAAGTGAAATGGACTGGATTGAATCCTGCATTTACAGTCAGACCAATACAGTTACTGAGCTAATAGTCTAAATTATGCAACAAATATATATATTGTTGATTTTTAACATGAGCCATAATACATGGAAGTATATTCATTTTGATTATACAGGGCTAATGCATTTCTAATGTTTATTACCAGTCTGTTCAAGTGTAATTAAGGCTCTCAGTGAATGCAGCTGTGCTTTTATCTCATTACACTCCGTGGTCAGTAGGCTATAGAGTGTCCCCAGTAACAACCTTTCTATTTGATTTTGAAAGCACACAGATACAGTGCTTCACATATAGTGTAAAATACACACATACAAATACAAGAATACATGCATACATGCACATACATATGCCTGATACATAAATGACAATTAAACACAACCAAAATCAAAATCAAAACTAAAGGCAAGAAAGCACAGATTCAGCAGATGTGATAGAAGCAGCAGATCTCCTGGGGAAGGCTGTTCTAAAGTTTAGGAGCAACAACCGCAAAAGCAAGGCCACCTGTGGATTTAAAAAAAAGGAGCGGAGAAACAGATAAAAGGCCTTGATCAGATCATTGGAGTGGCTGGCAGCTAGAAAAGGAGCTCAACAACTACTTTCTATGCAGATGCATGCTCATGTTTGTCATCATGTATTGTTTATTTTGTATGTTTTCCAAGTTTTATTATGTGCATCAGAAGATTTTATATGTAATTCATTTTGAGAAACAAGAAACGTCAAAAACTTTATTATATTTTTCACAACATAAGGTGTAAGGAAGCATGACTTTGAGCTAGAAATGTTTCATCACAGTCATGGATGAGCAGTCACGTTAAACAATATCATGTTAAATATTACCTGAGGCGGGTGCCTTTCTTGAATCTGCGCCTCACTTCATTTGTGTCTGTTTTGCAGAAGCCGCAGCTCATCTCCGGGGGTAAGAAGTTCTACCAGTTTCTGAGGGAACAATGTCCGGTAGTGTCAGAGACCTACTACCCCACCTTTTGGTGCTGGGAGAGCCGCATCCAGACGTTGCTGAGACCCTTTGTCACAGCAAAACCAGGGGTCGTCTACAGGAAGTAAGTTTTTTTTCCCCCCAAACTAAGGATTTATATGTTTAAGCAGATGTGGTTCATGTGTGTATTTGAACTCACAAAAACAAACAATCAAAGAGGTAAGTGTGAAGCATGTGAGTTAATTTATAATGTACATAGTAGAGTAAAGTGCATAAATCATTCCCGTATCATTTTAGAGCAAATGAATGCCAGACAAAACATTACACATTTCTTTCCAAGACCATTGTGCAAAGCTTTATTAAGAAACTCAAGAATAAGAAGAATTAGCTCACTGAGAAACTGCTGTTGCCTATTTCTTGATTTCTGTCTTTCACAACTGGAAAACAAATCCCAGTCTTATCCTTTAGCCAAGACTCAAAAGCTCTGAGGAGAAAGAGACCTTTTGTGCCACGATGCTGGCCTGGGCCGCCTCGCCTGCTCCTTGATAGTGTACATTCTGTTGAAGATTAATTGGCAGTGCATTCCTCGCCCCCTGCATACATAAAGCAGATTAAAATTAATCAAGAGAGACTTAATTTTCATTATTACTCATTCAGAACTTATTTATTAGTTTTACTTTTCTTTTCCTTGCGTGTTATTTATTCAAACATGCCCTAATGTTCATGCACATCCTTTTTGGTTAGTTGTATGTGTGTGTGTGCGTGTGATTGTCCTTATTTGTTTGTGTGCCAGGTGTTTGAGCTTGGATTGAAAGAAAAAAAAAAACAATTTCTGTTACTGTACTTTTGATTTATTCTCTGATAACATAGAAAAATCAACTTAAAATGAATAAGACAGTAGTAGAAATTCAGCGTGCATCATTAATATTGGTTATAGCAGGAAGTTAATCTTTTATTGGGATTTAGGAGCATTCAGAATTCAAAATAATTATGGAATTACATTTATTCTTCTTAGATCCATCATTTGTGATGCTTCTCCCAAGGACATATACGCTGCCTCTAGCTTTGACTGTCTGCTGTGTTTTCTGTCAAAGAGATAGATATTCCCATAATGCACAGGGACTGTATCCATCCTAGTGCAGCTGTCTGTTATCAAACCTGGTAAGAGTGACGGTGACATTCGCTCAAGTTATTATCACATTTCCTGCGGGGAAGACATGACAACCCCCCCCCCCCCCCATCCACCCCACCCCACCCGCACCTCCCCCCTTAATGAAGTTACCCAAGGTTGACCCAAGGACATACACCGTGAAAACCGTCCTGTTTGTCGCAGGCTTTTCCGGTTGAAATTCCACTCATCTTGTTGAGCGGGATTAGTGCCAGGTCCCCTCCCACGTTGTGTGCTGGTCACTCTAGATTGACCCTCCCTGACTTTAAAGTCTAGCCTCAGGTTCATATTTCACAGCGGTTCTGTAATTCCATGCTGATGCCTTTACCCCTGGCAGGCCAAGTTGGTTGACTGCTGTAGGTGTGTGTGTGTGTGTGTGTGTGTGTGTGTGTGTGTGCTGCAGGTTTTAAAATGTACTATCACTGGGACTGAATGACCTCATCTGTCAGGCTAGGGTTGTATAGCTCAGAAATTGATTGACCATAAGAATGCACTGGTGCAGTGCCCTCCTCCTTTTCTTAACTCGCTGTGTGTTGCAAAGCACGCTGACAAGATGATCGCAAGGGAAATGAGGCAGCTGTCAGGGAGTGTGCTACTCACAGATCCAATTCCCTCTCCTGAATAGACACAATAAATAAATGACTCTACCTGGAACTGAACACAAAGTATTAATTGTGCCGACAACTGAAGCAGAAGTATTTTTAATAATGCCATGTCACCATTTATTGAGTGTATTTAAAAGCAGATATGCATTTAGATCTAAATTTGATGTTAATCCCAAGTATTTTTCATATCCTGTGTATGTGCTTTAGTGTATGCATGTGTTTCAAGGGGAAAGATAGACGCATAGAGATACAGGCAAAAGATAACGGTCATAAAGATCCTCATTGCCGCGTTGCGTGTCCCGCTTGTCTCTGCAGTGAGCTTATTAAGGCAGCAGATGGAGGACAGATCTCTTTGGATTGGTTTGACAACGACGACAGCCTCTCTCATCCCGACCCCGCCACCAGGCCCACAGTCCTCCTTCTCCCCGGTCTGACCGGCACCAGCCGAGAGTCCTACATCCTGCACATGGTCCAACAGAGCCGGGATCTGGGCTATAGGTGGGTGGTCTTGGCCGGATACCCTGGCCGAAGTCCAGCGCTGTGCACGCATTCGGGGCAGTGAATCACAAAAATTTGCCTTATGTTGCAATTTGCCGTTCATCTAGAACACAGACTTTTTGTCCAATCAAAGTCAGAATACTTAACAGGCATACCGATGTTAAAATGAGATTTAAAACCACTTTTGTTTTTAACAATTTTGGAACTTTTATATAACAGGCCCATGAGTGACAGGAGCTCGGGGTTATTTCAGGTGAAGTGCACAAATAAATTGGGCAGCTTAGCTCTGTGTCAAGAGCTGCTTTTGTAAATAGCCAAACGTAGCACAAGCTTGGAGAGTTGCAGAGAGAGGCAGTTTTTTTTTTTTTTTCTCTCTCTCTCCACCTTTTCTCCCTCTCCAATAGGCCCTTTCTGTGTTCGCTGCACTCATTCTTTCACCCAGATTTGGGAAGGCATGGGAAGAGAACCGGCAACTCAGCATCTTCCACCCCTCACCCCCTTTCTGTATGGCTTAATGAATTACAGCTTATCCTGGTACAAGCTTTGCAGCTAAGCCCAGACCAGCTTCCCAGTCTATGCTGCAGTATGTGTTTAACCACCCCCCCACTCCCCCCACTCCACCCCCCCACCCCTCCCTCCCTCTCCCCTTCCTCTTGCCCAAACACTCTATCTAGCCCCACCCTGCTGCTGAGTTACACCGATAAAAACAGCAGGTCTGACTCCACCAGATAATAGATGACTGGCGAGAGATGTGGGGCGAAGAGGGATGCTGATGCCTTCGCTCTACAGTACAAACAGAATGCTCATCACACAGCTGTGCCTCTCTGCGCATCTCAACATATTCCCACTTCAGTTTTTTTTTTTTTTAAAGCAAGGAACATAAAGGAATTTGGGCCACCGTGTTCCTATAAACATGCTAATGGAAGTCAGTAAGTTGTAGTGACACCAAAACAGGTGTATGCCCACTACAGCTTATAAATGCTCTGCCACATACGTGTACTTTTGATCTAAAGTGAAATCTTATGTAGGGATTTAGGGCTGCAGCTGTTGATCATTTCCATCATTGATTTATCTCCAAATTATCTTCTTGATTGTTTTGTCTATAAAATGACAGATAATTATGAAAAATGCCATCACAATCTCCCCAAAACCAGTCCAAAGATATTCACTTTACAAAGATGTAAATCAGAGAAAAGCAGGAAACCACTCACATTTCTTACGCTGGTACCAGCAAATGTTTGCTATCTTCGCTTGAACAGTCACTCAAATGATTAATCAATTATGTGAAAGTTGCTGCTGATTAATGTTCTCGTTTCGGTTCTGCTTGAATTTGTTCCATTTACTACTGATGGATGAAGTGATTAAAGGAATGATTTAGGAGGATGTAATAATTTCTGAAAAGTGTTATGTTTTGTGTATTTCAGATGCGCGGTATTCAACAATAGAGGGGTCTCCGGTGAAACGCTGCTGGTAAGAATCTTAACATCCAGTCATTTGTTGTTTCCATATTCAGAGAGACAGACGTGCATGCGGGATAAAAAGTAGTGTTAAGGACAGTTGAGGACAGTTATGGTCTGGCATTTGTCAGTATGACAGCTCCTTAGTAGGGCTGTGTGCTTTTCGCTGCTTCAGACAGTATAAAGTATGTCTGTCGCACACGTGTCACAGGGCCCACAGGGAGCCTAAGCAGACGCCGCACCGACAATGTTGTTGCACAGCGGGGGATTAAGTTGCAGGCAGATACTGTATTTTAATGCCGATCCGCAGAAATATGACCTCGCCGCGCACGTGCTGGTCTGACACCTGGCTTAATCTGTCCTCTCACACCCGGGTATATTTAGCCAACAAAATGGGCCCCGAGCTCTGATAGCGCAAAAGTACTCCCACTGTGTTTTATGCGTCTCTCACCCTCTCTGTCTGTACATCTCGGAACAGAGGCGCGTTCTTTATATATGACTGTATTACCCAGATCTAATCATACCGTCGCTACTGTACAGAGATCTCATCCGAAGCACAAATGGTGTTTCATTAGAAGCAAGGATTGCCCACAATCAATCTAATGTTCCTTCTCGGTGGGTGTAAATCTGAATCAATGGCTGGTCTGTGTTGCACCGCTGCGTTTGTTGCATTCTGTTCCCTTTTGGCCTCAGCTGAAAATGTGACACTGAAGCAAAGCGTCCAGTGTCACTCAGTTTGGTTTAAACTTGCATTCTAGGTCATATTTAGTTTGCTCAGTTGTAAAAAAAACAAGAAGTTGGAACTGTATCCTTGGCACTTTGTCAAATAGTGGTGGTAAGGAGGGATTTTTTTTCTCCCTCATTTCAATCAGGAATTGTGCTATATTCTATGCAAATGATTAAGCATTTGTACGCTCCTGTGAGTGTTTTCTCTGTGGCCAGTTAGTGTGAATATTGTCCATTGTTTAAATAGGCCAGAGCCTTAGAATGACCCACTGTGTGAAGGATGCCCCCTGCCTCAAACACTGTCCTGAGTGCTAGTGCCCCTATTTCAAGACCTCATAAAGAGCCTGTTACATTACACTTGGCTGCGGAGAAGTTTCACAGCATAGAAGTTGGAGTTTATTCAAATGTTTCCCCTATTTTCTTAACATATATTTTCTTTTAATATTCTATTAGTGAATTATGCTGATTCATTACAAAGTCCAAACTTTGTGCAGGCCCTATTAGAGGAGCTGTAAGAGAAAAGAAAAACAGGAATTTACTTTGCCTGAGTTTCTGCTTGAATTTTAATGAAGGACCTTGAAGAGCTGAAGAGTCAACAGCATCCTGAAAAATGGGACTTGTTAAATAGGCTCCCTCAAGTTAGAGCTGGTTCGTTTTATAATGTTAAGTAGCCTGCGCTGCTTGACAAGCTGTTTAAAACTGAAAGGGATTTGTCCCTTTCCCCCCACCCCAAAAAAAATCCTAGAACAGTGTTCTTATCATAGCCAAAAATACTTGGATAAACTATAGTAACATAGCATTTGTCAGGATAAGATGGAAAGTGGTACGTTTCTGTAGTCATACGGATGTCTGGAGAGAAGCTTCACACCTATGACTCTGCAAAATACTCAGAGACAAACACAGCGGCAGCTCAAACCCAGCACAAGTTTGGTACTCTGTATTTATATTGTTTTCTGAAAAACTAAAATTCATCATAGTCATAATAACAGAAATTAGCAACTACATAATTACTGTTTGTTTTGAGGGCAGTATAGTTACTCATGTTGTCTCACACGTGTTTCCAAACATATCTTTCTTTGCTTTATAGATGTTTGATTTGCCTTATATATCATAGAGTCACTTTACTGTCAGAGCATGTGTGGCAACAGCAGATAACAGTGACTGATCTTCCCTAAAGATGGAAAATACCATGAGCTGAAAACAGCGCATCTGCCACCTAACAGAGACGGATTCTATAAGTCCACATCCTCCTCTCGCCCGCTCTCACTGTAAATAACAAATGTCCTGATGTAATCATTTGTAGCATCTGGCTTCATATTTGTCAAAATGACAATTTAATGCCTGCCACTCACTGAATTTAGCCCAGGGAGATTGTATCTGTTACATAATCTGTGAGCTCTTTGTGTCTACATGTGCATGTCTGTCTTTAGATACTCTATGTGTCATGTCTGTGTCTGTGTGTGTGTCACACCTGTGTTCTGTGTTTACAAAAGTGTATCATTTAATATATTTATTTCTTAATATTCTCCCACTAGGATCCAAAAGGAAAATGTTGCAGCCTAATGAAATAGTCAGTTTGCAGTCATAGTTCTTACAGCTCCAGTTTTTCCATTTTATGTTAGATTTAGTCTCTTTTCAACTTTACATTGGTATTTTAATTTTCAAATATCAGTTTTTATTCACTTTTACCACAGAAAGTAGTCAGATAGATGTAATATTTTCATACAAAAGTGGAGTTGGGCTACTGTACAATTTTCCTGTCAACCCCCAATTTTTTAAGAATTTACATATTGTGTTTTACCTCTGATGATTATGGACACAATACATTATAGTTTAGACTTTATTTTAAAAAGTTACTGTTCGCTAAAATGTTTTCATGTTCAGAGATAAAAAAAAAAGAGTGACTGCATTATTGTCCCACCAGACACCACGGACGTACTGTGCTGCTAACACAGAGGATCTGGAGACTGTTATCGAGCACATCCAGAGGACCTATGAAGCTGCTCCGATGATGGCTGCTGGAGTATCCATGGGCGGGTAATGAAGCCACTCGTTACCAGCTGACTGGACATTGCAGATACTTGCTAACAAATCCCAGAACTTGCAACCATACACATTTGTTGATGGCTCAGTGGTGGCTGAACTTGGGACTAAAAATATAAACAATAATACCTAGAAATTGCCTGACGTAACTGAATCAAACATTATTAAACAGCACAGCGATCACTCACATTAAATAATCCAGCTGGTTTGTGATTGGTCTTTGCTAAATGTAGGGCTGCAACTAATAATCTTGATTAGTCAATTAGTCCTAATCGTTTATAAAATGCCAGAAAATGGTGAAAAATGTCAATCATTGTTTCACCTAGCTTAAGATACAATATAAAATGTCTGGTTTTGTCCCGACAAACAGTCAACAACCCAAAGATATTCAGTTTACTATCATAGAGGATTTAAGGAACCAGAAAATATTCACATTTAAGAAACTGGAACCAGATTATTTTAGCATTTTTTCTTTAAAAAATGATTCAAAATAATGATCTAGCATCTCTTATGAATAAAAAAGGAGTGCATATTTTTGTCAGTTTGGATATGTCAGGGCTTTAATATGATCGCAGTCGTTCAGTGCAGCCTGCCAAAGAAGATGTTTTGTTTTTTTTTACTATACAGCGCTAATCTGTCAGAAATGGAACATCCCCCCCAATCCTTCTCTTTTTACACCGTCTGTCTAACCCTCGCACCCTCTCTCCACATTCAGGATGATGCTGGCCAACTACTTGGGGCGCAAGGGCCGGGAAACCTGCCTGAGAGGGGTCGTCGTCTTCTCAGCAGGCTGGGATGTATTCGAGTGCACCGCTTCACTGGAAAAACCCCTGGACCGTTTCCTCTTCAACTCCTACCTCACCAGCTGCCTACAAGCCTCTGTGCACAGGTCAGCCGAGGCCAGAGCGGGATTAACACGGCCGCTAACTCAACTGCAAGCGCAGGAGGCTAAGCATTGTGGGAGCTTAGATAACTGGGTTTATGTATTTATATTTTATATGCTAATCAACGGTTTGTTTTTTTTCAGTTCCTGGTGTATTTGTTAAGTGTTAACAAAAAACTGGTCGCAATTATTATACCCACAGCATATTCCAATATGTGTATTAACATGTTCCTCATTGTTGTTACAACCTTGTCAACATTTTTGAGGGTCATTTTCAGATGATCATTTAACCTAACAGCAGCGGCAGTGACACTTTTACTTTTAATCTCCCTTCCAGACACAGGCCAGTGCTTGAAAAGTGTTACGACATCGATCATGTCATGAAGGTAGGGATTATTTTCAGCGACCATAAATGCTAATCTAATTAAAACAAAGTAGTCAAAACTCAATCAGTATTCCACCCCTCCCCAACACACACACACACAGGCAAAGACCATTCGAGAGTTTGACGAGAGGTTCACCTCCATAATGTTTGGATACCCTACCAATGATGACTACTACCATGATGCCAGTCCTGTCCACAGGCTGAAATCTGTGCAGGTGCCAATGCTGTGTCTGAATGCTGCCGATGATGTCTTTTCCCCGTCTCATGGTGAGTCCTTAACATTATTTCTTGTAAAGTTAAGAATAAAAATGTAGCTCTAATAGAGTAGCTTTAGGAATGGAGAACTTATCCATAAGAAAATGCCTACAATAGGAGAAAAACCAACTTGAATACTTTTTGTGTTTGCAGCCATTCCAGTGGAGGCTGTGAAGCAGAATCCCAACCTGGCCCTGCTCATTACCTGTCACGGTGGCCATATTGGTTTTCTGGAGGGCCTGTGGCCTCGACAGAGCACCTACATGGACCGAGTCTTCAAGCAGTTTGCTAAGGCGGTTATCGAACAGGGCAGCCGACTCAATGACCTCTCCTGATAAGAGAACTCCACAAAGTGTTCCTCTGGTTTTACTTCCTTACTTTTTTTTTTCTTCCTCTCTTTCCTTCCTTCCTTCTAACTTTTCTTTCATCTTTGTCATCCATTTTTTCCTCGTTGCATTCCATCCTTTTTTGTTTTCCTACCTTCCTTCCTTCTACCTTTTTCCTCCCCTCTTTCATTCTTTCCCTCCTTTCTGCATTCCATCCGTCCTTTATTCCTTCCTTCTCTACCTAATCCTAATTCCACCCTTTTCCTTCCTTCCATTGACTTTATTTTTATCTTTTCCCTCCATCCTTATGTCCCATTCTTCCTCCTGCCACAAGCAAAAAAAAACAAACAAACATTCTTTCTCATTTGAAAGGCACATCTTATTGAATGCAAGCGTTTGTCTCGCATTCAACATCAGTTTATTTATTCGTCCATACAATTAACAAGTCATTGTATGTAATCATGCTCTCAATGGTATGCTTATTAAAAAGCAAGCAAGTAGCTGTTCATGACAGTGTTGAAAAGCTGATTCTGCGCCCATGTTGTTTAGTTGCATTAGCTAGCTAAAAAAAATTCTATTACCTTGTGCAATGAGTTTTCTTTTAAAGTTAACACAAGTACTGTACATAAAAAATTCAATCATCTTTGTTCATGAAGCGTCCTTTAGTACTAATGTCAGTAGGATTTTAGCCCTCAGGGATTTTCTTTATTTACCCATCTTTCCTGTGGATTTTTGTTTTGTCAGTCATTATCCTTTAGTTTGTATTTTTTTCTCAGTCATTGGGAAAGCATTTTTTGCACTCTCTTGCTGAGAGTTAGATGAGAAGATCGATAACACTCTCATATTTGTCTGTGAAACTTGAAGCAACAGCCAGGAATATAAAACTACAACTTGCTGTTTTTGCGGCTCAGTTTTTGTACAAGTAAATAATGGAGATAAATTGGGTTAATTTGGTGCAAATTTTTGTTACCTTTGGACACAGGCTAGTAGATTCCCATATCTTCCGGTCTTAATGCTAAATTAAGCTACCTGTCTCCTGGCTGTAGCTTCAGATTTAGCACAACAGACATGACAGCGGTGTTGATTTTCTTATCTAACTGTAAGTGTATTTCCCGAAATGTCGAAACAGTTCCTTTAAACATAGATGTTATTTACCAGTTGACATACACTAGTTTCTTTTCTTTCAGTCTTCTGCATGCACTTTTGTTTTTTCACACATTCTACCTTCTACACCAAATAGTTCTACAAATGTATAATACCGAGAATAATTAATTAATGACAAGGAATGTGAAATTGCACTATTTTAGTTGACACTACCATGCCTCTAATTCCTTAATGCAATGCACTTCATTTCATTTGATATATTAAAAGTATATTCCAAAAAGGCTGAGCAGAGCATTATATGAATTCCAAGAGATGTTCTTTGTGAAAATGTTGGTGGTTAGTTGTGTATGTGAGTAAGAGGGTGCTAGATACAGTGATGTGAATGAAGTAATGCACATGGGAAGACAAGAGAGTGTACATATTGGTGGTTTGAAGTGGCGGGTGTTGCTTTACGAGATGCATAGTATCGTTAATGGAACCTGGTCGTCGCCTTTTTTTTGTTTCGTTTCGCCAACAATGATCAAGGGGCTGGCTACCGCGTATGAGTTGGCATCGATGAAACGAGCAGATCTGACCGACGGCCAGGCTTTCAGTAATGCACTGCATGAGGGATTTTTGACTTCCTGTTCCTGTGGAATTTTTTGGTGTCTGTTTGTTCTGCCAAGTGTCCATTGAGTAGCATGTATCTCATCAACGTCATCATGTCCTGAACCTTACGACTAACACCACACGATCTGTAGCACAAAGGACACGTTTGTGTTTCCTCATAGGATGCTGCATTACATTTTGTACACCGCATAAAAAGAAGAAAAAGAAAGAAACATTCTGTTTAACATGTGCAGCAATAAGATTTTAAATTTAAAAAAAAACATGTCTCTGTAGTATAAGTACTAGTATATGCACATTATCAACATGAGTGTAATATGCTGTATTTAATAAATTATTAAACAGAGTCCAGGTCCATTTGTCTGCTTTCTCCACTGCTTGTGCTTGTAATGCATTTTCTCAGCAGAGTATATTGGATTGCTCAACTGACCATGTACTGCTGGTGGGTTAGCATCATTTACTGTGATTGCCTTTTGTCAGCAAATCTTTCTTTCTTTGTGGTTTTACACCTGTGGGTAAATAGTTTTAGTATCTGGCCTGCACAGTCAGAGGCTCATCAGTCACGTGAGATGTCAGGCTTACACAGGACCTCACCCTCGGTCACAGGCTTGTCTCCCTTAAGGCAAGACATTTGACAGGCTACCACTGGAAGCCGGCTTACTGCGTGACCATTGTGTCACTGCAGGGTCACACTCCCTCCTTCTCGCATCACAGTATTGGGTTTTGCTCCCTGGAATTGACTCACTGCACACTCGCAGGCTTAGCGGCTGATAGGATATGCATCGCTGCAGTAGTGGATGTGATCCACCAAAGGCAAACTGTAATCCCCCGGCACTCCACTTACCTTCACCCCAACCCCCTCCACCCCCAATAAACCCACAGACAGATGAGCTTTGGTTTTAGCAAAATGGTTTATGGAAGCCTGAGAGTAATTAGAGTAGACTGCCAAGAGGGATGAAAACTGATATTATATTGCAAGAATCCCTCTATTATAAATGTTGATATCTCTGCTCGTGAAAAATATGCACAGTGTAATTATATAGTTTATAGATCAGAATAAACAAGCACTGTTCTTCATGTTAGGATTAAAAAAAAGGAGAAAATATTTCAGAGTAGTATGTTAAAGTGATATGTTTAATCATGTTAGTGTTTGAAAGTAGTTTAATGTTAAGTACTGCATTGCCTGAGGACTGTGAAAGAAATATGTCAGAGGGAATCGTCAGGAGACATTTTCTCTTTTTCCTCCAAGTGATCTGTTGTAATATCAGGTAAATTGAGGAAAATGTGCACCACAAGTAAAATGACATCCTATATAAGCATCAACATAATCTTGAAAAGCTGAAGAAAGTTGTAGGCTAAAATAGTCAATTACCCTATTCCCCCTTTTTAAGCATCGGTATTCTCCTCTTTGTCTTAAATGAATCACTTTGGGACATTTAAAATCTTTAGAAAAAATTCTCTTGTGGGCTTTGGGCACAATATCTTTCTTCTGTTCCCAAAAGAGCAATTATGAGGTGCAAGAATCAGCAAACCAGCCGTTCCTGCCCTCTCTTCCTTATCCTATCCTGACTGCAGCTGGCTGAAAATAGCCTTGTGTTATATCACACAGGGGTTGTAGGTTGATGAAAAGTGTGCTCTAATATTACCTCGTGGGAACTGAAATAGTACTGTCCATGGACCGACAATGCCCCTGTGCCCTTAGAGTGAAGCCAGAGATGATCCTAGCATCCATTATGAGGCCATTTCTGCTTTTGATAATGAGAGGGTCACTGAATTATCGCAGCGTGGCTGCAGAGGTGTTGAGATGAGACGAGAGAGGTGGTCCTTGGGAAGTGAGCAAGGGCCTGGGATTTATTCTTTAGCAGAGTAAAAAGATCTTGGATGGAATGAATGCAGGGGAGAGAGTGAGAGGATTATTAATCACAAACTAAGGACAGAGCTGCACAAGCATTTCAACAATACTGCTTTGTATCAATTCACACTTTAAAATACTCAGCATTTACTGTACATGGGAAGCACAACAAAACAACACAGAAATGATTTTAAAAAATCGGAGCTACAGTAAATGTTGAATTTTTCAGATGACTACAAGATATATTGTTTGTAATACAATGTACTAACTCAAGAGTATGGATAGAGTTCAGATGGAAGAATTAAACACAGTTCTGCATAACACCCCAGATCAAAGGCAGGACATTAAAGGGGTGATCCACACTGAATATGTAGGAGGACAATACAAAAAGATAAGTGACATACGTGTCTTTCTATATTGTCTTGATTTTCTTTTATAAAGCAGTTTGGATTGCCTTGTTGTTGAAAGGTTCCATACAAATAAACTTACCTTGTCTAATCTACTACTATACTACTACTCAGCCTGTGAAAACCGTTGTATAATGTCTTCTGTGGCTCTGGCGGGAGTTTTCCAAAGATTGAAAAAAATAACCCTGATGATATATTTCTCAGTTTGGGCTTGAGACTAAAAAATGTAAACAGAAAGCCAGTGTTACAGTGTGTTGGTGTGGAGTTTGATAGATCTGAGCTTTTTGGGAGGCAGGGGAGCTGTAATGAAAGAAGTCATCAAGTTGCATTATGGGAAACGTAGGATCCAGCATTTTTAGAACTTAACCCATCCTCTGCTGCTTTAATTTCGACCATTCTGTTTCTTTTCTACACATCTGTCTCTTCTAAGTCCCCCCAGCTCTGTGGAAGTATAATACTTAATCAGTGGAGTACCACTTTAACGCAGCAACCATGCTAGAGGCTCTGGGGAGACCTGGAGGCACAGTTTTTTCTGGAGGTCCACACCACTAAAGCTTTTCTGAGACAAGGTAAGTTCATCCATAAAAGACATTATGGTATTTGCCATTCCAAACAACTGTACTATGATGTACTTAGGAAACACTGAGGAAGCTATACAAGAAAGAGACAAATATGTAGCGAGATGTTTTGCTAGCTGTTACTCCTAGGAAATAGCAAGGACTTGATAATGCTCTGAAAAATTCTTAGATGGAAAAGTTGATCTATCTTTTGAGAATTAAGGGAAATATCTTTGACAGAAATTAGAAAAAGTTGATTATTTACATGAAGTAATATGTCGAACAAGTAATATAACTGTTTAAATATGGAGAAACTGAAAATTAGGATGTACCCCATGACAACTTGGGGTAAAAATGTTTTCTATGTTAGATTGTACTTCCAGATTTGAAAAACTAATTAAAATTAAAATGTGAGAAAACACAGAAATCATTTTAGAAGTCATTTTATTACATTCATAAATTTTCAACAACAATAGCATGGCTGTAATGTCATTATGTTCACAGCCTGCAACCACAATGGTAAACATGAGGTAGATCAGCCAGGCACCAAGGCTACCACTGGGCTGCACATTTCAGTGAAGATTGTGAGAGCAAATAGCATATTAAGTGTTAAGACATTCTACGGACCGTTGGAGTTTGACTAATAGTTTCAATCACCAGTCTTATATTTGGGCTAATTTTTGGGTTCATTTAACAGTTTTGCTTGGTGGGAAATATTTTCTTCTGCTGGCAACTTGTATAGTGCAAGTTCACATTTCCTACCCCCAGTGACATTCAGTAGATTTAACAATCATTCGTTTGGGTCTTGTGCAAAGCCTTCATGGATGGTTTTGAAGAGGACGCACTCCGTTTGGCTTAAGCGAGCTAAGCATGCAATCAAATATTACACTTCAATATGATTATCAGTCCAAAATGCTTGTCAAATAAATAAGAATCCCTCATGGACCTGATTTTCATTCTCAATAAAAATCCAATACAAGAACAGGAAGGAATACAGACATATGGTTAAGGACACATCTAGGTAGATTCTTCTTGCCTTTGCAACATAACATAAAATGTAGAAAGACATTATGACCAAAATATACTGGAAAACGTTACACAAGACTTAAAAAAAACATCAGTAACCCTCAGTGGTTAAGGGGATGATATAATATATTAATAATGTAAACAAAGCTTTAAACAGTACAGTAGTCCGAAATCCAATTATTTCATCTTGCTTCACCCAGACAACATTTCTTCGCCTCACAGTTATATGGTTTCTTCATTCTCATTGGTCCGAAAAATTAGTGACTCGAGCAATGACTGTATCAAATGTCACTTAAGGCATATTCTTTGGACAACCCTGTGCAGAAACATACAAAAACATTCTCCTTTCAAGTATATGAATTGGCCTGGTCAGCTGCTTTTGGCAGTGTGTTAACTTTTCTTTGATTACTCATTGTTGTGGGGGAAAATGAGTTTAGGGTATGAGGATGGTAGCCAAGACCGGGCACAGCCAGTAGCAGGATATTTGGCAGTGAGGGGGCTTGCTCATAGGATTTACTGACATATTGTGATTATGCTTACAATACCCAGCATTTTAAACAGCAAATGCCTACATGCAAAATATTTGTCATTGAGAACATACCTGTAAACTAGTCTCACTTTCACGTTGCTCTGACTGATTGGCCATAAGATGAGTTGTAAAAATAAAACCCTGTGGCGGGTCATATATGTCTCTTTTGAACAACAGACCAAGGTCATAGTTGTATATTTAAGTGGTAATAGAATATTAACGTCCTACATTCTTGTACTTTTTTCAGTTGTGAATGTATAGATCACTCAAATATAGTCTTTGGATACATTCCTGTGAAAGTCATTTGGAAAATAAAACCACACTCGTACAGCTCCTTGCCAGAAGGATTATCGATGCCGCATAAATATTTTAGAGGCACAAGAGAAAAGGAGTCCCCATTTGCAGTTTAAGTGTGCTAGCTCAAATAGCCACTTGTTGTTTTAATCCCAATGGCATTATACTCTTGATGATAAAAATACGATTCACTGGCGTACTGTAAGTATAGACCAACCTCTGTGGTTATATTTAAATGAAGTGAGCTGTCTCTTTATAGTCAATGAGCTTCATGGAGTTTGAGAGGCAGAGCAGGTATGAAGGGACAAGGAACAGGTAAAGGCAAGGTGCAGCTGAGGATGTCTTTGGTGCCAACATAAGTTAATGCCAAAAATACATGGTGAACAGGGAGAAAACTTAACCCCCATAAGTGACCTCCCTTTGATCTCCCTTTAAAACCCTGAGATAAACACGTATGTCCAGGATGGGACATACTGTAGTCATAGTCCATGCACACATACAATCTTCAAATAGTCACATTATCAATAGGAGAGCGTCCATTTTTGTGAAATACAACAACAAAACAATGAAAGTTCAGTTTCAGCTGTGCTTTTTCTTTCACAGCAAAGTCTTTTTGTGTAGAAGTCTCGAGTGGAGACAAGCCCAGCTACAAGCAAGAGTTAAAAACATGCACTGACCCTCATCAGAGCCAGACATAGTGCACTGTGGTAGTACAGATGTAAGGAAAGCCACGTTAGGTGACCATGTGTCCTCTTGTGGGGGCACTGCGGGTCTTGTGCTCCAGCGTATCCCCTCTGACCTTCCATCGGAATGGCAAGAATTGTGATTGCTGGCTGGTTCGGAATCAAATCTCCCCTCGTTTCTGATTGTGTTTCTGCAGCAAAGTAGGGGACCCTGGCTGTTTCAAACAGGTTCAAACATGGCGGCCAGTCAGAAAGTAGAGGGGCCGATCCTCGCTGCAGTTGGCTGTCTGAAACTCGTCCCGCAGGCGGAACTGCCACTCATCCTCCAGCTCCAGTCTGACAATGGTCTGGCGCAGGGAACTTCGGTCCTGGCAGATAACACAGAGCGTGGCACCTGTGGACATGATCAGAGTCAAAACTTAGCTGGTAGATTGCAAAGTGTAAGTCAAAACTACAAAACTAGTCTAAAATCCCCACTAATGCTGATGTTGCTTCTTAAACCCACCAATTGTACAGTATGTGGGAGTCTATGTATAATGATTCTATCATATACCATTATTGAGTTAATGTGGTCAGAAATAGGTCAACAAACAAGAAACAACACAGGAACACGTACACAGAAATGCTACTCCCACATACCACATGTACCACTGTGGTCTCATAGAACAACTTGAAGCAGATGATGTGAAAACAGAAACAACAAAGATATAAGCGCACGCAAAAACTAAGACTACACTGATGTTTCACCTTTGAGGAAGCGGAATTTCTTGAGGAGTCCAGAGACGACGAAGGAGTCACAGAGGTAAAGCAGCAAGCCACTGAACACCAGGCCCTGATGGTTCAGGTTGGTGGAGTGTGGACGAGAGCTGATGTAGCACACAGAAATCTGTGACACAAGATAAGACATAAAAACTTTACTAATCAAGGCAATTGAGAAAACATGACACATATTTGTTTAGGATAAAGTGAATTAAATAATTATTATGCAACCTTAATCATCACTTTGGGGAACCACTAGGTCATCTTCATAAGCAAATATTACAGGCTGCATTGTGTGCAACTATGCATCATGCTTTATTCCCATTAGAGGTGACAAAACAAACACAAAAATTTGTCTTGGTATGCAAATAATCAAGGTGTGCAGAGCAAAGCGGTTATCACCTCATATGCACATTGCACAGTCCAAATATGCATTGTCAGCACTCACTGTTTGCACATGCGTGAGGATGCAGGTCAGAGTGTTCTAAGCAAAACAGATGGCTGGAAATCTGCAACGTTTTCTGTGGCTTTACAAAATTCTGCAAACTTATGCTTATGAAAGCATTTGAAGAAAAACTCAGCAGGTTTTTCTTACTTTTGTAACTGTTAACATTTTAGAGATTCCTGTGAAACTGTTAATGGCATTTGACTTTTATGGAAAAAGAGGGTTTCTCAACAGCTGTTCGGTCTTCCTGTGGGTTTAAGTTGATGGGATGATGCTAATAGTCTCCTCTCCTGCTTTGACCTTCAGCTCCTCGGGGGCTCTTACCTCCGGGCTGATGTTGAGGTAGCTATCTATGGACAGAACTGGGTTGTTTCTGTTCTGAACAGCCTTAGGAAACAGTCTGTGGCTGCAGCTCTGCAGGAACCTTTCCAGCAGGAACTGGGCCGGGGCATCCAGCAGGGTCTGCTCGCTGTCTGGGGCGCAGACATACTGGGACGGGCTGATTGGTGCGGGGTTTTCTATTTCCTGGAGATAGAATGAAACAGTTATGTATTAGAGTGTGTTTCATGTTGCAACAAGAGAAAATAATAATAATAAAGGAATTTTGGATCAACAGTGAAGCTGTGATGTTGTATGAATAAAATACCCACCATGAGTTTAGGTTTGACCATTAAATCTTTGTTTCCCCCAACTGGAATGTGTTTCTTCATCAGGCTGAAGTAGTTGAAGCGACAAAGCAGCAGCCCGCTACTGTTCACTCTTAGATTAAAGTCCACCTCCTCACAACTATATCTGCACATTGGCACAAAAAAGCGATGTTAAATCATCAAGATAACACCCACCACTAACTGACTAGCTGACTGACACAATCCTCTGCTAACTTACCGATTGAGGTCATATTGAACATTCTGCGTCAGATCCACATTAAGCATGACAAAGTCATGGAGGTGACACCGAGTGAAGGGGTTGCTCTGAGGCTTGCGAGCCAGGCTACTGCTCCATTTGCGCGTGCCACACATCGCATAGAGGGAGATCTTCGGTGTGGTCTCCATATGCTGCAGCACCATTTTCAGAGACACGTTGGTGAGGGTTGAGCCTCCATCACATGTCTCACTAGAAAACAGACAAAACACAATTTAAAAAGCCTGAACATATACTTTTTTCAACCTTAGCAATAGGGGTAACTCAATTGCAAATTATACAAATCACAAACGATTACTACCTGCTGTCTGCTTGTTGGTGGACGTTCCACAGCACGCAGGAGTCGTCCATCATGACAATGAAAGGCCATACATCTTGCCTCTTAACACCTTGCTCCTCCAAACGGTTTCTCTCCAGCTCCAGGTTATGGTATGACAGCTCTTTGATCATGAAGCGAGCAGCACCTTAAACAGACAGGAGCACTTCTGTCAATTTTTAATCTATATTTCCTTATATTACTTTCCTGCAATAAGCTTTGCATGTAAAATTTAAATGCTGAACATTCAATTTTGCATGGTGTGTGTATTCATTACAAATTTGCGAGTGAACTTGAACAGTTAAGATAAGGTTACGTCAAGGTAAATGATGTTTGCATATTACAGTACAAAGTGTAGTGGTTCTATGCTGAACAGAATATTGGCAAGCAGCCACGGTGACTCTCTGTGTCATGGTGAGACAAAATTGGTTAAAGAGTCAATGGTAGTTACACCCATTCCTGAAAGGCTGTACACTTGATTGGCCATCTTACAAATCAGACCACTGCACTGTAGATGATGGTTTCATTTATGATGGCTGTCTCTCATTGGTTAAGCTACATTTACACTTTCACCTACTGCAAACAAACATGACTAACTGTAATAAATATGACCAGGGCGGCTCACTGTCTGTTATAAATCCTCCATTATCAGCAAAGAGATAAGTATGTGGTGATGCAAACATAACCTTAATCCAGTTCACCTTTTACAAACAGTAAAACACTTGGAAAACCTAAATGGTCACCACTGCTGGTCAATGCCAAACATCACTCACCAACTCCAGCGTTGTTGAACATAGCCGGTAGGACGAGCAGGATGTGGTTGGGCCAGTACTTCCTGTAGTGGGGCATCTCAAATTGCTTGACCACCAGGATGTGCAGATGAGCGGCACCCTCCATGGCATGAAAAATGTTGAGCAGGCCGTGCTCTTGGCGTCCTGTAGTTGGGGTGAAGATTGGACTCTTCAACAGATCCGGGTCCTAGAGACAGAGGCAGAGAGAGAGAGAAAAGTGAAAATGTGACTCAGCTAAATCAAAGATCATTTCCAATTTCTGATTTCTGATTATGAACTGTGGCAGGGAGAGATGAACAAGCAGACTCTCTCTCTCTCTATACATGTACATACTTTCACACTAACACATACTGTAGACGTATATACTGAGTTATAAACTAACCTTGGTGGAGACCAGAGGCAGGCGCATACTCTCTAAGTGGCTGCCCTGCTGACTGAAGACAAAGTGCTGCTCCTTGGCTTTGGGAATGACAAACTGGAGCTGAACCTCTTCCCCCAGCATGGAAGAGCAGAAGGTGAAAGCATGGAAGGTGCACTCCGACAGCTATAACACACACATAAATGCATTATTAACACAGAGAGAATGCCATTAGGCATGACTGCAAAGAGTAAAAAGCTTTCAAGTATCATAGTATTTTGATAGGTTAGGGTATACAGTAGGTGTGTGTATGTATATGTCTGCGATAGAGCAGCAGATGAGTGCCTCAGCCTGCATACTGCACTCACCTGTGTGGCAGGACCAGCTTCACAGTAGCGGTGACACTGTTCACAGTGATGAAAGGCATTGTGAGCTGCAAACCTGCTGAGACGTATGGACTTGGTCTCTCGTTTGGCTGCTGTTTGGATCTCTCCTTCTTGTTTAAAATCTGCAGATACCAAAAATCAAACATATTCAAACTCCAACTTTGAGACAAGCTTGTTTAAATAATAAGTGCCTCTGTTGTGTGTTTGCATATTAGTGTTTACCTGTTAAGCCCTTTGGCATCTTGTCAGAGTAAACAGGGCTAGCCTTCCTGAACTTTGAGTCTCTGGGGTAGGGGTCAAATGGTAGTTTGCGTATCTCCTCAATGTCAGGCCACTGGCTGTTTGCTGGAGTTGTAACCTCTGATGTTTCTGGAGATTGGGGAAACATGAAAGAATGGGAATTAAAAATGAATAACCGTCATGAAAAAGACAATCTCACATTTAGTTCTTCATCATTTAATGTATTTAACATGTCCAAAATAATGAATACAAACAAATGAAACAGTTAAGTCCCAATAATCCTCACCTTCTTCCTCCTCCTCATCATACACATCTACCTCCAACAGTTTGATGAGCATTCGAAATAGGATACGGAGAAACTGCAGGTAGGCACCTGTTTTTCCCACCTAGAAAAGGACAAAAAAATAATCCTTGTTATGTTGGAATAACACTTAACATCCAGAGATGCATAAATACATACATTTTGATTTAATTGATAAATTCCACAATAATATTCAGGCATTTTGTCATTTTAGGCCAAGAATAAGTACTATGTTCTTTTACTGGCTGTTTCTAATAGGAAATCTGGGTTTTAATTAATATAATTTTCCTTTTTGTTTGTCTTTCATTGTCTTTTCACTCTTCTCTATATGTGAACAGCAGATATTTTCTGTTTTTCAAAATATTCCCTTATAAATATAATCTTATGTAATACACATATATGGTGATACAAGATGCAGTCATCCAGAATATGTACTTGTGGAAGAAGTAGTTCTTTAGTTTTGTTACCTGTGGAGGTCCACTGAGTAGCAGCCGTCGTGGATGCGGCACAGGCGGAGCTTCATAATCTGCGTGATGCTGCCTGGCGATGGTCCACTGACGGTAGTACACGCTCTGCTCTGCCCTCTGGAGGTCATGAGTGATCAGGGGCCTCAGCGGGCTGCTCCAGGCCACGTCCGCATGAGGCAGCAGGGAGAAAGAGTTCAGCTGGCTCCCCGACTCCCCCGACAGCAGGTTGTACGCCGCTCGTGACATAATGACCGTCCGCGGTGACACTCGGGCGGGCCTCGGTTCTCGACCGCACTGTGTGGACTGGCTGGGCCTCTGGGTGGAAGAGGAAGACGGGGAGAGGGAGGAAGAGGAGGAGCTGGAGTAAAGGGACGGAGGGGCCTTGGAGGTTTTGGAAGGGTTGGAGGAGAGCTGGCTTCCAAGGGAATCGCACTCCTGCTTGAAGCCTTGTGTCACTGTGCCCACGTCCGAGGTGACGGCACCTTCAGGTGGGCAGGTAGAGGTTGAGGGCTTCTGGAAAGAGTCGGCAACATCAGATGAACTGACACCATTCTCTGCCAAAGAGCCTGAAGGAGAGTAAAATGTGAATAATTAATACACATAAAGTGAACTTGTAAGATATCACTTACAGGTACAAAGTATTAAGCTTTTAATTTATACAAAATGTAATAATTTGGTATGATTACTTTAAACGACTGTGATAACAGATGAGATGACTACACACAGTTATTTCTTCAAATTAAGACCAGATTTCCTATAAAACCTTCTCTTTCATGTTGCAATGATGATGCTGCTACTTGCTACTTCTACACACTCACTCCCACATTTAACAGCTTTGCATACTGACTTATCTGCTTTCCAGTGAGGCAAGTTAATGTGAACAGTTGATATGTCAGTGGAACAACAGTAGCTCTCTTCCAGTTTTTTCCCAGTTGTATATAATGTAAAAAGCAGTTTACAGACTCGCAGAAGCTAACTTTTTGCCACTTGTGTTTGCATCTTTAATCTTAAGATTCAGTATCTCACTGAGATCAGGGACTCACCAGAGGTTCTGGTTGCTGCACTGCCATTGCTCTGAGGTCTTTCCAGCTCATCTCCATCATTCAAGCTGGTGGTGGCCTTCTCTCCGTCTGATTCCCGAGGGACCATTGCCTTCTTAGGCTCCTGGACCACACCCATGGACACATAGGTGCAAGCCAGACCTACCTCTTGCTCCAGGGCTGTGCGAGTCAAGTAGCTTGAGTCAATTAGACGCAAGTCACTATATTTCAGAGACCTAGAAGGGCAAAAAAGTAAAGATTGTCGTTCAGAAAATGAAATATAATTACAGATCATGAATTTTAAGAAAACATTTAAAATAAAAAAATACATTTATTTGTAAATAATACACCATCAGGATGCCCAAGATATGTTAGAAATTGAAACTGAATTACTAAATTTGATGGTTTTGCTATAAATCTAATTCAGTTTATTGATGCTGACACACGACACAGATCTGACACAGCGGTACAAGACCAAAAGTAACTAGACCTCTCTTGTACAGGAATTACAGATGAGTCAAAAGGAATCATTCTATACTCTCCATGAAAAGATCAGCAGGGTATTGTGAAGTAAGCGATTACCTGGGGAAAGTCTCTCCAAGAGGGTCTTTTCCCGTGAGGATGACAATGCAGGGCAGTCCTTCCAGATCCTCATAAGTGTGCGGTACCCAGTCTTCGTTCTCACAGCCTCGCCATGCCTGCAAGCAAAACACAACACACAATTACTTTAATAACTTTACAGGTCAAAAGATCTACTGAGCTAATGAGATTTTTGGTGTCTCATGATGGTTAAAATGAAGTTTGTGTGGACAGAAGGTGCAAATAAGAAAAGCAAGTTTCAAGAAAAAATTTGATAGTTTAAGAAAAGATGATCAGAGATTAAGGTCAGAAGTCTGAGAAAAATAAGCAAATTTTGAGAATAAAGTCAAAACAATGTTATTTATTCAAACATTGATGAACTTGAGTGTTACACAATGTGGATGTGATTCCCTGAACGCATCTTGCTTGACAGTAAATTTGTATAAATATTTAAAATGTTAAGGAGAAAAAATTATCAAAAGAAAAGACTCATGCGACTCTGGCTTTCACATCACTCACCCTGAGGCGGCTGGTGAAGTTTCTGGGCAGGTTGAGCTCGGAGGCGGGGCTTCCCAGCAGCACGGCGAAGCACAGCTGGAGGCCCAGCTTGTCCCTCACGTCCTCTAGCCGCTCGCGGGCCAGCATGGCCAGCTGTAGTGAGGGGACGCGGACAAGCAGCATGTGGCCCCGGCCCTGAGAGCCCTCTCTGCTTGGGGCATTGATCAGGTCCTCTACCATGGCCAGAGTCTCTGGGGTTATGTGGTCTCTCAGGGACGGGGAGGAGGTCAGGGCCATCATGGCCTCAGTGTACTGCTGAATCAGGAGGTAGCTGCGGATCACCATGCTGTGTAGGTGGGGATGTCTAGGATAAGAAATAAGAGAGTTTGTTATTTGGTTTGTTTTTAGCTGATGACGATATTTCTTATAATGTTGGGAACAGTTGTGACAAGTTTCTGAACATAATTGTAACATCTGGAACTTTTGACTAAATGCCACTAAAAAAGACAGAAGGAGCTATCTAAAATATTTGATGTCAACTCTTTATTGACTCCATACTCACCTTTCCAGCAGAGTGTGGACCATCTTCTCAAACGCATCATCACAACGCAGAATGGGGCTGGCCACGCCCCACTGCAGGGAGCTGCTGTAGTCCCTCAGGCCAAAGTAGACCAACTCATTAGGGAACTGCTCCCCCTGCTGGAAGAAAACCATGCAACATGACTGAGTGTGAATACACAGAAGAGACGAACCTGCACACCAAATGTCCACACCATTACTACTGCACCAAATTCAGAGTGTTGAAAAGCAGAGCTAATTTATTATGCAAATACATATGTGAGCCTTATCCTAACTTCCCCTTAGAGGGCCCGGGATCCTGATTCCAGTTTTGGGAATCACTGCTAAAATTAAGGTCATCCAAAGGATATTTAAATGTTATGTAGGGCTGCTGTAAACTCAGGTCAATATATTGATTAGAATAACAAATAAAGAACACCCTTACACTTTTCTGCAGCAGGAAAAATCAAATCTTAAAGACCTGAGTCTGTTATATGCTTCTGTGATAAAGAACAGTGTTCAGCTTACACACAGTATCATTAAGCCAAACCTAAATTCTGTTTATGCATTAAATATAAATATAATTATCACCACACAAACAGTAACCTAAAACCAAAACCAAATATTTTTGAAGACTCAGTAGCATCACATGGTTAAAGTGTAAAACATGGACCATATCTACAGAAAGTCATATTTCATTTATTTTTGTAAGTGCATTTTAAGTCCACCAGGTGGAGCAGCTAAACCACAACTGTTACAGACCTCTGCATGCTGCAAAACATTGAAATTTAACAAAATTTAGAGCTGAAATATCTGCATGACTTTCACCAAACTATATCTCTTTAAAGTTGTGTGATGTTTGATTTTTAACAACACACAAGAAAGTAGTATTTTTATTCCTTTGACACCCTTTAACAACAACTTATTGGGCTCTTAGTATACAACAAAATCCATTGGACTAAAAATACTCACCAGACTTTCATTGGAGGGCCAATGAACCTCGTTGTGGATGCTGATGCGGGACTGGTGGGTCTGCAGGGTGTAGGGGAAGCAGCTGACCTGCAAGACAAGTAGGTTCATCGCATCCAAGACTTCCTGGCAGTTCACCACCCGGTCAGCCAGACCCTGCAGCTCCCCATGGCACACAGAGCCTGACAGAGCACTGGAGAGGAAGAGGTAGGGCAAAGTGTTTGAAATGTGCAGATCTTACAATAGTTGTTTATAACATGTTACATACTTGTCATACCACATTAGCAAAGGACACAAATAACAACTTGATTCAGGACATGGTTCAGGAAGGCTTTTACATTTGCTTAAAACTGCCCAGTGTGTTGTAGGTTGTTCCCAAGAAAAATCCTCTGGAAAACAGGAAGTGATCTATTTTATGTTTCTGGCAGGGAAAACAGTAGTTTGCTTGGAACAAACAGGATCTTGGCATGAGCAGCAGTAGCAACCATCACTGAATAGATAAATGTCAAAATGCATCAGCAGAAAAGGAAAAATAAACATCACTTAGAACCAACTATGACTACAATAAATAAAAAATGGAGATCTCAAATGATCTGACCTACATTTGAGCAAAATTCAAGGTATAGATTGTGTTCTGTATTTGTTCCCACTTGCTCACAGCTGTTCTCCTCTTTCAATTTTAATCAGGACAAGGCCAGATTTGCAGCCATAACAACTCATCTTTTCACATTATCAGCAGAGAAAACGTGTTTCTGTGTGTGTCGTCTTACCTTGTGAGGTCGACATGCGAGTTGTCATGGATGAGGACAAACAAGGTGTACGGGTTCTGTTTGACTTTTCTCATGAAGGCTTCCATCTTGGCGTGGACGTCACCGTCCAGACGCACCACATACTTGTCAGGTTTCTGGTGGGCTAAGGAGGCTTCTTCAATACCCAGGTCCACGAGCACTCCTGTGCAAAAAAAACAAAACAAAACAAAAAAAAAACAAGTAATAATTAATGCATTTGGATGAGACTCAACTGTTTCATAGAATCTTTTAGTCACAACTTACTGAAACAAAACTTAAGTTGTGGAACAGTCAACCCTTAGTCCTTAGTAGGGATCAAAAACCATCTTAAATCATGCAGATGTTCTGTGCTGGGGGCACATACCTGATTGTCGGATGCGCTGTGCCGTCTGGTGTACCAGAATGTGAGAGGGCGGGACCAAAACAAGGAAGTCTACTTTACTAAAGCGCCCCAAGTCGAGGTTTTGGGTTCCTGAGTCAGCAATGGAGCAAACTTGAGAGAGGAGGCTCCGTGCCACAGTCAGCTGGGCCGGATAGATCTGGAAGACGTTACTTAGCAGCTCTGCTACAGGGAAACAAAAAAGGAGAAAACCAAGAACATAACATCAATTTACAGTAGTTGTCAATATAATGGAAAACATACATTTTAACCACAGTAAACCTCAAATAATTCTGCTGGTTTGAATGTAGAGAATATTGCTACCACTGAAAAAGATAACCGTCACATTTGCTGCCAACCAGTACAGTCGGAATGAAGACAAACAGTAAAACAGTAAAATGATTGGTTTAGATAAATCACCACAGTGGTCAGCAACATATTGATTCAGTAACATTTTGATGCCTTGCTGATAATCTTGCTTACATTTGTCTATAAGTGAAATGTTGTTTTGACTGATTAAAAACTCTGAAAACAAAACAGTTTAACCAGCCTCCAGCAAAAGAAGCCAAGCAGTGCAGTTAGAGAGCAGTCTAACCTCTGTCTGAGGGTGGTGACATGCTGGCAGCCTCCTGGGAGTGGATGTGGTCAGTGACATCGCCCTGGAAGGGCTGGATGACCTGGCCCTTCCGTCTACGCTGATATCGTACCAGCTGCTTGTCCAGATTGTCCCCTAAAAGAAAGCATTACGGCATAGCCACACACGACCTCACTATTGTCTCAGACACAAACACAGTTATTACATCTTTAAAAATAGTAGCAGCATCATGACTCACTAAGTTTCCTTGATATTATTCAATTGTGATTACAGATTACAGAAGTTATATTGGGATGTATATATATTAGTCTGCAGTTGATGAGTGATAACTGTTTTGCTGCCTGTAAAAAATTTAAATATCTGCATATGACTACATACTCGGACACAATGATTCACAGCCCTAAAATAAGACAGATGATGGCAAATTTAAAGTAACAAAGTGATGCTACTTTTATCAACTATCTAGGACTATCGAATATTGGTGATTTAATTTCTTCCTATTTGATTTTTTCCTTCATCAGACAACAAACACAGAATAGATAGAATGGAGCTTACCTAGCGATGTGGTTTTGAAGTGAGACGCCAAGATACTGACTTTCCCTGTAATGAGCTCATAGCTGATTTCTTTCAGAAATTCGTTGGTTGTCAGCATGCCCTCAGCCAAGGCCCGCGCTTGATACTTTCCTGTGTCCAACACATATGTTTAGATTACATTACAGCCAGATCATCATACATATCTTGTACAATTCAGTCAAAGTAATAAGATCAATCCAGATACTGAAGTGGAGCAGCCAGGCCGAAAAACTTACTTAAAACCAGCACGCAGAACTCGTTGCCGCTCATTTTAGAGGCACATATGATGACTACATATGTGGGCAGGCATTGCTGGTGGTGAGGAGCCTCACTGAGAGAACGCAGTGATTCAGAAATACCCTCTCCCAAAGAGTTATGAGTAACCACTACTTGGACACTGCCCCCAGAGACGCTGGCTTCCAGCCGAGCCAACCAGGGCAGCTGGGACGGGGAGATGGCGGGACCCCCGGGACAGCAAAGCATGGCTTTCAAAACAATCTGTTCCAGCTCCTCCCTCAGGGGAATCTGCTCCGAGCCTGCAAGAAAAATCACGTACACCAAATTTAGATATTTGTTTTGCTAGGGATATTTCTGTGTTTGATTAAGACACAGAATCTCGACGGTCAATCTACCTCACTAACCTGTGTGCTTACTAACAGCTAACATGCAACATTTAAGTAAAAACACACATGACGGAATGTATTTACTGCTTACCTAAACGTGCAAGATACTGCAAAGTGAGCAGAATCATTGTCTCCACACTGAGTAGCTGGCTGCTGTTGAGGCCCAAGGTCTCCAAGGTTTTCTCTGTCAGCTGGCCGCTTTTATAGCAGCTGACCAGCAGGGGGCTCACCACTATATCCCCGACGTTCCCATAGAAATAAGGTAAAGTGCCATGCCCTGAAAAGAAAAGTCATCATTAGATACAACTGAAATATACTGTCAACAAGTAACAACAACAACAAGAGTCTCCATGTGTCTCATAGGAAAGGGAAATATGGATACCTGTTTTCACTCGGTATGTATAATAATTTTCTGTTTACTTTGTATTTTTTTACAATATTACTGCTCTTTGTTGAATGAGTGCTATATGTAATGCTACAAGGGGAAAATAATGGACAGTAAACCCGCCTGAACTCAGTTTAGGTGGGTTTTCATTTACTGAAATAGAGTTCAACCAGCCTTTAGATTTGAAACGTCAAAGTAAGAAGTACCACAAAGTCTTTTGTAGAAAAAAGCAAACTACTTTTCTACTTTTCTGAAAAGACTGTATAACTTCTGTGCTTCTAATGGTGGTCCTGATAATCATCACCTGGATAACTAGAAAAATATTAATTTACTTTATTCTACTTGGAGGTAAAACAGACTCTGAGTCCCTTTTTTTCTGACATGAATTAACATTATTTATATGCAGGATGATGCTTATTTTGCAAGTAACACATCACTGAAAGAATCTTGTACCAATGAGGATGACGGGGCGAACTCCTGAAGAGTTAAGCAGGTTGTCGGGGACGATGACCGTCTCTCCAGCGGTGACAGGTTGGGGTTGAATGACCCCTGCCACTGGTGGCTGAGGAGAGGACACTCCTAATACAGAACCTGGTCATAAATAAAAGAGTGACATGTCAGTAGTGGGATTAGTTAGCAGTTACTTACAGCTAAATTGCAGCTTCGCTTAAGTTTTAAAGAAAACTGATTAGAACTGTAGCTGCTGTATTGTGGCCATTTTGCAATTGGAAGAAAATAAAACAGGATAGGCAATTTATTTGCAATGATGGTGGTATATATAACCACAATTGCATGATGTGGCAGCTTTTTTTTAATGTTTTAATCATTTCTACAACAAACTCTCCAGCTCTATCTCCATGGAGATGTAGAGTGAATCATCCCTAACAACCACAGAACGTCAGGGATGAGGTTTTCTCATCCCCAAACTGGAGGGAGGGGGGGCTATAAACAACAAAGTCTACACTCCTAAGAGCACAGACACACACTTCACACACTCACACACACACACACACACATACGCACAGACAGCAAAATGAGCAAAAAATGAGACAAAATAAGAGGGTCAATTTACAACACAGCTCACACTGACTCATGTTGAATACATTATGGCTCTAAGAGCCATCTTGATAGGGTTCATGAACTGACCTGGAGAACAAACTATTGGCCGGATGGCTGGCACAGGGACGGCTGTCGGTGGGACAGGCACCAGTGAACTGGGATGCCAGCTCCGGTGGCGCTTCTTTGGAGGACCAGAGTTCATGGCCGAGGACACTGGACATCAAAACAGAAACAGAAAACATCATAATAGAACATTTGAGCACTCAAAAAAAATTGAGCATGAACATAGTATAACACATATTGTGCCTCTAACTGTTTGTTCAGGAGAAGCGAGAGCATTACCTGGACTGTCTCCCAAGTCAGCAGTGCGATACCCCTGACCTTGAGGCCCTAAGGAGACCTGGGAAGGACTCAGTAATGGAGGACGTCCATCAACACCCAGGCCATTAGTCGGCCCGTTCACCCTTAGAGCTGTGGGCACTGGAAACACACACATGCACATAAACACACAGATTTACAAAGATAAGATACATATATATACACAAACACACACACACACACACACACACACACACACACACACACACACACACACACACACACACACACACACACACACACACATATATATATATATATATATATATATATATATACAGTACATACATACAATTTATTTTCTTTCTTTTCACTTTTCCCTCTTCTGAGATGTATTATATATGTTAAGTACTTTGGCAATACTGTATATGATTATGACCCTGAAAATAAAGCCCTTTGAATCTGAATACAAGACATATATATTTAACTTTATTGTCTATACTGTAGACATACTGTAGATATTTAATGATTATGGAAATATAATTAAATAATGATAAAATAAAAACATAGAAATATTATATACAGTACATATAAATATATTTTCCCAAGTGTGACTGTCTGCAGAGACTGAGCAATACATAAAAATGAGTCAGTACTGACATTGGCTTATCGATTTGCAATACATCTATATACGTCTATTGCCAAAGACCCAATTTTTCCAATCTCATATTCACTGTGTATGCAATATACTAAAACATTGATTGGCAGGTGTAGCATATGCTTGTCAATATCACAACCTTGTAAAAGGGCTAATGGATAGCAAGGCCTTGAAAAGTCATTACAGCATTCCTTCCTTCAGTATTGATTGGTGTGTAAATACTAGCGCTCACACATGCATGTGTTTGTGCATGCGTGCTATGTGTGTGTGTTTGTGTGTGTGTGTTTGTTTGTGTGCATCTAAACAGGCCATAGCAGAGGTTAATCTTGGCTCCATGGTCAGCGACGGCTCCGTCTGCCTTATGCTGAACCACGTAAAACTGTAGCTAAGCAACCTTTTTCAGGATAAGGGCAAGGCCATTTAAGCGTCACTCACATAAAGGCAAAAACTTATCAGCATCTAAATCCTTGCAAATGCCACTGTCAAAGCCTGGATGCTACTACGAACATAGGAGCAGGACTAAAATATATGTAGTGTATCATCTTTGTTATCATCTATCTGGGAAGGTTAATAATAAAGTTTAGTAATATATAATAAGCATAATATAGAAGGGAAATAAATCGATCAGGTGATAAAACAACGTGAAGGTGCAAGTGTACTGAAAACAAGCTTCACCTATTGGTAGAGTCTTGTTTCCAGGTGTGGAGGCCAGAGGTTTAAGGAAACTGCAGTCTCTGCCGACATCTTGACTCCCAAAGAAGACCGAGGACACTTGCGTCGTTCTAGTGGGTGGAGAATCTGGTGATAAAACAAAAGATGATCATGCAAGGATATATATAAAAAAACACATCTAAATATCTATCTATCTATCTATCTATCTATCTATCTATCTATCTATCTATCTATCTATCTATCTATATATATATCCACATAAAAGACTCATAATCTCTGTGCCATGCTGGTGCACAGTGTTGCAGTGTGTTGTCAACAAAATCTTCATTATAGCTTAAAACTCAAACTGCAACTTCAAATACAACAACAAATGTCAAATATTAACATATCCAACGCCCATTGCACAATAACAAACAGACCATAACTGTCCTTTTCATTAAACATTGATGGATAAACATTCATTTGGCAAAGAGCAGGAGAGGCGCACATTACAGTGTCTAACCTCCTGGTTTCCTAAGTAAGTGTCACCGACCTCTTTGGGGGCAGGTCAGGAGGTATACGGCAACAGTTACATCAACAACGAGCCCAGCAGCTCAGCTGTCTAACACATTAATGTGTGAGATCGCTGCTGACAGGCAGCTTCCAGGTTCAGAACAAATCAATACCATAAGCCCCAGAGCTTCTTTCAATCAAAGAGGGAACAGCCACTCTTGTTGTGAGAGGTCAGAGAGAGAACAACATCTCCTCAACAGAGGCAGAATCTGTCTTGTAGTCATATCACATTTTAATGTCTGGTTTATCTCAAAAGACTTTCCATTTGGCATGACCTATTATGAGAGTGCCAGAAACAAATAGTGTTCTTGAATTATGCTGCTCAAATGTATAAACTTATAAAAACATTACATAAACAAACAAACAATACTGCAACAACTACTGCTCATAAATGTAAAAACAATAATTCAAATCTACTAAAGAGATTTTTTGATATTGATAAAAATATCAGTAGGCTACCAAAATATATGTCAGAACATCATCACAACAAAATGGGATGAAACACAAACAACACAGCCGCCTCTTCGTCACGAACTGACTCATAAACAGCTGAATGCAGTATGTGATTCAAGCCTCAGTATGCTCATCAAATAAATTTCAAGGCTTAGCCAGGACGACCTGTCTCTATGGCAACAACATAAACCTGTCAGCATATACCACCTGACACAATGAATCTTAAAAAAAAAAAAATAATAATATATATATATATATATATATATAGGATAGTCATTAAAGGTACTATTTGAATGTTTCTTAGAAGTTATTTCATGTCAGCCTCAACTGGATCATTAACATCTGGACTGGATCAGAGACATCTGTGCTGCATGCTGGCTCACCTGAGAGGGAGAAGGGAGACGAGCTGTGTCCACTGGTTCCTCCGTTTTCTTTACTGCTGAGAGAGGAGGACGAGCTGGGTTTGGATGTTGATGCACTGCTGGAGAACTGACGGGTTTTACAGTCTGAGAAATGACAAAAAAATAGAATAAACAACAGTGAATTGAGTAATAACTGTGACATACAGTATGTAACAGCACAACATCATTAGAAAATAAATCAGTAGTGTAATATGTGTAATATGAATGCAGGTTTGAAAAGCTGAGATGCTCGGGACTGTTTTTTTTTTTACCTTTCCAGCAGATGAGGGGTCCTTTGCACAGAGCACCCTGAGAATTCTTCACCAGGTAGTATTTTAAGTGCTTCTGCTTCTTGGGCTGGGTGGATAACTTCAGGTTTATGTGGTTAGAAAACTCTGTGAAGTATCTGAAACCCTTTTCCCCACAGCCCACACAGTTTCCTGAAAAACCTGGAAGTAATTAAAATGAAATTAATTTTAGACAGTCCGGTGTATGACCAGTACAGGCTGCTCAACAAAAAGGGTAATAGGATAGGATGATGAATACCTAATATTTTCTAATGATATATCCTAAAAAAAGCTGTTGCTAATGCATAAAATGTGTCTTCATGTCACCAGAAACTCGATGATGCTGTCTGTCTCCTTCACTCTTATCTTAGACTGACCTAAAAGTGCATTTTTCCCATTCTCGTCAGGCAAAAAGCGTCGGTCCACGGCACACACCAGGATGTGCTCGGGGACGCTGGGGGACTTGGCACCGACCAGCTCGAAGCCCGCTGGGACTTCGATGGGCTCCGTTGCTATGGAGACCAGGCGGAGGTCCTTACCGGCCTGACAGAACCCTGAGGAGGAAGGAAGGTTGTTTTTTTTTTGTTTTTTTTCTCTCAGTCAGTTGTGATATTTAAAGAAATAAAGCAGGACTAGGATAGATTTGTCTACCGAGTGATGAAAAAACACAGATGACAAAATCATATGTTCTATAATGATTAAATCTTTTCTTCTTCTTTTTTTTCCCTTATAAAAAGAAGAAGAGGAAGAGACTCAACTAGTTAGATATGAGCTGAGTTTTTAAAGGTGTGTGGGTGCGGGAATTACCGTCCAGTGTGCAGCAGCCGTCTGGTGCAGGGCCCTGCAGGTAGGGAAGTGGAGGGCTGCTGCTGTCTGAGTCATCGTCGTCCTCCAGCTCCTCCAGATCGTTGGAAGAGTGGCCATTCAGCAGCTCGTGGCCTGGCAGCTCGCCACCATGGAGGTCAGCTTTGGACTTCATGTCTGATGGACACATATAATAGATTTTCATTCATGGGCCCATAAATTTCTAATAAATTCCTACTAAGATTCATATAAAGAAGTACGTAATTTGATACTACTTTTAGGGACAATATGGTGCATGTCCAATTAATTAATACATTCTAATTTATTGTCAGAGAGTCTTTTAGTTAGTGCAACAATGTGACTTTTGTCCACAGATAAGCACGCAATTCAATATATAATTCAACATATGATAAATGCATAATAAATTAATATCTATTTGGGTTTATATGGAGCCGTTCTGTCAAGGATTTTTTAAAATTCGGCTAATAGTTAGTACCAAATAATGTGGTTCTTATGATTAAGCTTTCCGAGAGGTTATTAGGAAACTACAGAGCTGTAAAATAAAGCATTACTGTATTATGTTTAAAACAACAATATGACCAAAGCTTTAACTCATGTCTAGTTATGGGTATGGTGTTTAATATAAAATCTAAATCAGAGTTGCATGACAAAAAAAATCCTTAGTAATGTAGACGTGATTGGCAGACATCATTCAGTCATTTCAATTGAAAAAATTCAAAAAAAATTCTTTCATCTAGTTTTACTGCAGCCTTTAAGATCATAAACATGTTATGTTTTAGTTAACCTGAATCTAAATCATTTCAAGCAGTATTTGTGTAAAAAAACAAAAGTCTTTCCTATAATCCTACTGCTGTGATCACTGCTTTACATAAATCTGATCCTGATCAAGATCCTACCGTCCATGTTACCAGGATACGGCTCCGGCTCCAGGTAGAGCTGTGTGAAGATGGGCTGTGGATCTCCACTGCTAGATCGCAGAGATGCCTCAATAGAGTTATGGAGAGCCTCTTCAAATCGAGCAGACTTCAGCTGCCCGGCGTATGAATTCCCCATTATCTGTAGGGAGAAAAGAGCAGCATGCTAAGCAAAAGCTGCACAATCACAGTACTGTTCATCCACATTGATTGATTAGTTCCTTATATAAGAATGGCAGGATACAGACAGACAAACAAGCAACATGGGTCTTTTACAAGTGCATTCATTGTTCATATAAGGACAACTTTATCTCTGAAGGGTTAGGCCACTGTAGGCTTGTGTAATCATCTTTTCATTTAAAATGATACATCAGTTCAACAGTGCTTGTCTATAAGAAGACCTTCAGCCAGATTCTTCTCTTTTAAATGACCTTAGCACCAGAGAAACACTAGATGAATGTGTTTTATATTATCAGGCTGTGCTGTGCATTTAAACCTGAAGTAATCATGTTTTGTTAAAGAGAGTGGGCACATGTTTTGCACTGGAAGTGTCTTTGCTAGATCACAAAATGCAAAGCTGTCCAACATTACTGAACAGGAGAACGTTACTGAGCTTTGTAACCGAGCTGCTCCATGTTGTCTTCAGTATCAACCAGCGTTAGGAACACCGGAGACTTGCAAGAAAAAAGACAGAGCTGCCCAAACTGGAGCTGTGATTGGTCTCTAATAAATAGTATAGTTATATTTCAGAGGATTTTTTAGAAAATGACCAAATCAACAAAACCCTTAACCCTGTCTGACCCTACTGAAATGTGAAGACCTGAAATGATCAGTACATTGCGAGAAATTTAATTTTAATTTTCAAGCAAAAACAATAAAATTTGTTAGTTCAAGCTTCCGAAATGTAAAGGTTTGCTGCTTTTTTTGGTCTCATATGATAATATATTTGGTTTTTGGCCTGTTGGTCAGACAAAAAAAACCCCCAAAAAACCCAATTTGAATCTGGAAGTTGTGATGGGCTTTCTTCACTATTTTCTGATGTTTCAAAAACCAAACTGTTGATTGGTTAACATAGAAAATAATATTAATCAATGCAGCTCTATAGTACTGATTGTAACTGGTACTATCTGTCCTGTTCTATAAAAGGTTTACCAGCAGCTACTGCAAATGATAACACACACATGCACTCAGCATATATACGCTTGTAGCCCCACACACTTAGTTTCTCTTCTATGTCAGCCCAAAGATAATGGCCAAGGCCAAAGGCTTTTTTTCCTATTTTTTGGGGGGTCTTTCTCCTTCTGTCTGATGTGTCACTCTGCCTGCTCTGCCCCCGTGCCCCCTCCACCCCAGTGTCCACTCTGGGACATCTGCTGGGGTCGGCTGTGTGGGCCTGATGTTGGCTGGCTCTCTGGTGGCAGGTGGCAGCTGGACAGAAGGCTAAAAGCGTGTGGTCTCAAAGAACAGAGCGAGAGAAAGAAACTGAGGGGTGAAATAAAGAGTGACAGAAAGGTGTAGACTGGGGGAGAAAGACAGAAGCTTAGAGAGAGAAAGAGAGACTAAATGAACTCCAAATGTGGTGAGAAAACAGCACTGATCAACAGCTACGCTACATTAATGTTTCCTTTTACATAAATTTATACAGTGGAGCTGCCTCAAATTACTCAAACTCCCATTTTTCAGTTAGTCAAAACATGTCACTAGATCGTTTTTTAATGATCAAGAGTATGTTTGGGATGTGAAGTAGTAAAAGAAAATAAAGGAGGTTTTGGCTGATTTCCTGACACATGAGAATGGCCTGAAATACCCTCCATGTTTGTCCTTGGTCTACATTGCAGATCAGTGTTGTTGTTCATCAACACTGAAGCAGCCAAGTGGAGCTTCAGCTGTTGTTAAAAGTTCAGACTCCTCATTCAAGTCTAACTAAGGACCTGTGAAGCTGTTCAGGCTTCACATGACATGCTCATGTTGTATCTCAGGTTCTGGCAAATGTAATTCATATAAGTGACCTAAACTTGTTTTCAGAGGTTAGTAATGATTCAACTAACCTCAGTGTGGCAGATAACCAAACCAAGCATTAGCCTTGGATTTAACATGTGTATACACACTGTGTTTCTACTAAAGCAGTTTTTAAATACAGCGTTCATACATTTGTTTGGATCAAAGGTACAAAAGGGTCCAAATCCCAAATATTCAGCTAATTATTAAATAGTATGACAAAAAAGCAGCCAAGCTTTTCATTTCAGGGGCTGGAGCCAGTGAAGGTTTGGCATCTTTGCTTGAAAAAGATGCCAAACAGAGCTATTGAGTTTATTGCATGTTTTATTGATGAGTGTACTTATGTCTTATTACTGCTTGTTGTTTATTGTATTATTTGTTCTTGTATGATGCAAGTTGACCTTGAGTGTCATGAAAGGTGCCTTTAAATAAAATTATTATTATTAATATTAATATTAATATTACTACTACTACTACTACTACTACTACTACTACTAATAATAATAATAATAATAATAATTATATGATAAACAATGAATCAAATATGCAAATTTTGTTGATAATAATTGGTTGGATTGATGGATTTAGATTAATATATTTTACAATCAAAATCTGTGAAATGTGATGAAAGTAACAATTTTCATTTACACATTCTTCATCTCAAATATCTACTTGGAAGTGTTTGCTTGTTTTAACATATCCAGGATTAAAAGAAAACACTTGGCAGCATTTAAATCTTGTGATTGCTGTTAGTTTTACTGTGAAAATGTCAATCCGTGACTCAATATCTGATATATATAAATACCCTGAACCTTTTTTATTTTGTCAATAAGGGGAAGGGTGGGAATCAAGTTGGAGCTGCCTTTCTCCTCCCAGGTCTCATTTTGCCCACGCCTGGACAGGTTCCAGACCCTCTGTTTACCTAACAACCTTCCTGGGGAGGAATCTGACCAACCCAGACAAAAGACAAGATTAACAGTGCCTGACTGTGCTGTCAAAGAGATAAGCAGCTTAACAGAATGAAGCTACAGTATTTCTTGCTTAACTGATGAAGGAAGGTGACTGCACAGAGAAAGAAAAACAGAATGGGTTAAAAAAAAATAAAGAAAAAAAAATGAGTGCCTGAGGGTGTTTTTAAGCAGCCGCTGCCTGTTCGATTGTGAAGTCAAAAGAGGCTCCGGAGGCCTCTTTGGCTGGCTGACCCTCAAGCCTCAGAGGACAGATTTGTCATTAACCTCGCACAGGCCGGAGGTGAACACAGAGAATGACCTTTTATCACCTGCACAACTTAAAGCAAAGCGTGACTGTGGCAGAGGTCGCCTAACGGATGTTTCTGAGGTGTGACTCAGGTGGTTGCTAAGGTCAGTTGTAGTGGCAAGAGGGGTATTTCAGGTGAGTCAGCAGCTGCAGTCCGCTTAATGGATGGTCAAACATAATGGGTGGACTCTACCGGGAAGAAGCAGTTTAACATTCAAAGACTAATGGTTAAAAAGGGATGTTCATATCGGTGAGTGGTGACTTTAAAACTGCCTCTCAGGCAGTCAGATGGTCAGTCAGTCAAGGCTATTCCCCAGCTCCTGGGTGGCATCAACAGATTGCATGAATGTGACCCCAGGTCAAAACAAGCTAGTCTAATCTTCTCTCGGTGCATTCGAGAGGACAAAGAAGTAGAAAATATGAGAACACAAGACATGCAAGTAGCAGCTGAATTTCCACTACAGTCTCAGCCAGTGCTGTTTTGCAAAAAACAGATAACACATTAGCAGAGCATTAAAAACAAGGCGGCTTACGTTGTCGGATTGTTCCCAGGCGTGAAGGGACTTGTTCACCTCTGCTACATGCTGGGTCACTACCACTCGGCAGAAACTTTCAGGAAAGACATTTCTGTCAGTGCTTCGAGACCTGAGGGAGAAGCAGGAAGATCTGTGATTAGCTCACGAACTGTCAAACACAACACAAATGAAACAGTTTACAGCAGCTGAAAAAAGAAAGACAACAAGATGTTCCTCAAAGATGTTGAAGTTCTTTTGACTTGCATCAAGAAAATTAGATTTGAGGATTTATTCATGGGTAAAATTATTTGTTCAAGTGAATATTTTTCCAAGATAAAAAGCAATGTTGAAGTACTGTACCATTGTATGAAAAGCCAAACAGATATTTCTCTTTGACTCTATTTTCTGAAACATGTATGCTATAAATACTGCAGGTCGGCACGGTCCGGAGAGCATGCCCATTCACAAAATGAATGGTTGCACTTATGACCACTCAGACACTGAGAGGGGCTCAAACCGTGACATATGTACTCACTATTCTGAGGCTAAAAAGGCGTTACATGATACTGTGGCCCTGGGGCTATTTTCATAAAACACAATTGGGTGTTTTAGTTTGTAGCTGCACTCTCTACACACAACCACAGTGCTCTGAATAGATCTGCCAGTTACTTTGACCCCTGGACAAAAGTATTGTTTATTCACTCTGATGGCTTTGATATGACAGAAGCAAAGTTCCCTTCAAAACACTGACTGACTGTCACAATCTACCCCGTCACCACTTCTGACTGTGTGCTGCTATTCTGCAAGTAGGCTGCTGTTCTGGGGTCCAAGTCCTGCAAATAGCAAGTGTACACAAGCCGTTTCAACTTGCATTAACTGACCACACTGGAATTTATTTTGTGAATGATTAGCCAGCTTGATACAGGTAATCAACCTTAAAAACGTCATGTGTCCGACAGAAACCTATACTCCTTTACCTCCAAGCAACCGAAAAGAAGAAAATGATATCAGAATTCAGTGTAGTATTGATAATGTGAAATGTACTGTTCTGTTTAAAGTATCATAACAGAAGTTAATGCGTAATCCTCCATTGGGTGTTTCCACTAAGGATGTGAATCTCAACCAAAGCTCTGACACTGCTAATTACCCAAGGAGAGGAGTCTTGAAATATTTTGATGCTTATCTTGTCGTGAAAGGTATAGACGACCCAGAAGGAGACGCAGATGGCTCCTGAGATGAGGATGAAGGAGCCGTAAATCTAGACACCAATACAAGTCAAGCTCGAGGTGCTTATTTAAAGTCCTGCTTTTCCAGTAATGACATTTGAGGGAATGTTTAGGTTGAGATGCTGGTTTACTTTACTCGGGGCCTGACAGTATTCAAGGCAATGGTTAAGTTAAAGACACGCACATTTGTCACGTAACTACTTTGTTGCAAGTGTAACTGCATGTGCATGCACACACACACACACAAACACACACCCATCTGAAGTACAGCACCAGTCAAAAGTTTGGACACACCTTCTCATTCACTTGAATGAGAAAGTGCTTCCGTATTTTTGACTGGTACTGTAAATCATCAAATACTCTGGCTATTTGTTATATATTTGTTATATATCATACAGCACAGTATTAAAATGTAAATATAGAAATATTCATTTAATATTTAACTGACCAAATGAATTGCACTATTATTCCTGTTCTTTCTTTTTCTCTCTCCATGCAGCCCTTCTTTTGTTTCTCCATAATTACACAGCAGTGTTAACAATAGAGGGAGAGAGGCAGGATTTAACTTGCTTAACCTCACATTCAAACTTTATCCTTCAAATCAAAACCAACACATTTTTTAAAGAAATGTGTAAAAAAAAACAATCTACTGTTTTCCATATTACAGTAAATATCAGAGAAAAAGGAGGTAGGAAGATGTTAATACTATCCATAGAGTTAAATTTGACATGAGGTCATTGTCTAAATTTTTTAACTCAGCAAGTACAGACAACTAACATTAATTAAGCCAGGATTTACTTTAAAGTGTTATCAAGCTACCAATTCACCAATTAAGTCTTTTTCTTTTTACCCGAGTCATCAACCATGGATGAAATGTTAATGAAAATTTGATAAATATCTAAACCGTTTTCACCTCATTGTTATGCTTTAACATTTGAAGGTCCATACCAATAGTTGAAATGCGGGAAAGAGCTCAGCACACTCTTAACATTAGAAAAGCTGTGGTGAAAAGACACTGCCCATCAGATATAGGAAAGGGGGATGGGGGTAAGAAATGAGGAAAACAAAAAAAAAAAAAAGACAAACATCTCTTGTGGCCTCTAAATTAGGTGCTAAAAGCCCATCTCATTAATGCTACACATCAGGCTGAATACCACATGTGACACACAGCAAGCAGTTTCAAAAGCTTCTCCTGTACCTTCCATGACTCCTCGACCAGTGGATGAACCCTAAAAATCCAAATGTAATAAATCCCAAATGTGAATGAAGGCAGTTTTTTTTTTCAAAGGTAGTCCATGTTAGATGATAAATCCTTGTGGAAAGAGTTTGTTATGATATCCAGGCAGCATGTGGAGTTTCACTGTTCTCTGGTATGTCTCAAGTCACCTTTGTCATGATACTCTATGGAAAGGACTAGGAATCCCACTCTTTCCCTCAGTACAGCAGAAGCCCTCCCTCTCTCTCTCTCTCTCTCTCTCTCTCTCTCTCACTCACATGCAAACAAACACACACACACACACACACACACTCACAGACCCCTCCCCCTAGTCCCCTATGCCCTCCTCTGTCCTGTGCCATTTGCCAAGGAGGGAGGGAATCCACCGGGGGCTCATTCATCTTGGCCCTGCTGACCCCCTGTGGTGACAGATGCTCTTGGAGGCCTGCAGAGCTGTGGGGGGGGGAAACAAAGAGAAAGGTCTGCATCTCCCCGCTGCCACACAGCCACGGCACTCTGCCACGCGTGACCCCCAGCACGCCAAAACATGGGCACTGTGTCAAGTTTTCATTTTTCGAAAAAAGGGGAGAAGGTGGGGTGCGGGGGGGTGTCTGTTAATCAAACTTTTGCTCTCACGCTCTAGCTCAGTTCGGTCCCTCGTTGCCACACCCGACTTTTATTGGGGCCAATTCAGAGACAGGAGACTCTGTCACCAGCAAAATGGGGACAAGAATGTCAGGTCAGCTTGAGCATTTTGTCCTTGTAGCCTTGCCCGGGATTGACCCCACACTGGGCTTTTACTCCCGCTATAAATACCAGGGGCTCATCTGGTCAAAATAAATAAACAGAAATGCACCACAAATCAACAGGCGCTGGCAGATGTTGGGGATTTTAAGTCATTATAGCCTAGCGATCACCAGGCTATACCTTATCATGATATTACCAAGCGGAGAGGGAACAGATTTTTCAGGAAATAACCAAAGAGACTCAAGACTGATGACACTGCAAAACAAATGAAGTTAGATATGTGGAACCTCACTGCATCTGAAGGGAATGTCACATTTACTTCACATTCCCTCAAATGTGAGAAATAATAGACTCATAGACTAAACTCTGCCACTCCATTACATATCATACAATCCAATATCAACAAATACTTTTTTAATCTTCAATCTTTTTCCTCCATAAACACAATCAACTGTCAGATTGCTAAGTCTAACAGTCACTCCCAGGATGTTATTTTGACTTCAACTTCATGTTTCTAATACTAATATTGCAACTGAATCATTTAATGTGGCCTTAACCATGAACTGTACAGCTCCCTTGAATTGTACAGAATTTTACAGCTCGCCTTATGGCTTCTGTGTGTGTGTTTCCCTGTCAACTAATTAATGTCAAGTAAAGAATTTGTCAAGTAAATAGTAGGTCCGACTCACATCTACTTGATGACAGGGAAGATACACTCAACATTTACCATGACACAGTTTATAGCTTTCACTTTAATTCCAATATTTCTCCTCAAAAAGTTGATTAGATTAAGAGTTAGAGCAGAAATGATAACAAAAAGGCCAATGTTTGATTTCACAAATTAGGTGTGAAAATTACACGCTTTGAGAGCATACTTTCAAAGAAGATGAAGAAGATGCATACTTAAAATACAAAATAATAATGACGATAAATGTTTGAAATAAGTGGCGGCATCAGTTGTTACAACTGTTGTATTAATTAAAGACTCTCATTATCAACACCTCACTTTACTGGCCCAGGTTTCTTGCTTCGCTGAGCCGTGTGACTGATGTTCCAGTTCATTACCACAGACACAGTCAACAGTTGTTTTAATCAAGTCGTGTGCAGCTCTTCTCACCTCCTCTCCAATGGTTATATTAGGGCAAAGTCAGTGTGAGGGACAGCTGTAAACCATGACATGAGCCAATCAGGGCCTCCATTAGTCCTCACTGCGCTTTCATGCGCTCATTTCTCTCAATCAGCCACATTTGTCTAAACATTGGGCTTGAGTTTGACTGTGAAATTTGTCTGGCTATTGCGGATTTAGACCACACATGGTAAATGTCAGTGAGTATCAAGCGGAGCCTTAGATTACATTTGACATTTTTAAGTGATGACTATCTTTGGCTATCAGGTGTAAGAAAAGTGAAATCCCTACAAATGATCCATCTGCGGCGATACCGATGTAGCCACAAGTTCAACTGGTGGAAAAGAGCTGTCAATGTGATTTATGTCTAAGCCCCTGACTTTGACATGGCCGGTCTTAAATAGCCCATTTAGGATGGAGATAATGAGTAAACCCAGCATTTTCTTTGTCCTGAAAAGACACTGTGCAAAAAAACAAAGGAGTGTGGATTGAATGCTTGCCCGCCCCCGAACCCATCCTTCACCATTGCATTGAGCTCCTGCTAAAGTCCCTGACAAAGGGGAAGTATCTTTACCACCGCCACCTGAGGAAAGACGAGTCATGTGACCAGCTGGGGGGTTCTGGGAGATCATGGGCTTGGGGGCTCTTAAATTCGGAGGGGGTAGGGAAGAGGGGTTCTTCCTCTTCAGGATTCCCAGTGGAGTGCTGCTGCTTTGTCTTAGCTGACTCAGCAGCTGCCCAACACATGACGGTTGTATGGAGCAGCTTGGATTGAGCTAAAGGCGAATCATCTACCTAAACTTGTTATTGCAGATGCTCTGACATTAATGAAATAACCTAATATACTAATCTACCAAACCTGGCACATCAGGATGGCAGCTGTGATTACACAATGTAGCAAGTCGAGGCTCTGAGACTGTAGGAAAAATGAAGGTCCTCTGCTGATGAGGTTCAACTGACAAATCGAGAGATGAGAAATGAGTATCAGGTGGGGAGGAAGTACAAGAAACGACTGAGGTGCTAATTAGCACGTCTGACTCTTATAATAAGAAAACAATCCTCCAGCTCAACTGTCAAAAAACAAAAAAAGAAAACGAAACAGCCACTATGTGAAAATTCCCGCAACCAGAATCCCCTTCTCTACCCGCTTCACATGGGCTACCTGACGCCAAGGGTGTGAGGACTCGCACTGTTGTTTACTATCCGGGTGGCAGTCCACAGCTCTAATTTCCTTATAAAAGCCCCACAACCTTCTTCGAAAACCCCCCTCCTCCCGCTCCTGGGGACTACCTGCTGGGCCCTGAAGTGCAAATCGGTGCTAGTGAGGATAGCAGATGAGCTAAGGTCATTCATGCCTTTCTGGTGGGCCACACAAACAAAGGCAAACATTCCAGCTGAATGCCATTGCTGAAGTCGGCAGCAACAGAGAGAAAGAGAGGGAGAAGGAGACAGAGCAGGGCTCAGTGGACATAATAGCCTGAGGGAGTGTGTGTGTGTGTGTGTGTGTGTGTGTGTTTGTGGTGTGAGTGTGCGTGCATCCATGTGTGTGTGTGTGTGTGTGTGTGTGTGTGTGTTCTAGGGGATTATCTGTGGAACTATAAAGTGGGGTGAACCAGGGTTTAAGGCCTGGTGTGACCAGAAGGAACGGGGGTAGGGTCTGAGGCATGAGGAGGGGCGGACAAAAGGAGCATTTGGGCAGATGAAGAAGTCATCATCATTAAGCCACTGGAAGTTTACTGTCCAGTTATAAAACTCATTTCAAAATTAGAGGCTAGGGGGTGCGTGTGAAAGGGCATCGGGGCTGGGAAGGCCTGCAAGGGGCTGGAGGGACTTGCTGAGGAACTGTGGAGCTAATTCATTAGGGGACAAGCAGCCTTTGTGTTAACACTAGGTTGATTGGAGTGGTGACCTTGCCACACACTCTGGCCCAGCGGATGAGTTTAAGGGCAAGGCATTTAACCTTAAACTAAATCTCAGCCACGGACAAAGGCCAGCATCGTTTAATGGCCAAGGCCTACCAAACAGATAACTGATGCAGCACAAATATAAAACAAGCCTTGTTAAAAGTTGCCTAGTCCCGGATAACACTGTAGAATCACATTAACAGTAAAATTTTAGTAAATACTATAACTAACATTCCAGCATATTACTTAAAAGATATGATTTTGATATTACAAAGTGAATACAGAGCTGAAATGATAAATTAATCGATTAATTGATTTCATTTTTTAAGGAAATTTATTGGTTCCAGCTTCTTAAATGTGAATATTTGTTGTTTCTTTGAGATAGTAAACTGAAAATCATTGTGTTTTGCATGGTTGATCGGACAAAACAAGCTGATCTCAAGCCTATTTTCTGACATTTTATAGAGAAAGTGATTCATTACTTAACTAAAAGACTCATCAATGGGTTATTTTATAATGAAAATAATAACCTGATTGTGATCATTTTAAAGTTTTAATCAGTATGGGGGCTGTCAAATTCCATTGGTTCTATCATTTTTGCAATTAGTCTTATCAAAAGCAAACAGAGATGACTAAAATTGCCTCCCAACTTCCCCAGAATTTCTAACAAAGCTGACCAAAACAGACAATTAAGCAACAGCTGGTTAAAATGTTTTGTGAATAAATGTTATTTTTATCCAGCTGTTATCATTTTTCTAAAAACTGATCTCATATTTTGTGTCCTCTAAATATGATCTTTTGTAAAGCTGGAATGTTTTAAAAACCTTTTTTTTTAAAATGCCAAATCTAGACTGATGGGCTTATTTTGGCCAAATAGCATCACGTCTCGCCAAAAATGTCAGTTCTTTGATAATGTGAGCAGCAAGCAGAGGTATCTGTTTTCCCGGCCGTTATCCCTGATAGAATAAGTGAATGAAAGTGAAGGATGAGTGACAGTTTACAATGTTGTTCATGACTGTGTAATAAAATGGAAGCCCTGTCAGTGAACCCAATCTGCATTTTACAACGCTGCCGGGTTGAACGCCAGTTCACCTAAGTCGGAACAACAGAGAGAGACACAGGACCCTAATGCATTTATGGACTTATTCAGGGAAGCCATATTGTATAAGACAACTATGAGTTCTATTTCATACTGTAAACCTGTCACTGGCAGTGGTCAAACACCGGTCAATGGTAAAGGCCAAGATGAGGGAAGGAGAAAAAAAACAAAACATGAGCAGTTGCAAGATTTTAACTTGTCAAAATTTCTAATAATTTACATCTTTATTCTAAGTCTGGAAAAATCTTCTCCTCATGAAATAAACAAATAAGCTTATTATAGACAAATAAAATCGCTTATTTGCTTATTCATCGTGTTCCCAATTCTGACTTCTATTTTATCCTCATCTGAGAGAGAAATAGTTTCTTCAGCTTCTTCTAACATCTGGCACACACCTAATGGCTCATCCCAGAGTAGATCTTTGATGATGGTTGACCAGGCCTTGTCCTGGCCATAAACTGTTGTTTAGACAGCCCTATTAATGGGGTGTAAACGGAGAGCCATGGATCACATTGAGAGGGACAACACTATCAAAACATTGGCTCTTATCAGATGACAGAACTAGCAAAAGGGTCATGTTCCGTTTCCAGGAGCTGGCCTGAGCTGCACTCTGCCCTCACCTCGACATTACGTATCGATCAAAGTGAGGTGGTGAACCAACAGTAAACACAGTAAAAGGGTTTGGTATCATTTACATTTTTTTGATTTTTCTGCCAATATGATATCTGAGCTTCAGTGCCAATACCAAAACAGTATGTGTGACAAAAGAAACTCAACTGAAGGTCAACTTACTGCCTTTTTTTTTTTCTTTTTTAGATCTTTCAGCTTCATCTAACAGCCTTCATTAGTAAATGGAAGAGGCTTGGGTGTCATCATGAGACATATGTGTGGGATGTGGGTCACATGATAAAAAAGACAATACTTTTCTCAACACTTCCCTTTAAAGATGATTTCTTTGCCTTTATTTGAGAGTCAGTGTAGCAAGACGGGGAAACAGGGAGAGGGAGGGGGGTGTGACATGAAACAGGGGTATGCTGGCTGGGAATTGAACCGTGGACGTTGTGGTTATATGGTATGCGCCCTAAACATTAGGCCATCAGGGCACCCTTCAATATACTTTCCTAATAATTCTTAGTAAGTTTATTGAAAGTAAATATTAAATCAATATTCATTTATGACTGGAAATTTCATATGTGTTGACTTGTAAGCTAACAAATTTCATTTTTTGCTGGAAAGTGTACCAATTAAACTAAATAAGCAAAACTTCTCAGTGCACCATCAGACTTTAATTTTGTCTCAACATGACGCAGATGGAAAAGAACTTTTCCTAAATAAAATATAGTTAATTAAATTACTGAAAATATATGCCAGCTTTATGTGTTTGACAGTTTTCCATACTCAAGCCATTAAGCGATAGATGTTAAAGACATATAAAAGATAAAGACATACATCGTCTTTATAAGGATCTTCACTCAACATTTTGGATGCTTTGAACCTTTTTTTGTAAATGAAGGAATATAAAAGGCCCTGATTCAAAAGACAGCCGATCTACTCAACCTTCTTCCCTGAAATGTTCACACAACTGACACACTAACTCAATTTAGCCACGCAGGAGCACTGAGCACTCATGGAGAGAACAGAAGAAGGAGGTCTGTTGTGTTTATCAGGCGTCCAGAGAGAGACCCACCTTTCACAATAGGACCTCTCCTTTCTTTTCCTCCCTGAAAAAAAGTGTCAGCCACCTTGAATCCATTTGAGTGACACCGCGACAAAGAGGCTTCTCAATGTCCTGAAGAAGGAGACTCCTCCCCTTCCCTCTAAACTTCCTTACCAGGCGATCAGCTGTATCCATCATGTCCCTCTTCCTGACCCCAGGCGGCACTGCTGCATCAGCAGCACCCCACCCCCGTTACTCCCTTGCCACATCTCCTCCATTACCCCCCACCCTCCTGATTAATAAGCACCAAGTTGCCCTCGGTGACAGGACCCACACTTAAATCCCATCACTCCTCCTTGCTGCAGCAAGAGCCACAGCATCAGCAGGACTCTTTTTGTCTTATGGCACAATGGGCGCAGAGCCATCCTTTGTTGAGGGCTTGACCCCACACACAAACCTTGCTGATGAGAAAAAGTGACAGTAAACCTATTCAGGGCCGGTATCACTTCATCCTGCACTGATGCCTCTGAGAGATGAGATATTTTACCAACCGGCAGATGTGACCGTTAGACAGGGCTGCTTCTACAATGTGGTGTACCAGACAGAAATGGTGGTTAATAAGGCACTCAGTTGCAAAGTGCTAAAAAATCTGAATAAAAAGATGAAAAAAATGTTTCAACTTCAAATGTGTTCCTTCTCTCTTTTCTGCCAGGTTCCTTGAAACTACCTACGTGGTGCAGTTAATGAGGGTCTCTGAAAGTGAATTTCAACATGTACCCACTTACTGTTATTGCACCACAACATGGGTTGTTTTTATTTAACAATGTTTGTTGTACCTTGGCAGCGCTAATTTGGCCAAAGTAGATATTTTTGTAACCGTAATTTGATGTTCTGAGGTCACTCTGCAGGGAAAATACAGTTTCTCTTTGAATAATTTTTAATCAACACCAACGTGCAAGACAGTAAACATACCCAATTTCACTTTCTCTGGCTTCACATCAGAGGCGCAACTGTACTGTTACATTCACAACAATAACACCACAGTAGGTAGGAACTAAAGTTACCCTGAGGCGAGGGAACATGAAAGAGCAACTTAAATGTTATGCCTCAACAATAATGTTAAGATTGCTGTATGTGGTAATGCAATCATTACTGTTGGATTAATAGTAATACAACTGAATTCTGCAAAAGTCCGAATTACTATGGTGAAATCATTACAACTAAAAACATTACAATGTACCAAAGTGTGTTATACGACTCAATTACACAAGATAAAGTAATTCAAACTTAAAAAACTGGGAAGATTTTTATTGTTAAGTCCACAGAAAGGGGATAAAAACAGCAAAAACACAGCCCCAAACAAGTGTAGCCAAATGTAGAGAGAGAGAGATTCTTTGTAGGCAAATATGCGCTCAAGTTCTTTGAATTTTTCTTATTAAAGCGAGGATCATAGATTCTGACAGTTTGCCGCAGTCAGGCCAAGCTTTAATGCTGCTTGGCATAGATTCTCTGGAGATGAACTGGAAGGATAAACGCTGTTCTTCCAAAAGATATTCCCTCATTTGGTGTTTTTAGATGATGGTGGTGGAGAGTGCTGACTAACACGTCACTCCAAAATCTTCTTGTGATATTCAAGTGGGTTGAGATCAGGTGCTTATTAAGGTCGTAGCATATGATTAACATCATCTTCATACTCATCAAACTATTCAATACAGCCTCAAGCCCTGTATGGTGACATTTGCATTCTGCACTCTTACTCAATTTTTTGATTTAATTCAACACATGCATATATATCCTTTTAGGAAAAGGTATGATAGTATGTATATGTATGGTCTGACAATTATTTTCTCAACTAGTCAATTAAATGTTTAAAAAACAGTGAAAAAAAGGGCATTCAGAATTTCTCAGAGGCCACATATTACTTGTTTTTGTCTGAGTAACAGTCTAAAATGTTGAGATATTCTGTTACCCATCATATATGATAAGGAAAAAACAGCAAATCTGATTATTTGAGCAGCTGGAACCATTAAATATTTGTCATTTTTGCTTGAAAAATGACTGAAAATTAATCGATTATCAAAACGGCTGCTGATTAATTTTCTGACGATCGACTAATCAATGAATCCACTAATTGTTGCAGCTCTATATGAATGCAAATGAAAGACTGCATGGCTTTTGCATGAACCACATGTGGTCAAGCTTCTTACAAAGCTCACTTACAAACAGCTCTCTGTTGTCTTCTTGGCAATGCTTTAAATTGACAGCTTACAAATGCCCAGCTAGTCTCACAACTGGTAGGTATGGTTTCATTGAATTAGTCCAATGGAAAATGCTAATGTGTGTTTTAATGCTATTGATTTTAGCAGCAAGTCAGTACGCAGATCTACTTAAGAAAATCCATAAGGAATTCTTCATATTCTACAGTATGCTTTTCTGTGTATTTTCTTTTTTTTGCCAGATTTTCCTTCTGTTTGTGCTTGAGTTGCAATTGCACAAGTTCACACAGAGAGAATGAAAAGAGAGAGTGAGGGAGAGATAGAAAGAGAATGACCTCCCCCTGCCAACAGAGGAACGTTGAGTCCTCGCAGCAGAGGACTGGGTCTTGGTCACCGTAGCCTTGGACAATCTGTGACAGCCTATAGAAAAGCCTTCTGCTAAAGACAGCCCTCTCCCCCACAAACCCTGGCAGCATCAACACACAGTGACCTTGTGTTTCAATATGAAGAGGGAGGGAGAGCGAGGGAGAAAGTGAATGTCCTGTTTGGGATAGAGTTTGTTTATCTACTGTATGTATGTTTGTGTTTGTGGGCAGGCTTTTTTTTAAATTTTTTTTTATAGTAAAATCAATTTGCTTTTGCTTCCGTTTTTTTTAGTCTCACTTACCTTCATTTAACACAAAAAAGAAGAAACTTAAATCACCACACAACTAAAAAGGAGCAGGAAAGAAAGGCAAGGGTATAAAAAGGGTAAATATTTGGTTATTTGTTGCACAAATGCATATTTCCTCCCACATACTATCCCACCACAGTTGGAATATGTTCAATAACAGAGCAATTCAGAAAATATTAAGTGGGTCTGTTGCAGCTGCAGATTACAAGCGCAGTGAAAATGAAATAATAAATTCTGAGGATGATCAGTGTGTCTAACTGTCACGATAATCAAGAGATGGAAACCTGATGCTGTGATAAATGATTCAAATGTTTATCTTTGGGGAAAAAAAGGACACACAAAGGCCAAAATGGAATTCAACCTAAAAACTATTAACTTTCCTTCAGATTATTGTACTACGATCCAGCCAATTACACAGCACACATTGTACTCTTCAAAAAGAACACGTAAGATGCAAGCAGTAATGTCTTGCTGCAGGTACTGTTCCAAAGGGTTGGCATCTGTGCACGGAGGGGGGGGGGAGAAATACAGCGGAACACCATGTAAGAACATACTGTTCCATAACAGCACTGTGCGAGACGGGATTCTCAGCTGGATGCTCTCCAGGTTTCAATGGCAGGAATGAGGATATTATTACTAAGTGCTCTCCACAGAGCCGCACGTACACTTTGCTCTTCGCGAGCTTGCATTGGTATAATGGAGCCCACAAAAATCCAAGAGATTGATCTAAAAAAAGGAGGAACACTGTGCAGACACGAGATAAGCACTGCATACCATAATCCTGCTGTGATGCAATGCGAGATACAAGGACTCGGGTGTCAGGGTTATTAACCTTATTTGTTTATTGCTGCTGCTGCTAATTCGAGAGTTCAACTCAGGGAACAAAAGTCTGAAATTGCTCCTTCACCTTGACAAGCCATCACTCCCCCATGAACGCACACACACACACATGCACACACCTGCACTTAATGGCAACCCTGCAACTTTGCCGTGGATGCGCTTCCTGACGGTCGACTTGGGTGCATGTCCAATAAAGTTCAATTCATTTCTGTCAGTGAGGTATTTCAACTTTGATCTAGATGTGGGAGTGCAGAGAAAAAGAGGGCAATGGAGGTATAAATCTGGAGGTTTTAACTTTTTGGTGCTTAATTTAGCTTTTTATTTAGATGCCTTTGCAAAATACTTTGAAAACAGCTGTATGAATAGGAATAAGTGTATAAATATACAATATTACAGAGATAGAGGGCTTAAAGGTTGGAGTTTGTTGAGTCAGTTGGTTGATCAACCTGGATGTGGTGACAGATAAGAACCAGTCATGCATGTCTTAATCTGAGATAACTAACAGGACAACAGGAAGTGCCATCTACCACAGAGAAAGACAGACAGACACACACACACACACACAATTAGCATCCGAAGCCTCCCTTTCGACAAAGAGCAGGATGTTCAGGCCAGTCTTTTTTGGCTGTACTCCTACGTATTGCATGTTCTACCTTCCTGACTGTAAGTTCCTTTCATTCATCATTACGTAAAAGCCACATTCTAGGGCTGTGAGAAAGAAAGGCACATTTTAGTTGTGAGTAGAAGTTTGTCCACACAACCTTTCAGTTTCCCCTTCACTGCTGAGCAGGCCGTAAACACCCTGGCGTGAAGGAGACTCACACCCAACAGCACAAATTCATGGTCAGACTTACAGGAATGAATGTTATTCACCCAGAATGAAGTCAAATAGTAAATGAACTGCTAGATAGTGTGTTCATGTTTCTCAATGTGGCTTGAACCTGTAAAACATGTCAGCTGATATAATGCAGCGAGAACAAAAATGAAAGGGTCTGTGGTGACAATACTGTATGTCTTAGCTACTGTAGATTCCTAGATAAAAAAAATAAAAGTGTTCATTCTCAGGTTTAGAGTGTGCTCTTGATTGAATATGCTAATGTTTGCTCAATGAAATGTACATTACAACTGCATGCACTATATATATATACCGATTAAGCTATTTGGTCTATAAAAAAAATTAGTTGAGAATATTCCTCACAAGCTTCAACAGTCCAGAATTCCCAAATATTCACTTTAATATCAGTGAATTTTTAGAATTTTTAAAATAACTTAGATGATTTTTCTAATGTTAAATTGTTGTCAATTAATTTTCTTTAAAGACTAATTTAATAATTAACTAATCATTTCAGCTTTCAAGAAAAAATAAAATACTAATGATGAAAATGAAAAATAAACAAATAAGTAAATCATTAAAATGTAAAAAAAATAAATAAAATAATTGCCCTGTTTCCTGCAAGTGAAACTAAGATATAACAGCTGATGGTAGAGGGCTCTGAGGAGGAGGCCCCACCCCCACCAGAGGGATCAATGCACATAAATGGAAGAGGTCACAGACCTTTGACATCTCTTTTCAGCCGGGGGAGGGGCACAGGCCTTTGTGAGATTGGCTTTAATGATCCAATTGTCGACTGTGTCATACACCTTCATACAGTACATACATTTAGTCTCGCATTTCGCTGAATCCTGTGCACACTCCCTTCTGTTCCTTCACTCGAACCGACCAGCCGCGATCCTGAGGTTTGCCTTGTTTCTCACTTGCTGCCTGCATCCAGCTGCCTTGTTTCATTCTTCATCACTCCCACATCTGTTTTAACCTCTTCTCCCATCTCTTCCCCTCCTCAGCCTCCCTTACTCCTTCCAAGACCTTATCTGTGCTTTCCCTCCCTCTTCTTTCATGCTGCATTTTTGAACAGAGGTTTGGTCACTTAAAAGGCCAAGGCAGGAGAAGATGACCACCTTAGACGTTTTGACACATTTTGTTCCTTGGATATAATATGGACAAAATAGCAAGAAGCAAGACATTCAATATATCTAATAATTGTCAGAGGGTGGATGAATGAAGATCACAGCAGGAAATTCAAACTAAAAGAAGCTCAATTAACCGATGGAAAAAGAAAACATGCATTGCTGACGTTGGCATTATATTCTGTGAATATTTCTCTCTTTTGTTAACACACAGTGTTCCTGGCATTCTTGACCCTCCGTAAAAAAGATGAGATAAAAGTTTACGAGCATCCATGCGCAACACATTTAACTCTGCAGATGACATGCTTTTATTTCTGATGTTTTTTTGCAAATAGACATTGAACAGTTTGACTGATATACAGTACAAAGATGTTTCTGTCTAATTACATCTATTCTCTTTGAATTCTGAGCAGCCTGCATAAGGTCACTGAATGCTTTTGACTCACATTAGACTCCTGAAGCGATAAAGTTGTCATGCAAAAACAAACATCTAAATCATAAAATATCTTGCTAAGTACTAACGTGCATCCATGATTTCCATGTTGTTTTTATAAACTTTAGCTTAGTAATTAGCTATGATCAGATCATGGTGTATCATCAGTATTAATGACACAATAATCTCCATGTCAACATAAACATGGGGAAAACTTTAAAAGTGGGGTGACTGCTGCCTCAGTAGTTTGATCAATGATGATTATTTTGAGGACCACCTGTTTTCTCTGTCCGGCCACATCACGGCCAAAAAAGTGTGAAACAATAGCACTGATCCCTCTAGTTGAGATATTGTCCCTTGTACCATCTGTACTCTGGATCAGAAAAGCCCATCACTAAGAAGTACCTCTGAAAGGATCAAGAGAAGCATCTGCCCGGCTTGTGATCTAATGCAAATGATCTGTGAGGGTGTTCCGTGTAAAAGATTTTGCCTCATAGATCAATATATACAATAATATGTTCCTAGAGCTGGCTGAGACTATAGAAGAAACTGAAAGCTGTGTTACTGACTGGATTGGTAATCAATCGCTATGTATGCCTTTTTGTTATGACACATCCAAGTGATCCATCACACACTCGTTTGTCATAACAGAGAGCAATAAACAGAGAACGTGTTGAATAAAATGTTGGCTGTCAAACAAACATATTCTATTTTTTCCCCTGCAAGATAAACGGATACACCAAGGGCAAAATGAGCAGACACAAGGCATAAACAGCAAAAAGAGAGTCCTCACGTGCTCAAAATAATAGCTGGAGAAAAATGAGAGAAAATAAATCAATCTGTTACCCTGGTGACAATTGCCCCATCTACAAATGGATGTGAAATAGTCATCTAGCCACAGCTTGGTCTGGCTTTTCAAGTGAGAAATGTCATGTTGCATTTTTTTGGGAAGCCCTCTGCTTCACAGCAGGTCTTCTTCACTATAAAACAACTCTGAATGAGAACTTGGGCAAAAAATAGAGAGGAGCCATTATCATAACAAGATAAAAGGTTTACAAAATAGTATTTTCAGCATGATGAAAAGGTGTGTTATTATTTTAGATGGGGCATATTTTGAGGGTGGACAGAAATGTGTTATAACTATAATTTACTTGTTTTGTAGTTTGGTATATCCAATCTTGGTTCATCTGAGTTGCTAAATCTGTAATTTAAAAGGAGAAAACCTGCTTGTGTTTATTGCTTATCAAGGAGCTACAGTGACATATGGTTTTTAGGTTTTGGCTACATATTAATGATCAGGCTTTCTTTTTTCACCACTATATGGAACTCACTTACTCTATTTCCAGGGCCAATTAGAAAAATAAAAAGTTAAGATGCCACAATCACACGAGGACAATGCCCGACGCCAAACGTGACCGGCTCAAGAGCTTTTACAAAGCGGCACAGGAAAGAAGATGTCTCCTTCAAGGCTAAAGAGAGAAACCTGTCCGGGTGCAGGAGTGGTGTCACGGGGGTCTTACTTATCTCCTCCCAGATTAAGTCCCAATTGTTCGCAGGGAACAAAGGCAACCAGTGAGGAAACCAGCCCCCCAAGGGCCAGATGGTCAGCGTTCAGAGCCTCCTGACCCCTCCAGCCCTTGCCCTCTCTTGACAGGGCTGCGCGTGCTCTAGGCGAGAGAGGCCACCCAACAAATTCACAACCCGCACGGCTCGTACAGAGCGTGTACTCACATGATACTGTACACATACTTGTAGTCTACCTGTCTGACTTCAAAGGATGTTTCTCTGTGGTAGATATTTATTTTTTTATAGGATATAGAGTTGCAGAAGACTACCATGATGATCAGAAATCATGAATCAGGCTTTTAAGCAATATTTCTAATTATGCAGATATTCTAAGATCTAAGATTTTAAAGCGTGAGAAGTGAATTTGTTAGGTGCCTGGATTAGAAATTGCTCCATAAATGCTGCTTTCGTTAAAAGTGACTATGTTTGAGAGAATGATGCAGCACAGCAGTAAACAAGGCCTCTCTGTATCTGCTAAAATGAACATTCTCTGCTGTAGTTTGTGGGATCTTGTAATATGCATGTAATTGTCATTAGCTCTACTGACATTCTGAAAGTACAAAACGGGGGTTGGAGAGACATGAGGAATGCAACCTTTGGGACTCGAAACATGAGGAATGGCAGATTAGATGTAGTCAAGACAGACTGGTTTGCCTGTAATTACAATGACAAACCACCGACTACATCTCCCAGGTCACTCTTATCTGATGTGAGTTTATCTAAGCTGCTGATACCTGTTTTCAACCCTGAGCCTTAGGCAACTGTAACAGTATTCAACAGACAAACATGTAAATTTGTAGCCCTGGTTCCAGATATACTTGACATGACTTTGTTAACAATGATTAATCAGCAGGAGGGTGAAATAAAACTCCACAGTCGAGATTAACCTTGTGTTAACTGCACTTATTGAAGCAGGACAGACTCATCTATGATTCTTTCATTACTCATGAGATAAATTAATTGACCAGTGATATATATCAATAATAAATCAAGTTTCTTTGACTTGCTTTTCTGCTTCAGGTTTTAAAAAGGCAAAGTTCCACACTGACACTCATATGACACTGCAAAATAGATTTATTAAAAGACTAATTGGCTATTAGATGTAGGACGTTTACGCACGCATTTGCGACAGAGCATCACTGACAGCCACCACATTAGGTAAAGCGTTATTATCTGCGCTAATGTAATGCAGCCTGTACATTAAAATCAGCGTTAACTCCGAAAGATGCATTCATTATATCCGAGCATTCACACGGGCTTACCGACTGAGTTTGCATGGCTATTAATTAATTGATTATCGCCTCACGTCATTGCCAACTTTAACGACCCCTTCTTATAAAAACGGGTACACTTTTTCCACCAGCGGTTTAGATTTCCGGGCAAATGTAGTGATGAACCAAACTTTAATCATCTGTTTGAGCGTTGTTGACGGAGCGTCACCAGGCAGCAGTGAAGTGACCCGGGGAGCGTTAACCTAACCAAACTAATCCCGTTCATGATCACTACCGTGCCTTCGTATAAGCATGTGATATTTAACAGGTGTGTGGACGTGAGGATACAGAAACACAAAGTCCCAATGCGTGCCTACCTTTTTTTTCCACACGGAGATGTGTGTTACAGGGTCATGTCCATGCAGAATCGGGTCTGTGGGTTAAATTCGCGTCCCCGGCTGCAGCAACACCGACGCCGCCGCTCTGCTCCGCTCTGCTCTGCCACAGCCGCTCTGCGCACAGTGACGGAGCCGCCGAGTGACGTCAGGAAATTACTGTACGTACCGTTTGGTTCACTTGAACGGAAGAAGTTCAGTTCAGCTTGTTGCTCTAGCGGGGAAGCTGAAAACACAAAGGAAGACACAAGAAAGTAATCCGTCAGAAACGTAACCAGGTGACGAACTAATTCACAGTTTAGATGAACCAAAATTAAGTTCAGCTGCACAGTAACTAGCAGTATCGCAGTAACTAATAGTAAATAAACAACCTGCAAACATGCAAACAATTGCAAAATGAATAATTCCACTGTTGATACGTTATACATTCATACATACATTCATAAATACATAGCCTTCATGCATGCATTCATACATACATAGATCAGACTCATCTTTATGGGCCAAGTATGTTTATACATACAAGGAATTTGACTCCAGTTTAGTGACTTACACAAAATAACAACACAACAATCTTCAGAAATATACACAAGGAATGACTATATACAGGTGAAATCGTTTATGTGGACTGTAAATTGGATACAAAGATACATACATGTATACTGTATAGCTATAACAAAATTACTATTATTTTCATTTTAGATACAGGCCTATGTAAGGTAGCCTGTTTCTCCAACTATGGGTTTCAGGTTCAAATATCTCCCTCTGTTGGCGGAAATGCATTGAATTCAAGAGGCTTCATATAGGTTGAGCAGGTCGCACAAACCCATGATCATTGCAATCTTTACAAAAAGTAAAGTACATCCTCCGCCCATATAAACTGATATACAAATTAATTGACAGCCGGTATCCGGGGAGCATGTTGTGACAGCAGGTTCAGTAAACCCTGTAAAAGTCAAGATCATGGGTCTTATTCAAGTTTCAGGACACGAGTGACTTTTCAACATGAATTGTAGAACATCGCCCTCTGTTGGGGGACATGCTGAATAAACAGCAGAACAGAGCAGGATCCTTGCTTTCAAAGGGAAAAAAGGAACAAAAGTGATTATTTAAAGTTTGACTAACATGACTCTTACATGAATACACACCGTTTATTAGTAATTAATTTTCTGTCTTCCCTTTTCCCCTTTCTTTTATTAGTCTCAGACAAACAGACAGACATGTAGACAGACATTAGATAGATAGATAGATAGATAGATATAAAACATTCTTTACTTAATCTTTAAAGAAAATCAGAATAGAATAGAAAAGTTAATTGTATATAGAAAGTTTATCATATATAGAAAAGATGATTCTGTATAACATAGGACAGAATAGATTAAGATATTTGATTAAGGCCCAGAACCTGATCTTATTGACTATGGTAACCTATAGATTAATGGAGTAGCTGAGTAATTTCCATTACCAAATAGCAAGGCTGCCACTGCCCCGGGGCTCCATCAGGGGCCCCACAGGCCCCAGGTATCTATGTATGTATCCACCTACTGGCAACAGGAAGTTATAGGCCCTATACTTTAACAAACTACTCCTACCAGGTTAACCAGATCCACCTGAAATGTGGTCAGCAAAGTTGTAAGATCTTGATGATGCAAAGTGGTGAAGCTTTTGAGTTTTCATCAAACGCTGTTGCCATAGTGATGCTTTATTCACCATGAAACAGGAAGCTGTTTTTGATGTGCAAGGTGTGCTCGAAAACTCTTAAAACTTGGAGCACACATCAGAACCCATGAACATTGCAAGAATATACAGCGATTGAGTTCATGCATGTTTAGTGGGCTCCATAGCGTCCTCTAATGTGTGGAGGGCTGTAGTTGGGATAAAGTTGCCCCGATATTTCTGTATTTTACGTGAACTTTTTCGAACCCCTCCTAGAAGGTTTATTGGATTCATTTGTAATTTGATTGGTATAACCCTCAGAGTACTGTGACACTAAATTGTGAAGGAACAGTCGATACTTTGAACAATGATGTCATAGGTCATGTGACAACAGGCCATTTTATGCAATTTGCAGGTATGGAACTTTTTGAAACTCTTCCTAGAGGAATCAACAGGTCCACCTCAAAGTGAAATCTCAAGGACTTCACAATACCAAATTGCCAAGCTTTTGAGTTTTTGCAGGAACGCTGTCGCTGATGTGGAAAATATGCATGTTTCGCAGTGAAAGATGAAGCTGTTATAACTTGACTTTACATTGTCCAATCTGCCCCAAATTTCACATGCTGGATAAGAGTCCAAGCTTGAAGACATCTACATGCCTATTTTAAGTCATAGTCATAGTGCCACCTACTGACAACACGAAGTCAGCCTTATGTGACATCATCCGATTTACATGAAATTTACATTGTTTTGTCTACACATGATATACAGCAACATGATGCATAATTAGTGGGTGTTCCCTGCTACCACATGGTGGACACAGAAAGTGATATTTAACTCCTGTGTGCAACAGCTGATATTCATGAAAATGCATATGCATGTCAGGCGATCTCCACTAATTGTGTTGTTGCATTTAAGACCCACAGCTCATTTTTGCCCCATGGTCTCCTGGCACTTTAATCCAGCCCTAGATCATTTTAATTACTGGATATAATAGAATAGAATATATAGAATACACTACTCTATATAGAATGGGATAGAATCAAATAAGCTATTTAATTATGGTTCAGAACTAAAAGCATTTACTCAAAAGAATAATCTATTGAGTAATGACAATTACACAATATTCTATTGTATAAAAATATATTCTATTTGATTATATTATACTAGAATAGAATAGAATAGAATAGAATAGAATAGAATAGAATAATCTTTAATTGCCCAAGTATGTTAGCGCATACGAGTAATGGCTATATAAAGGTGAAACCGTTTCTGTGGACTGTTAACAGAATACAAATAGTGCAAAGAAGTGAAAAGTGCAAAGAGTGCTGAAATAAATATTAAATGGTAAAAAAAAAAAAAAAAAAAAAGAGAAAAAGACGTTATTTTATATACATGTAGTAGGTAGAACATTTGAAGTTTTGGAAATGACAAGACGAGTAATTATGATTTGTTGTATTTTGCTCACCCAGAGGAGCTTTTCTATGAGATAAAAATGTAAACTTTGCAAGTAGACCAGCAACATGTTGCCACCATCAATCTGAACTCTTTGAATGCGGCACGCATGCGCAGTGCATTGACATTTTGAAGTTGCTTCTCCGGGGTGTTTGAACAGGAAGGCGGACATGTTGGCCAGGCTGTGGGAGAAAATCGGGCATCGTCTGCTGTTTTTTTCCCCCCCAAAACCTAACATACATCAAAATCCAATCTGTTTGCCTTCGATCTGAGAGATAAAGCCGTCTGGACGACGAGCAGTCGACAGTCAGTGACAGTGCACGGGGCTGCGGCGGAAGGACTGCCGTTAAACGCTGTAACGACTCCGTGTTTCAACTGATCGAAATTTGGAAGAAGCAGAAGTTTTTTTTCCCACCACTTCTACTTTTGAGCTGTCAGATTCGTTTGTCGTTTTCTGCAAGGGCCTGGCACAGATATGGGAACGGGCCCGGACTAACCCTCCCACAAACTGTGCTTTCCAAATAGACGTTACATTCAAGTTTAAGTTGCCTTTTGTTTGGATGCACCAACATTTTTAAGCCCTTATCCTCTGCGGCATCCTGCGGAGGCTGACTAATCTGTCGCCGCATTTATCTTCTACCACTGAAGTTATTTGCCACTCATACTGGGAAACATCTTTCGACACTGGAAATGTGGCTTTTGTATATTCAACGCAACCAGAAACGTTTTATCGTCTGTGAAAACTCGAGGAGAACGATGTGTTTTCTTTGAAGTGCGGCGGAAAGTTCACACGAAGAAAGGAACATTTGGCTAGCTAGCTACCGCTGGCTGCTAAGGCTAGCTAGCCAGCCTTCTGCCTCGCCAGTGAGCTTTTTTTGTTCATAACTCAACACCGGGACTGAGTTCAACAGCAAAAATGTCTGCTGGAGAAAGTCTGGGGGCTCGATTTGAAAAAATCGATGCCATGTTGAAGGACCCAAAGTCAGAAATAAATACGGATTGTCTTCTGGTAAGTTTGTAGCTTGCTAGCTGGCTAGGTAGCTAACGAGTCAGCCATTCGGGGTCAGTCTACTCCTTGGAGCAGAAATTCTTTCCGAGACCAACAAGTCGTCTCAATTGTCGCAGAAGAAATGTGTTGATATTGACGCTGACTGGCCAGTTTGGCTCACACACTAAGCCAAGTTCAAATATCTGCATGTGGGCGTATATGTCCTTAAGTATTAACGAAAACAAAACAATCAGCGGGTTGAACTCTGTTATTCTGTACTCAAATATAATATGAACTCCCAGCCAAAAACAATGAATCTGTAATTGCTAGCAGCAGGGTTTGTGTTTAATTTCCACAGCGATGGACTCTCAGTACTCAATAATTTGGTTTCCTTAAAGGAGACTAACTAATTAAAAAGCAGTGGTGTCTAAATTTGTCTGACAGATGACAACAGACACGCTTTAAGATTATTTTCTCAGATTATTCTCGGTCTAATTTACGTCAGTAGTAATACATCGTGTTATTAAATGTGATCAAGTGAAGTGGTTTCCTTGACATCTTCTTCAGTCTGATAATGGTATGTGATGTCACCAGTGTGACCTTCAGATCAATTGCAAGAGGTTGGTTAGGTGTGCTCTGTGCTGTTTTGTCTGAATTTACTTATCAAAGTTTCATTTGAAGTGATAGGCTGCCTGCAAGCTTGTTCTAACCTGCAGGCCTCCAGCTGCATCATTACACCTGTTGGCTTGAGTTCACCCTGACTGCTTCCTGTCTATGGGTGACAACTCATGAAGTGACTCTCCAGTCTATGAGAAAGAAGGCGGCTGCTGCCACGTGCTAAACCCTAAAGCAACACCTTCATAGATTTTTTTTTTATTACATGTGGCAATCCCAGGAACTGACTCACCATGGAGTGGAAGCTAAGGGGATGTTGTTGTGTCAAGTGTTTGTTGATATCGGGAGCGTTTTGGCTTGGGTGACAGTGGCACTGAATGTTTTCACAAGGATTTGGCCCTTGGTGACTCACAAGAGCAGTTGCACTCAGATATATAGTGTGATGAAGCCAGATATTCATGTGGGTAATTGGATGGAAAGTTCTGGCCTGAATTTTCAGGGATTGACCTTGGTACCTCTGTTTTGGTGCCCATGTTTTGAAAACTCAGACATACCCGCCTGAGTTTTCACTTAGGGTTCACTGTTTGAAGTAGCAAGGGATGACTGGTAGTTACGGATCTCTGTATACAGTAGTTTCATTGTAACTCATTCAGGTGTTGTGCGCATAAGGTCATACTCTTTAATTAATGACCCCTGTATCTTGAATGTGTGACATAAGTGTTTTAGCAGGTAGATTGTCTTAGGGACATCATGGAAACTGTTTTTGGGAAGGGGGCTTGTCCTTAAATCCCACCTACACACCTAACTTGGAGTATTTGTGTATAACCTTCTGTGGATAGCTTTCTTTTGAAAAGAAAACTTGCTTAGTCTCTGTGACCTCCCATCCTGTTGCAGAAAGAGCCAATTAAACTCACCTAAAAGTGCACATGCTCTGCATTTTTAATGGCAAAAAGCTGTGGGGACTGTTCCTGCTGGCAGCCACACACACAAGGGTGTTGTTCCTCTTTTTTCCCCTCTCTGCAATCTCCCTTGATCAATGAATGGAGGCCTTTTGCCGAGGCTCTCTCTGCCACCATGCAACTCCACCCACAGCTTAATAAAATTCCATGCTAATCAAATAACCTCTTGTCTTTGACTGGCCTGGAGTTCCCTGTGTGTCCCAAAGCCATTCTGCACGTCTGGAGAGAGTTGAGACCAGGCAGGCTGCTCTGAGGTAGCTGGGTGTGGGCTCTGCTCTCTACCCATAAACCAAAATTATGTGGACTGAAGACTCATGTTTCTGAAGGCCGTGAATCAGGACATTTAACTCATAAAGCAGCCAACATGCTTGGCTATGAGTAATAGGTTCCATCAGAACGCACAATGCAAGCCTCTTACTGGCTGTGTTTCTGTACCTGAGTCTTGAGCTGGCACTGCTTTCTGTCTCAAGTATAGCACTGTTGTGATTCTAGTTTTCTTCCCAGAGAAGCCTGGCCTGTGTTGCGTGATGGTGACGTTTGGCCTGCACCTTACCACTCAGCTCTGGGCCGGCCTATCAAGCCCTGTATTCCAACCCTGTCGCCCCTTATCTTTACCCCCCTAAATAAATCCTGCTTGGAAAGAAGAGCGCCTTATCTGGATGGGCTGCCCCCTCCCCAATCATTGTGCTCAAGGCAGGCTTCTAAAGAGCCAATCTGTACAGACAGAATTCCTGACATTGTGATGGGAAAGCTTGCTGACATTAAGGGTCCCAGAATTGATATGTTTTTCTGTTGACAACGACCGATAGCTTCCATTAGATCCTTCTTTCATAGTATATGCCTGGATTGAACATCCTCACATTAGTTTGTGTCTCTGAACGTTAGCATACAGGAAATAGGATGTTAGTACATTTGTGAAAATACTGAATACGCCTTCAGTGGTAGAGTATGTTTATCATTTGGTAAATTAGAATGGTTGGGTTGATATGTTGGAACTTGTTTTGCATGGGCTTTGCCTCTATTTGAACGATATATAAAGGCTTCCTGGCATAGTCTTTGTTCTTACTTTGACACTTGAGGTGCATTAGCTACTCTGTGTTTTGATCTGTCTTTCATCTGTTATTTGGACTCTAAATCTGTAATAAGAGTAATTACAGGAAGCGACAAGGCCAGTAAACCAGATTTGTAGACAGTGATTGTGTGACTGCTACATGAACATGTTCAGATGGATGCTCTTTTATTAAAGTGATTTAGAATATGAGTGAAGCTGAAATTTTAAAATCATAAACAGTGTTAATAGTAGTTAATGTGGTAGATACAAAAAGGCTTTAATTCATATACACTTCTGAAATACAATAAGTATGAGCTAATTTACAATGCAGAAACACTTTATTAAATGAGTGGAATAATTAGTGTATTAAAATGATATTTGCAGATTAATACCTGCTAGTATTTGTCTTCCCACAACAATGTCAGTTTAACTGATTGAAAGAGGTGCTTATTTTACTGCTTAAGCCATTATAACTAATCAGTGGTGCTGTGTGGCAATGAATCTATGGAATAAGAATGGCTAATGTGAACATTATATGCTTATTTTAACTTATTTGCTCAATGACGGTCACATTGCCACTGTTGGCATGCCGCATGATTTCCATCTCCAAGTGTATTCGAGTCCCAGACACCTACGCCCATGCTTTGGCATTCAAAGTAAACCGTCATATAGCAAAACCAGGGTCTACAGATGGTGTCCATGAGCTTTTGTGCAGGCAAAGGGACAGTCCCCAGTCACGACTGTCTAAAATCGAGCCTTCAGAATCATTAGATGGATCATTTTACTGGTGTGCTTTTAGTCGTCTCGCATAGTAAATCTGCTGAGGCCCAGCTTAAGTAACAGCCAGAGTACAGTCAATTCTTGCCCTTGTTTAAGTGACCTTTGTCTTTAATGGGCGATTCTTACCTGCAAGGTGTTGTCTGCACTGATAATGCAACTATAGTTGGTATTGATTCAAGACTTAGTGACAGATCTGCACAGTTGAGAGGAAAATGATGTCTACTTTCTTCTTAGCATGTGGGCCTATGTGTCAATAGACCAGGATTATTGCTATATGTTTGCTGAATATCAAGTCAAAATAATTAATGCTTTTTTACAGGGAGAGCTCTACCATTTCCTTAACCTAAAACCTGAGGATGTAGTAAAATTAAATTATTCAACGTCATTTTCTGTACCTATTCATTTAGAAAGCACGAGATGACTCATTATCGTTCTGTAAATGACTATACTGGTGGTTTTTATGTTTAAGCCTGTTGAAGTTGCTTAAAATTTGCTTTTACTCTATGTTAGTTGTGACTGTTTAACCAAGCATCACAACCTTTTGATGCATAATTAAGATTTAGCAAGTATAACACTGATGACTGAGGCAAATGTGAAATAATATTTTGATGATTTTTTTTTTTCTTTGTCATGTTGCCCAGCCTTGTTGTTGTCACACGGTAATGCGGCTGCCAGGAATGACAGATTTGGAAACAACTACTGGAATCTTGGATGCCAGAGCATCGTTGAATGCACCACCACTTTATTTGCAAATTGTCTCCGCTCACAGCTACATTATATCTTGCAAGGCTAATATAACTTTGATAAAAAAAAAATAAGTGATTAAATTTTCATGGTGGTGGACTGCTTCAAGTCTCTGCAAGTTAATTTTCACAGCTTGCTGTCTGGAAGCAGGAAAATCAGTCGAATAAAGTTTGGTAGGCTTTGGAAAATAGACAGAAATTTTTGTAAACAACGTCTAAGTTAGTTATTGGTTAAAACACCGGGAAAACCACTGGCCTGGTCTATAATGATGAATTCCATCTCAAGTTGAAAAACACATATTTGTAGTAATGGTTATTGTCAGCATTTGATCCATCCCTATTGTCAGAAAGGTTCAGGGCTGTCGGTTGTAAACTGCTCTCCTCAGCTATTCGGCTATGGGAAAAACAATTGGCTGAGCTATTTGTAGCTCTGCATTCCCTCAACTGACTGATTATGTGCAGGAATGCATACTAAAATGATCCACTCTTTTAATAATGGAACGCTTTTTCCTTTGATTTACCCATTGAACTTTACAGCCTCCTGCTTTTTTTTTTAATCTTAGTTATTAAGGGCTAAAATCCAGTTATTTTGTCCCACTTACAAAGGACTCTGCGACCCCTATCCAGTCAAGATGGTCTAAGTGAACTGAGTGAATGTTTAATAAGATAGTTATTTGTTCGGGTAAGGTCAGAAATCCTGGGCAATGCAGGAAAGGAGACTTGAGTTTTGCTTGAGAATCCAGAGCTCAGTCAGTGGAAACACGTGAGCGCTCTTCACTGTTGAAATAACTCAATTATATTTTGACATGAAAGCATTTGTGACAGTGATTCTCGCTCACTGGGACCTCATAAGGAAATGGAATGCCCCTGTTTTGCCACCCCTGGGTTCACTGTCACTGCCATTTATCCAGTAGAGTTGTTAGATATGCAGGCTTTCTAGGTAAGTGGGATTTCCTGTCAGTAGATATTATATACAGCAGGACTACGCAAAAGGAGTTCGGACTAAGTGCATAGTATGAAAAAAAACTTGAGTGAAACTGACTGATGAGTTCCTAAGTTTTCCAAATTGATATATCCCAGAACAGATGATTTGTATCCCCTTACATTTCTATTTGTACCTGAAAGCTTTCAGCAAGGAAGTAATGTGGTATTTTAATGCTTTGAATGGCTTCATTGGCTTGTGTGATCCCATTCGTGTTTACACGGGGCCCAGCCTGCAATGAAACTGCCTTTATTTGCATTGCAAACCGAATGGCTGTCTGCACAATTGCTCACATGTGGAAAGCATATTGTCTTGAAGGAGGTGGCAGAAAAGGAAGTGAGAAGTAGGGCTCGACTCAGGCCAGTCCACATGCCTTGTTCTGGCATGCAGAAAGGGATGATGTGGATGAATCTCCCATGGAAATTTTAACTCAGACTTAAATGTCTGGAAAAGAGCTTGTGTGTTGTGTGTGTGTGTATGTGTGTGTGTGTGTGTGGATTTCTCTCCCCTAAAGCTTAAAGAAATAATTGCCATATGTAATGTCAACCACTGGTATTGCTATACACATTTTTTAAAACTTGCATAATTACCACATTCCATTAATAGTGCGACGAGATGGTTTTTCATGTTATTATTATTATTATTTAGTAATCCCAGAGATGTGTCGCCCTCTGCCTGAAGCAGCATCAGCAGAAATAGGATAACATGGAGCCCTGCAAGCTCTAGTTTTTCCCAGTGATTTTTTTTTTTTTTTTTTCCCCAAGACTGCCACATAATGAAACATAGCCTGTGGCCTGCTACCGCCCAGTGCTTATTGCACTGAGTGAATTTCATGCACGGTTTTGCTCTGCTTCTATTAGGGTAGATTGTTGGAATATTGCTTATGTTAAGCTTTAAATATATAGTTATCAGGGGTGTAACGGTACGTGAATTTGTCCCGACCCATCAAGGTTCGGACGTTACAGTTCGGTGCATGCAGTCTAACGAAGAATATGATCTCTGACCCAAACGATTACTGTCAAAATAGTTTAATAATCCACTTACTCCGACGTGCAGAACAATGATTCTAGAGCACAAGTTCCACCCGGCAAGTTTTGGCAGCGCACCACTTACGACTGTAGCACGCTCATGTATAGTATGTATGCTAGCCGGCTTAGCCCAGGTAGCCTGGTTACCCTGTGGTGTCGCTACATCAGAATGACAAATGAGAGACCCATAACACTGACCGAGTGCAACACTATTATTAAAATAGGCTCTGTTATCTCCGTAGTAAAACGATACCGTATCTCCCCGTCCCCCTCCCCTCTCTCTGACGGTCGGCTTTTCACTCTGCCTTTTGAATGAAGCCATTCATTCAACAATAAACACATTTGATTTCTGACGTGTTCACACAGCACGTCATAAGAACCCGTACTGAGGGAGAAAAAATGTAGTTAAAAAGTAAAAGTGAAGTATAGTTAAAATAGTTGTTTGGTCCTTCTGGCTGATGTATTATTATATTTGACATCATTATATTATTAATATTGAAGCATCAGTGTTAGAGCAGCATGTTACTGTTGCAGCTGCTGGAGGTGGAGCTAGTTTCAACTACTTTATATACAGTTAGACCATAAATTATCATATAAAACAGCTGTCAGCAGGTGTGCTGACTCAGAAAGTTTGTTTGTTTTTCCACTGCAGTAAAACTTTTGTTTTAAACTGATGAGTCATTGTTGGATGTTTACATTTTTAAAAATAAGGACCAAAATATTATTTTCTACCTTTCTACCAGCCATAGTGTCTCTAAGGTTTTGCGCTTGATTAATATTGTTGATTAATATATTCTTGCCTGGTTGATTCTTGCTGTCTCTACAAAGTATTATGATATCTTGGTGGCTATTGGCTACATCCATATGGACTTAGAATTTAGGCCCTTGTTGTATTATTACTATTCATTTGCAGCACTGTATCATTTTTTTCCCCCATTTCATACTTACACATATTTATTGTTGATGCTTTGTTTCCTTCTGTTTGCCTGTAAACAGAAACCTTCAGTTCCTGAAATTTTCACAGCCTCAAATTCAGTACATGTGCTTCACAGTTTCACCTCTGTGAAATTAATGTGAATTACTAGCCAAGAAAGAGTGTCGTCAGTGATTCTGGACCATCACACTTATATTTGTTAGCATAGCCCGGGGATGATTTTTGGCTGAGCCATGTTGGGGCTATTGGCTGCTCCATCTGGTCCGTTGGCAGAGTGGTCTGAGAGTCAAAGCCAGACAACACAGATGATGTTTGGTCATTGAACTACAACCTTGATGATCACAAATTAGCCACCAGACTACAGTATATTTAATATTTATATATTAAACCTGGTGACCTTACTTCTGTGTGTGTGATGTGTTAATAAACAAACACAGAGTCTGTTTAATATTGCAGACAAACTGATGTTGATACATTGATGTGAGGAATTGAAGTTTGGTCTTTGAAAGCCTCTGATTTTTATTTTTTTTTTCAGTGTCACTTATTAGATATGCTGGATTAGCATCTAGAAAATTTACCATGTCATCATATATTATGGCGATAGAGGATTTTATCTATATCGCCCACTCTTAACACCTCCGTATCTCTAAATACAATCCCCCACAAATACCTTGACACAGTCCCTCTTTCCACTAGGATCACCAGTAGAAACCACAGCGCAGATGCAAATGCTGAGATTCAAACTCGGAACAGTTGCTTCTCACACAGCCATTGTTATTCACACTTACTGCTTTAAATTGCAGATTTAATATAGCGCAGTTTGTTCCGTAAAATCAGCTACATGTAACAATTAAAGTCTGTAGTTTGTGCTACAGTGTGCTTTCCCACTCACTATACCTGGTTCTTTTGTCACTGGAGATTCTTAGCCTTGGCTGTCTTCTGATTTTTTTCTTTGTTTTTTCCTTCATTTGTTCTCCCATTGGAGTAGCCGGCCCCACATGCACAGCCCTCCACTCCCTCCTCCTTTCCGTCATAGTGTTAAGCACTAGTACTGATTGAAAATAAGGCTCACTATGTGACTCTGTACTTGGGATGGATTTTTTTTTTTTTTTTTTCTCCCTCCCTTCCTTCACTTTTTGTTGAGAACTTGTTTGGCCACATACCTAAAATAGCTCTCTGACGTGTACAGTCCTGTTAAGGAATGTTACTGTGGCTGTCCAGAGTTCTCTGCGGCAGGAAGTTATGCAAACGTGCATTGCTGAGCACAGAGCCTTGTGATTAGGGTCCTGAAGGACTCAGTTCTTCAGGTTTTTTTTTTTTCCAGTGCAGGCTGGCTGGATACTCAATGGCCAACAAGGCCCCCTTTTTCTCCCAGCCAGTGGTCTATCTATGTGTGAATTCTCCCTTCTGAAAGTTGGCTTAAAGCTTTTTTTTTTAAAGCTCAGCAGATGATGGCTCTCAGCGTCGCCATGTGTGTCGATTACAACCTCCTCTCTCATTAATTTCCCTCATTCTGTCCCAGTGAATGTCTCCGTCGCTTTTATCCTTCCCACCAGCCATTCTTCACCTCCCATTTTCCCTTTTTTTTTCCCCTCCCACCTGCCTTCTCCCCTGCTTCCACCCATCCCAGAGGGCGTTTGCTTGTTTTATGTCTCATAGAGGGGGGTACGGCCCTGACCGCCACTGCTGAGCACAAGCAGCAGAGTTACTTAAGAGGATTCCTCTCCTTGTCTGAGCTGCTGATTCACCATGTGTCATCATTGTTTTGCTCAGAGGTGCAAAAAAGAAATGTGTCACTAGTTAACAGAAGATCATTCACAGTACAGGAATGACAAGATTCCTGGTCTGATAGTGAGTTCAGGGATGATGTATCTTGCATCTACAAGTGAAATGAAGTGGGTTTATTTTTATTATAAGCAATTTAGTTGTAGTATTTTTTTTCTCTGACTTTTTGAAGAAAGCAAACGTAGGCTAGTTGACCTGTAACAAAGTGGCAAAAGATACTCCGTTTCAACATCTGGCTCACACTTGCTGGAAGGAATGCATAACAGTATGTGGTGTTCAAGTGTTTGTGTGCCTGTCTTGTTGCAGCCATTCTGGATTATGGAAGATTAGATTAAATCCCGCCAGTAGCACTTATGCTCCTACCTAGCTCAAGGCAAGATAGCCTGTACTGTTTGTTTACAAATCGCAGAATTCCAATATCGTAGATTTCCAAGAAGGATATCTTATCTCTTCAATTACATCGACACCATCATACTCAGCCCCGTCTTCACACCTCACAGGAATGATGCTACTCAAGTTATTATGAAAGCGCTTCCTAATGAGGGTCAGGAACCGGTGAAGAAGGAGTAGCTTCTGTGTTTTCAGTGGGTGTTGCAGCCTTGTATTGTTAAGTCACACAGTTGACCTCACTGTATGGTTATTGTTAGGCACCACCCTGTTGCCTCAGTCATCAAAAGGTACTTAGTTCCTTCAGTTGCTTTTATTAGAAACTTTGTAACCAGGGTGGGAAATATGGCTTTTGGGTCATCCAGCCAGAATGACAGTTGGGTTTTTGAAATGTACCAGGCGTTCGCTTTTTCCATCCACCATTTTTTTTTTTTTTTTTATGCAAATTGAAATAATTTTCATAATGTCTGTGTCTGCATTATTGGCTCCAGAATAGATTTTCCAGTAATATAACTCATGAATCCAATTCTATCCAGCAGCTGACTCTAGCGTCTGGACGTCATAACCTTTTCACAGCAGGCTTATTTCACGTCATTTCAGCTGCATGGCCATCCATCATGTAACTGACAACATTAAAACCAGACCTGTTCGGTTACTCGTTCTGTAATATGCTTGTTATTGTATTAACTAAACCCAAATGAAAGCAGATTTTCCAATCCCTCATGTATACTTAGTCGGCATGCATTTTAAATATCGTCTTCTAGCATTAAACTGGACTTACAACCATGATTCAGTGATTTTTACATAGACCTTTGCAGACTACATGCAACTAGTAGATCTGTTATTAATCCCTGTAACACACTGTGAATGTTTACAGTAGCAGTGAAATCCGGCTCTTTGTAATAAGCTAAAAACCTCCCAGACATTATTAATGTAATCCAGGCTTGAAACTAGCTTTGTGCAGAAGTGACCGCTCAAAGCTGTCCCACAGAGACAAACAGCCTGACCGGACACTGTGTTTGCCTTTTTTTTTTACATGTTGCCTGTGATGTTAGGAGTAGTAGAGACTGTGTAGCTTTTTTTTTTTTTCCTGCTTGTTAACCCTTCTCTTCTCTCTTCAGGATGGCTTGGATGCACTGGTGTACGACCTTGACTTCCCTGCCCTGAGGAAAAACAAGAGCATTGACAACTTTTTGAATAGATGTAAGTAGCCCCTCGTCATTGCTTTTCCCCCTCGTACATCCTCTTTTAAATGTCGATCCCTCCGTGTCTCTCGCTTTAACCATTTGTGCTTTGCAGTCCCCCTGTTACATATGGGTATAAGCCCAGGCCCAGAAAAAGAAGGCTGTTTTTGGGTCACCGCCTCTATGCAGGCTTGGACACAATAGGTGTCTGCTGCTTAGTGTCCCCAACAAAGGGGCTTTCATAAATGGCTGGTGACCCACATGATGCCTGTCGGGATGGCTCCTCTTTTTTTTTTTTTTTTTTTTTTTGCGGTGCCCTTACACTGGGGAACCCCCATCTAACTATGCGTTAGACAAACCAGAACATACACTACCAAAGCTGATAGTGAAGCTTAATCTAACTCAGACTGGCTCACCTTGATACAACGGCACAAGCATTTACATTTCTAAGAGTTAGCAACTAACATGTTAATCGCAGAACTTGTTTTCTCTTCTTTTTTTTTGAGCCAACGATGACTGGGGTGGGGGCAGGGTATCAGTGTTGATCTTGGGGAATATTTGTCTTCTGAATTACATATAGACAAACATATATTACATATAGAGAAACATATAATTTAACAAAACACCTATAACCAAACATATGCTTACTCTCCCTGCCTCCTCTGTCTTCATCCCTTATCATAACCCAACATATTCTCCCTCCCTTTGTAGTATGTTTTGCAGCCTTCCGTAACACTTTTTTTTTCTCACAGAGACTCTTCATAGCTCTCCTTTAAAGAAAGAAACCCGTGCACAGGGCATGAGAATTGTATTCACATGCGGAATGAATCGGGAAGGGGTTGCTTTCACGGGGAAGTGATCGGTGCTCCGCGTTCACTGTGCGCTCTTTGTGATAGACGTCACAGATTGTCGCACGTATAAACTTCTCTCACTATGTCCACAGTGGCAGAAATACATTACCCTGATTCAATCATATACTAATTTGTAATGACTGTAGTTGAGGTGGGGGCAGCCTGCCTTATGAAAACATAGCTGAGAGGAAATGTTATTCTCCCTTGGCTCCATGTTAAAGAGTTGAGGGTTTATTTTAGTCCATGTAATGGCATTTAATGTAGCCTTAACAGGACCTATAAGCTTTTTTATCAGAAAATATTTAATGTTTCTTATTTGAATATCAACCCGAGCTTCTGCGAACCCTTCGGCAAAAACTGCCATTACGCATCTCCTCAATTACTCTTGGTACAGTACTTGTGTGTGTATAGCAGCCAAGTGTTGGAACTGCATTGATGGATATGGAGTAATGGACTGGCTGTCTTGTGAGACACTGGTCCTCAATGGCATTTGTTGCCTGAAGGGCTCTTTACTCTGAATTCCTCCCTCCATGTATTGCGCTTTGCACCCCGATCATATCAGCTGATTGCTCTACTCTATGTATGCGTGGATCTACTGGAAATAACCTTCCTCTAACCCCGCACACACACACACACACACACACAAAGTATATTCTCTGTAACAGCAACATAAAATCCTATTTGTACCATTTCTAAACATGGTTTCTGTGTTATTTTTGCCCTCTGGGATTTTTCAAGTAGGGATCATGATTTTGGGAACCTCTGGAAGTGGAAATGACTCACTCTGAAATGTTCTTATTCTAATAGCACAGCTCTTGGTTTTTTATTTTTAGATCAATTGAACTCGGATGCCTCTACGCCCCCCCTTTTCCATGCATTCCCGTGCCAGTTGTGACCCATGTGAATTGAAAATTATCCCTCTAGTTCAACTATGACCAAATTTGGCTGAACAGTGTATACAATCTCCCCTAGGGGAGCTAGCATTGCTACATCAGGGAGAGGCCAACTCTCAGTAAGCAACAAACTTTTCCCTAAACAGCATCCCTCAGCTGTGCAGAGGCGCTGTCCGCTTTTTCTGTTCTGTTTGTCAAGAGGCTGGATATTCTTATGAAAGTCAGCCTCTGCTATATGTAAACATTACATGACAACTAAAATGTGGTAACATTACAAAAATAGGATAGCAGGGCACTGATTTGACTCGAAACGCAACCACAATAGACTGTATTTTAATCAGAAAAAACAGGATACATACGTGTCGGCTCTTTTAGGCACTTACAGTATTCACTTTGAGTTGCTGATTATGTCACCTATAGATTCGGGCTGTGATGCCTCAGCTTCATCATGTGAGGTCAATGCAATAAGTTGCTGAGTATAGTGTCCTGCATAGCGTCTATTTTCTATTAACGTTTTTGTTTGCTTGTTTGTTTTTCCAGATAAGGAAACCATTAGTAAAATCCGTGACCTACGCATGAAAGCGGAAGACTATGAGGTGGTTAAAGTTATCGGGAGGGGTGCGTTTGGAGAGGTGCAATTGGTAAGTATGCCATCTTGTGCTTTTTTGAATAACACTGTATCTATAAACATTTTAAGTATTGCAGTGGTATAATTAATACACGTTTTGCTCTGAAACTACTTAAGTTTGTGATTGAGCATCACTCGATCGTCACCTCTTCATCTTTTCCAGGTAAGACACAAAGCCACATGCAAGGTATACGCCATGAAGCTGCTGAGCAAGTTTGAGATGATCAAAAGGTCGGACTCTGCTTTCTTTTGGGAGGAGAGGGACATCATGGCTTTTGCCAACAGCTCATGGGTGGTGCAGGTAAAAAGCATCTAAAACTACTTAAGCAGTATTATGTGCAGGTCACATACATAAGCTATCATTCATGAATAGCACTGACTAATAATATCTCCCTCTCTTCCACTCCGCAGCTCTTTTTTGCCTTCCAGGATGACCGCTACCTCTACATGGTGATGGAATACATGCCCGGTGGCGACTTGGTTAACCTGATGAGCAACTATGACGTCCCAGAGAAATGGGCCCGCTTTTACACGGCTGAGGTGGTGCTGGCTCTGGACGGTATCCATTCTATGGGCTTCATTCACAGGTAACGGCAAAAATTCTGCCTTTTCCTCATCTCCTTATTTTTATTCTTCGGTTGGTTTTCAGATTCAGCTGCAGTCAAACAGCAATGCAAATATTGTTTCTTACCTTTGTGAAGTAATCCTTAAGCCTTTAAACTCTGCTTGGAAGTGCTTGTGAAATGTCGAGATGAAAATATAAAATTTATCTTTGATGGTTTTTGTACATGTGGTGGTAACTTATGATCTAAGGGGGCATTGTAATAAGCAGGAAATTATCCACTTGTTATACTGTTTTTAACATTAATGCTAGTTGCATACGAGTGTTGTAGCTTCTGCATACTTCATTGCTGCATGTGTTTAAAAACTGAGACTCCTAAAAAGAAATATCTCTTGTATTGCGGCATCAATTTTGATCCTGTTTTTTAAAAACAAACAAAAAAAACATGGATGCACTGGTGCACAATAATATCGGCACGTTATCGGTATCGGCTGATGAAGGCCAAAATTAACATTTCTGACGATATAACAGGCATATTCGTCGCCTTCTCCACTGCTGCCTGACGGTAATTCCCTCAGCGGACTATTTGACCTTTACGGTCCTGCTGCTTCCTCTGCAATCTCCACTCCATTCGCTGCTTTTTCTCACTTAAACCTGAATAACAAACCGGGGGTCGGTTCTCCAGTTGGATCCACATGGAGAGCTGGGGATAGCTGGGGCGCTAGCGGAGGCTAGCTGGCTGTGTTTCTCTCCAGCAATGCTGCAGCTAACGCTCCGCTAACCTCCCAGCTAGCCCCGGTTCTCTGTGCGGATCCAACTAGAGCAACAACCCCTGGTTTGTTATTCAGGTTAAAGTGGGAAGAAGCAGCAGGTCTGTTGGTCCACTGAGTGAAGTGGAGCCTGCGGAGGAAGCACCAGGACGGTCAGAGTACAAAAACTTCCACACTGAATTTATTTTTTAATCACAAAACTAGTGTTTGCTCAATTTCATGTCATGTCATATGTCATGCATTCTTTTTTATGTTTTTCGTTGTGTTTTAGTATAATATATAGGTTCTCTACCTCTATCCCAAACCACTTATAGGCAAGTGGTAGTTGCTTTAATTGTTGTCATTTCTGTTGTGTTCTTACAGCAATTATTTGGGATTTAAATTCTGATTTATGTACTGTAGCTACTTTTCTATTTCACACCCTCAAGCACTTCTAATCTTAACCGTAGACATAAACACGTGAAGTGCTTCAGTTTCCTTGTTAAATGCTTGAGTTTAATGTATTATTTGTGTGTTGATTTCACTTTATTTTTTCCTTCTCAGGGACGTGAAGCCTGATAACATGTTACTAGACAAAGCAGGCCACTTAAAACTGGCAGACTTTGGGACCTGCATGAAAATGAACAAGGTATCAGTTCATTTTCCCTCAAAAAAAAAACAACTGTTCTCACACCACATAGATGAGGATAATTCAAGTGTGAAAGTTCAAATAGTCTTGATTGCTTATGATAAACATCGTGGACTCTGCTCCATTTTTGACAATTTATTTTAGGGGAATTATCTCTACAAAGTAATAAAAAAAGGGGAGATTTAAAAAAATATTTTTCCTCTTTCAGGATGGTATGGTACGATGTGACACAGCAGTGGGAACTCCTGATTACATTTCACCTGAGGTACTGAAATCCCAAGGAGGAGATGGCTACTACGGCAGAGAGTGTGACTGGTGGTCAGTGGGAGTGTTCCTGTACGAAATGCTAGTTGGTGAGTTTTTTTTTAATAAATCATAACGAAACCCTGGTAAAGTTTTACCTTAATATCCATTTAAAAAAAAAAGACTTTCTGCATCTTTTCCTGTTTTCCTGTATGTTTTCTGAAATTTCTTCTTACTGTGGAGATATCTGTAACCCATGGCTCTCTTTTTTTTTCTTAGGTGACACACCTTTCTATGCAGACTCACTGGTTGGGACATACAGCAAAATTATGAACCACAAGAACGCCCTGACCTTTCCCGATGACAGCGACATCTCCAATGATGCCAAGAATCTCATCTGTGCTTTCCTGACTGACAGGTTAGATGTGACTTACCAAGAAGTGACTTACCGAACACTGAATCACGAAGAGGGTTCATACCTTAAAACCCTCTCCTTGTTTGGACATTGATTGTTCTCTGGCTTATGAGACGCTCTGTGGAAGGAATCTTGGTAGAAATATACATTATAACATAAAAGATATTTGGGTTGGATGTAACGGGACAGAGTGCACAGTGAACTCAGCAGCTACACATTTCTCCCTTCTCTGTTTCTCTTTTTTGCGTCTTCAGGTTAGGCTAACCCATTGTTGCTAACTTTAGAGCTAACCCCCTTCACTTTTCCAGCACTTGGGGAAACAACAGACATGACTTTTTAGCATTTATTAACTCACACACTGGAGTCTGTACTGTACATTTACTTCCAGATTGACAACTTACTGCTAACCTTTTCCTCTGCTCCGCTCGCATCCACCGTTACTTTCTTGCCACTCACTCTTTCCCACTTGCTACACAGACATACTACCCAATGCCTTATTCCTTAACGGAGTTACGCTACCAATAGTTTCCCAGGCAACGACACAGAGGTTGACTCACGTACCGGAACAGCGCTGCACAGGGACTCCCAAACGCTATTGATATCCGAATGAATGGATTATATTATTTTTGGCATCAAATATAGGAGAAACACTGATTCAGTAAACTCTCAGTAAACGTTGGGTACAGTTAGACCTAGGAGTCTCCATTAGGTTGGGCTTGAGTTCAAAGTTCTGAAAACAACAGAGGTGTTTTGAATACATCCCCATTTTCACAGGTAATTTGTTAGTCTGTCCCTCCCACCGCAGGAAATAACAGATTAATCCTGGAAGGCTGTTGATGTAGCACTTTTCCACTTATGAAAGTAACACAGCAATTATTTGACCAATGAGAATTTGATTGGACGAGACCAACTAGTCTACCAGGAGACTCCAGCCCTAAAACTAAGTATGTCCTTCCTTACCCCTACAGGGAGGTTCGTCTCGGCCGTAACGGTGTAGATGAGATCAAGAGGCATCCTTTCTTCAAGAATGATCAGTGGACATGGGAGAACATCAGAGAAAGTAAGAACATTTTCACCTCTCTTTTCATTTGGCAGCGTGCACACTGTTACTGCAATAGGCCAATAGGCCATCATGTTTTCCATTTGACCTACTACAGACAGTTGCAGGAAATTCTTGTAGACGAGGCATTCATTCAGTATCCTCTCCAAGACCCAACGCAATTCCTGCTCAGAGTAATAATTGGCAGCACAGCATTTTTTGAGGCCAACAAAAGGGGAAGCAGTCCATCGCAAATGTTAATGCGCTGGGATCGACACTGGAGCAGGGAGAGATTAGAAATGTAGGGCTAAATCCAGTAGCTACAGTCAGTTCTTTAGTGGGTTTATATTTAATACTTAACTAGGCTGAAGTCAGCACTTTGGTGTTGGCCACCCACCCCTGTCGTTCCAATGGCTGATCAGCTCTGCTAGCTGGCTGGTTTCCCTCTATTTAAAGAGGGTTTCAAAAGAGATCTGTGATCCAGAAAAACTCTGCGCAGCCCTCACAGGTTACAGAAAACTGAAACACTGTTTTCTATATCTTTTTATCCAGGCAATTCCCAGGTAATCTACCTCCAATACAGTTCTGACAGATAAAAAAGAAACTATTTATTGATAATGATAGAGACAAAATAGAGAAATAAGTCAAAATCTAAGCATATGTCTTATTAAAGATCTATTTTACTACTGTGTTCACTGATAAACAGCCTTATAGAGAATATTTGTGTGTTGTCAAACCTTAGTGTCTGGATTAAAAGACCCGTCAATCATTTTTGGGGAGCGAAACCTGTTTTGAATTTTGGTTGAGAGGCATTTGCATCAAAGACTGCGCCTTTAACACATAGTGACTTATTATTTATGTAATGAACTGGCTCCGTTTTTTCCTGCATCATCATGAATCTTCCATCTCCATGTGCCATGTGCAGCTGCTGCCCCAGTAGTGCCAGAACTGAGCAGCGACATCGACACCAGTAACTTCGATGACATCGAGGAAGATCGGGGAGAAGAGGAGACCTTTCCGATACCAAAGGCCTTTGTGGGCAACCAGCTCCCCTTTGTAGGCTTCACTTACTACAGCAATCAGCAGTAAGTCCACCAGACGTTGCCGCATGGATGCAGAAGTGTCAATTTCATTCCATATGACACAAAATTGTCCACATAACAGCACATGTATCGAAACATAGGATTCTTAAAAATGTGTTCTGTTTTCCAGCCTTTCGCGCAGCTCCACCACCGCCACCACAAAAGCCAGTGACAAACGTAGCAGCTCCACAAAGGAAGACAAGAGTCATGTGAGTAAACGACTACAATTTTTTAAGCCTTTTGAGATGTAGAATATCTGCCAATGATCCATCTCCTCTGGTAACTTCTAATTCCCTTCATGGAGGAATCTGTGATATCTGTGTGTGTGTGTGTATGTGTGTATTTTCTAAGATTGTTGAATGTTTCTGTTTAGCTGGAGAACCTGCAGAAAAGAATCTACCAGCTGGAGGAACAGCTCCACAGTGAGATGCAGCTGAAGGATGAATTGGAGCAGAAATGCAGGTATGTAACGGGACATTTGTTCAAACACAAAAAAAAGGCTGCTGCTTACTCAGTAAAATTAAAGACAAGATGCAGTCTTTTTTTTTTTTGATCTAATAGAGCAGTTGGCATTTTTAAATGTGTGGCAGACAGGGCAGAAAATAGATAATAGCATTGCAGAAAGCTATGTGGAGAGGAGTTGAGTCGCTTGTGAACAGGAAATCTGACTTTTGCACGCAGCAACATACCTGAGATTTTTCATCATTTAACATCTTTGTGCAAGAAATCTTCCAAATATCTAAGTAGGTTTCTCAAACCCTGTTCTCCCCAGGACCTCGAACACCAAGATCGACAAGATCATGAAAGAACTGGACGAAGAGGTTAAACGTTGCTACCTTTTCTTTCTCAACATTCTTTTCACCAACACGTTATGAAATCACAATATTCGCTACTTTGATGATAATTAGATATGTCAATGGTTGGTTTGTTCCCGCCACGTCATAGCTGCTCTTTTGTTACCACAGGCAAACCTGAGGAAAAGTGCCGAGGCCAGCATGTCTCTGCTGGAGAAGGACAAAATCATGCTGCAGCACAGATTCACCGAGTACCAAAGAAAAGCTGACCAGGAGGCAGAGAAGAGACGCAATTTGGAGAACGAAGGTAAAGATAATGAGGTGCTGCTGGCGTATGATTCAGCCCTCTTCCAGTTAAAGTATAATTGCACAATGACGCTATGATACAGTCAGTATTTGAACATAGCGACGCTCTCATCTTCTCATTAACATTTGATCTGGCTAAGACAAATATTCCGGATGGATTACCTGGTATCCTGGTGTGACCTTCCACCCTGCTCACTGCTAACCTCACATCTAGTTAACTGTTAAACCGTGCACATGTCCATCTGACTTTCCCATTGACTTGCAACAGAAGACAACACTAAGTGGATTAAGAAGCATTTAAGCAGTTCGAATAGAAAACTTGATATAGTATGGCCAAACATTTGCATGTGCTAATGCTAAAAGGTTTTAATCGGGAATTTTGGGGATGGGATTTTGTTTTAGTTTGAAATAGGAGCTGAAATGAGGCCCAGTCTAACCCATTTCCTGACTGATTCTTTTGCAGTGTCAACTTTAAAGGAGCAGCTTGAAGATATGAGAAAGTTAAGCCAGAACTCTCAGGCCTCAAATGACAAGATTGCCCAGCTGCAGAATCAGGTATGTAGTTTAAATGCACACACACACACACACACACACACACACACAGTCAAGACTAGAGAAGATTCATTGACTGATATGATTTGTCATCTCACATCAAATAAAGAAAAGAGCAGTGCATCATCAAAATAATACGGAACAAGGGAATAGGAAATTCCCAGATGCTTTTCTACATCATACCTCAGTGTACTGATCATTAGGATGTATCCCTGGAGGAAAGCACATTAAATTTATATTTTCCCCTTCTGGTCCTCTCTGTTTTGATTGACAGCTGGAAGAGGCCAACGACCTCCTGCGGGCAGAGTCGGACACGGCAGCGAGACTGAGGAAGAGCCACACGGAGATGGCCAAGTCAATGAGCCAGTTGGAGACTTTGAACCGGGAGCTGCAGGAGAGGAGCCGCGCAGTAGACGGAGAGAAAGCCCAGCTGGAGAAGGAGCTCCTGCTTATTCAGAGCACCCTGGACTCAGAGAGGAGGAACTACAGCCAAGGCTCTGAGGAGATCAGGGAGCTGCAAGGTGACCCACTGACACAAAACACGAGGCTTAAGACCTGATTGTAAACGCAACTTCAGAAAAACAATGGCTAAAATCCACAACAGCATGACCAAATCACAGTTTGCATTAGAATATATTAGACCATCTCAGAGTGGTTCCAAATCACTCTGACGTTATTCTCTCTCTCTCATTCAAACATTTGGGATCCCTCATTCTCCCGTTGATATCAGGCATGCCCAAGCACTGACAACACCCACAGTATTCACATAAGTCTCTGGTTTATATGCCAGCAAGTTATCTTTTTAATAGGAAAGTCAGTGGAGGAAGGACATTGAAGTTATTTCCCAAAACAGTGATGAAAGTTTGGATATTGCAAACTGTGAAATATCTGTAAAAAAAAAAAAAATTCCAGTAAAAGTACCAGCTTCATATTTTAACACCATGTTTATTTGTCTTAATCTTTATCTTGACTTTTTCATCTTCTCTTATCAGTGAGGATGACAGGGCTGCAAGAGGACAACAAAAGCTTGAAGCTCAACCTTTCTAAAGTAGAGGCCGAACGCAAACAGGCCCAAGAGAGAAGCAATAACCTGGAGAAGGTATGCAATCAGTTCCAGTAGTCATAATTGTTTACCAAGTGTGTGTGTGCACATTTGCAAGACCTTCCAGTAGAGTAGTTTCTTACAATATGCGCTATGAGCCTGATTTGTAATATAAACAACGGCAGGTCCGATGTGGGGTGGGGTGTGATATTTCTAATGCGGACAGTTGCGTGTTCAGTTTGCTTCATGTTGTTTTTCCCTGCTCGTCACCCCCTCCCCCACAGGAAAAGAACAACCTGGAGATAGACCTGAACTACAAACTGAAGACCCTGCAGGAGCGTCTGGAGCAAGAACAGACCGAGCACAGGGTGACGCGGGCACAGCTCACCGACAAATATGAGTCTATTGAAGAAGCCAAATCAGCTGCCATGAATGGTATGCCCGTCCTATGTCAGAGCATGCCCTACTCCACCATTGTTCAACTCTGCTTTTTCCATTCGGTTAATAATGTTTTTCTTTCTTTCTAGGCATTATTGTACTTTGCCTTCTCACTTCCTTAATTTGCATCGCTTCTCCAACATTAGTTTATTTAACCTTTTCCTCACACCATCAGCCTCTTTCCTGCTCCGTCTTTCTTTTGTACTATCTAATCAGACTCACCTCCAGGGGGTTTTGGGTGGGAGGAATTTCTAGGAGTGTAAGCCAGTCAGCATGTCAGGACATTGTCTCGTTGCATATTAAAGCTGGACTGGAAAACAGTTTTTGCAATAGTGATGATCTGGCTAGATGATTTCTTACCTTTCACCTAGTGCATACTGGAAGAGACTCAAGCCCTTGCGTGTCAGTTTTCTTTCATGGCAAAGCTTACTGATTTATAATTATGACAAATTGTGAGAAAAATGCATCTTGGCTGGTTAATATGCATCTTTCTCCTTTTGTGAATTTAAAAGGAGCTACCAGCTTATAACTGTTTCTGAGACATTTTTTAAATGATCTCAACACATCTTCATGTTTCTATTTCTCCATCCACACTTATATTTTTGTATACTATGTGTTGAGTCAAGTAGAGGTTACTGAATATCAAGTGATCAACGCATTCACATTCATTCATTTTGCTTGATACTCTGTCATTCGGCCGTAGAACAAAGAATTAACTCTTATTCCGTCTCTGTCCTCCCTCAGCTGTTCAGCAGAAGATGTCGGAGGAGAACGGAGCGAGGATGCGAGCGGAGAGCCGGGTAGTGGAGGTTGAGAAGCAGTGCTCGATGTTAGAGTTTGACCTCAAGCAGTCCGTGCAGAAGATGGAGCAGCTGATGAAGCAAAAGGAAAGGCTGGAAGACGAAGTAAGTAAAACCGCTTCCAAACACGGGAGACGTCTCAATCACTTTACCCGTAAAAAACTTCCTAAAACTCTTACACCTTCCTTCTCCAGGTGAAGAGTCTGCGGATACAGCTAGAACAGGATTCAAACAAGCGCGTCCAGGCCCAGAACGAGCTGAAGGGTCGCATGCAGGAGATCGACCGTCTCCGGTGTTCAGAGAAGCAGCTCAAACAGGAGATCAACACAGCACTAGAGAGTAAACGCTCCCTGGAGTTCCAGCTGGCACAGCTGACCAAGTGAGTGGTCTTCCTGCACTAGAATTTTACAATCAATCGATAACTTTTTGTTTTTTTCATGTAAAAGTTACATCTTGTCCATCCAAGACTACACTACCTACCTCACAGGAGACATTGTCTACATGTAATGTGAATAAAACAACCAGAATTGAAGTGAGAATAAACAGAATAAACACTTGTGTTATGTTTAAGAGACCAGGAAAATCTGAGGTTACTTATGCCATCCTGCCAGATTATTTTGACTCTGAAACAAACTGGCAGCTGCTCCAGCCAAGAGTTCTTATTTTCCGTTATTCCTTTACAGGCCAGTAATGCTCTTTGGAAGTCAAGGTGTCAATTGCCCTACAATTGCCTGCTATTTTCAAATAAGTACTATTATTCCAGCTTAAAGGGTGACTATGCCAAAGCTGCACTGCGACTGTGTTTACGCCACAGGATTAGGCTCCATCCACTCCAATGCTAATCCTCTGGCTAGCTCTGTAGCCAGTGCTGCTGGTTGTGATGCTAGTTTGCATTTTACTGTCGGGGCTTACTCAGAGGCTGGCTCTGTTTGCCTCGCTGAAATGATGTGTTGTTTTGAAAATGCTCAAACTTAAAAAAAAATTAGCTAGATACATGGATTTAATGAAGTATCTAATGCATATAGTTGATTTTTTTTTTTTCCCTTTTTTTTACCAGACAATACAGAGGTAACGAGGGACAGATGAGGGAACTTCAGGACCAGCTTGAGGCCGAACAGTATTTTTCTGTAAGTAAAAGTCTCCGTTCCCTTTTTATCTCTGCCCTCCTTATTCAGTGTGAAAGCTACTGACTAAACTATCTGTCTTTCCTTCTTTAGACGCTTTACAAAACTCAGGTCAAGGAACTAAAAGAGGAGATCGAGGATAGGAACCGGCAGGTACAAGAGGCTCATAAAAAGGTGCAGGACTTGTGCAGTGAAAGGTAAGAGACTAAATATTATTTATACACATTGTAGCTAAGTAGAAGGACTCAAGTCCGTTACTCATATTTATAAATACCCAAATATTTATTAACCAGCTAAACTTTTTATGCCCTTTTTTTTTTGAGTTTTTATTATGGCCTGCTGGGGGGAAAAAAAGCTGAAGTGACAAGGTTACAAGTTTTTAAACTAACCTATAAAATTTGTTGTATCCTGTACAAAGGGACTCCCTGTCTGCCCAGCTGGATCTGACTGTGACCAAGGCTGAGTCAGAGCAGCTTGCCCGGGCGCTTCAGGAGGAGCAGTACTTCGAGCTCAGCCAAGAGAACAAGAAGACAGTAACTAGACATAAGCAGGAGATCGGGGAGAAGGAGTCTACTATTGCACGAGTAAGCAAACCTAAAATGTCTCTCTGAAGCTAGTTTTGAACATTCAGTACGATGACCTTATTCGATATATTTTATTGTCTCAACTTTGAGTGGAAAAAGTGATATTCAAATTTCACTGCAGCTTGAGGAATCCAATAAAACTCTGACCAAAGATGTGGAGAACCTCAGCAAAGAGAAGTCCGAGTTGAACGAGAAGCTTCGTACTCAGGAAGAAGGTATTTCCTGTTGTTTACCTCCATGTGTCCCATCTCTATATAATTTGGCTGTTGTACAAGCTAACCCTCTTCTCCCTTTCAGAGTATACAGCTCAGAAGGAAGAAATTACAAATGCAATCAAGGCCAACTATGAGAAGGTCCTCAATACAGAGCGTACACTGAAGACTCAGGTAAAGACGCATCTTTTTTTTAGTTAGACATTATTTGCAAACACTGTTCATGCGAGTGGAGAACGGTGGCTGATGCTTTCCAACTGTTTACCCACCTCACTCCGTCAGGCGGTGAACAAGCTGGCAGAGATCATGAACCGCAAGGACATGAAGCTGGACCAGAAGAAGAAGGGCAGTACCGCTGACCTGCGAAAGAAAGAGAAGGAGAACCGCAAGCTTCAGCTTGATCTCAACCAGGAGAAGGAGAAGTTCAACCACATGGCCATTAAGTATCAGAAGGAGTTGAGCGAGATGCAGGCGGTGAGTTAACATCTCAGCAAAACGGTATGATCATTCTAGAGTTTTCCTTGTTTTTAACTCTAATCTTGAGTCTTTGCTTACCGACAGCAACTGGCCGAGGAGTGCACATATCGCAACGAGCTGCAGATGCAGCTGGACAGTAAGGAGAGCGATATCGAGCAGCTCCGGGAGAAACTCAACGACCTGCAACAGCGCATGGATAACTCTAGCGTCACCAGCTTGCAGACAGACGAGACAGACAGCAACATCGCAGGTAGGGTTATCGCAGGGGGCTAACTGGACACTGCTGTCCCTACTTTTACTATGCAAGGCAGTCACAACAAGTCTGAAAAAAGTTTTGAAATCAAATTTAGTAGCATATGAATAACATATGAATAGTCAGGGAGCGGAATTACAGTAAAGTAGAAATATTGTACGAAAATTATTTAAGGGGTCTTGAAATTATTGCTGTTTTGCGCATAATTTTTACATATGTTGTACCTTGTGGAGCCAGAAAGCAGCTCTCTAACACACACTCAAACTGTGTATGTCCAATATGTAGCATTCATACTGTTTACCTGCTGGGTCTTAAAGTACCCAGCAGGTAGGAGACAAATGTCAGAGAGCAGTGTTTGAATTCCATGGTATTAAGATATTATAGCAGGTGTTTAATTGAACAGACTATTAAACAGGTGCCTTTTGGTTTTACATAAGGAGAAAGCAGAGACAATCTCTATTTAAAAAAAACAAACAACTGATTAACAATTGTTCAAAAATCATGATTTTAAACTCATGTTTTCCTCTAAACAAGCTCTAACACAAATATGAATATTTCTTGTTCTAGGTCTGTTTTCATGAATGCTGGTGTTTGTGGTTAAATCATTCTCTCTTTATTCCCCTCATGTCCAGTCGGTTCTCCTTGCTCTTCTTATCTTTGTAACTTCTATTCCTTTCTCTCTGTGAGTAACAAAGTGGACGAGCCCCGTTTGCCTGGCCTGTGCTGCAGCTGTCGTGTGTTTGTGTCTTTTTTTTTTTTCTTTTTTTTTTTTTTTTTTTCCTGGCCCCCAATTTTCTTAAGTATTCTTTTGCCAGAGGTGAGAAAACCATCTCTGTCGGGGGAAATGCAACACTTTTGAAAGAAGCCTGATAAGAGTGGGAGGAGCAAGTAGCTTTCAAAATCTGACCAATGAAATTCAAACATAACATAAATGATGTTATGTGATGATGCTTATTGTCAGGAGGTCAGCCCCAATGGTAAAGTAACCACACAAGATAAAAGGTTACCATCATACAACAGACTACACCCTGTGTGAGGTCTACCACAGCGCTCTCAACGCCTTTCAAAACGTGTCTCGAAACTGGAAAAAAAGACATTTTTAATTCATTGCACTGTGTGCTTCAAACACTTGTTACCGTTTTGTTGGCATGTTCACCTAGAAGTACTGCTCGTTTGGGCACGAAGACCTCCCTCACAATGACACATTTTAGTAGACAAAGCCCCTCTCTTAGTTCACCGTTCCCGTTTAGCTTGTGTTGTTTCAGCTGCATGCACTTTAGATATAATTTTAACACCGAATAATATCTACAGCCTACTGCACAGCTTTGTTTCTATGAAAGGAGTGAGTGATCAAGCTGTAATTGAAAGAAAATAAATACTAATTCTTACTGCAAAACTCTTATTACAGCGTTTTAAACTTAATTTGAAATGATAAAATCTTACATGCACTGTTAACATGCTGAAGTAAGGACTTACCCATGTCTAATGTTGTCCTCCTGCATGGAGAATCTGAACTCATCTCTTGTCACCTACTCCGGTGCAGTTACCCTAACGCTGGCAGGAACTCCCTGAAGGGGTTCACACTGTGTTTTGAAACAGTTACCCTATGACCTTTGTCACTTGACTTTTTGTTTTTTTGTTGTTTTTTTTCCCCCAGTTGAGTTTGGATTTAATCACTGCATGGCCTCTTTTCCCACAGTGCCTTTTAAGACACAGGATGTATTTGTAACTATTTTTCACATCTGGGCTGCTTTTCAGAATCCAGATTGGAGGGTTGGCTGTCTATTCCTAACCGCGCTAATATCAAGCGATACGGATGGAAGAAGCAGGTATTTTCGTGTTCATTTTGTGTTTCCTCTGTTCACCTGCATTCTTGTTCAACTTTGTTATGCTGCCATAACACATGCAGCCAAACCCCTCGAGGGCAGTATCAGTCTTCCTCTCATTGTCTTTTCAATATTTGCAGTATGTGGTGGTGAGCAGCAAGAAGATTCTGTTCTACAACGATGAGCAGGATAAGGAACAGTCCAACCCTTCGATGGTACTAGATATCGAGTAAGTATTTCTCAATCAAAAATTTAGCTGCTGCAAGAAAAGGAGTCACCACAGAGGTCGTGTTGCACATTGCATGTTGTTGTGTTTACAGGTTTAGTAGTGCTGGTATGTTTTCTGGTATGTAATTGCAAATTTTGTGCCATCTTGTGCAGCAAACTGTTTCACGTCAGACCAGTCACACAGGGAGACGTGTACCGAGCTGAGACAGAAGAGATTCCAAGGATATTCCAGGTAGGAGGCTCCTTCCTGTCCCGGATTCTCTAGATTGACATATTTCTATCCAGCCTGGACTTCTGACGTCAAAACGTCAAGTCATATTCTGTGAATAAACATTTCCGCTCAGCTTGAGCAACACTTCTGCTAAGGCAGATTTTTTCTGACGAGGTGCTCCCTTTCTGTCCGTATTTAGATCCTGTATGCCAACGAGGGAGAGTGCAGGAAGGAGGCGGACATGGAGACGGTCCCTCAGGGCGACAAGACCAACTGTCTCCCCCACAAAGGCCACGAGTTCATCCCCACGCTATATCACTTCCCTTCCAACTGCGAGGCATGCGCCAAGCCTTTGTGGCATGTCTTCAAGCCGCCTCCGGCCCTGGAGTGTCGCCGCTGCCACGTCAAGTGCCACAAGGACCACCTCGACAAAAAGGAGGATGTTATTGCTCCTTGCAAAGGTAACGTGTTAACAGTCCTGTCCTAAGAATGTGAGCTATCTATGTGAGAAACATGAGAATGAAAGAAAATTTCGTCGATAAATCAATTAGTCGATATTTATTGTTTTCCTCTCCTATGGTTTTCTTAGACTTCTATGACAGTAATTGTGATGGGCTTTGTTTTTTTTTGTTTTTTTTTACTATTTTCCTGACGTTTTATCGACCAAACAGGAAAATAATCGTCCGATTAACTGAATGAAAATCATCAGTTGCAGCCCTGTTATAAAGACTGCAGTCATAATTTGGTTGTGCAGCCTTGAAATAATCAAAAGAAAAAGCAAAAATGCCAAAAAAAAATTCTGGTTCGAGCTTCTCAAATGTGATGATTTGCTGTTTTTCTTTGTCATATATGACAAATAATTGAATATCATCAGGATTTGGAGTGTTACTAAGAAAAAACAACCAAATTGAAGACATCACCGTGGCCTCTAAGAAGTTGTGAATAAACATTTCTTAGACTAAACGACTACTCAAGAAAATAATCATCAGATGAATCAATAATGAAAATAATGGTTAATTGCAGCCCTACTTGAAATGCAAGTTAGTTTACGGTCATATTAGTCTGTTTGAGTTCATTCTTGATCTGCAACACATTATGCTACATCCCCTCCACAGTAAACTACGATGTGACCTCTGCCCGGGACATGCTCCTGCTGGCTCTGACCCAAGATGAGCAGAAGAAATGGATTGGCCACCTTGGAAAGAAGATTCCTAAGACCCCACCATCCACATTTTCAAGAGCCTCACCTCGTACTATGTCCACTCGCTCCGGACCGAACCAGTCCTTCCGCAAGAACCCTAAAAGCAATACAGGAAAGCTGAGGTAACTTGACAATTTGGGACTAATTATTTGCTAAGATTTTTTCTTTTACTGTGATTTTGTATTAATATATTTTTCCCCAAACACTATAATGTTCAAATGGCTATAGATAAGTGCATGACATATAATAAGGCACGGTTTAGAATACTATTTAAAGGAGTAAGTGAGGGTGTGCTTAAGTCAGAAGTCTTATTTTATCCCATGTGGTGGGCTGAGATGTGGTCAAGTCAGTCACATGACCTGCTGTTTGTCTCCTGTGTTGTAGCAGAGCGCAGTCCAGCCTCCAAGCAGCAGACACAACATCCAGCACTTGTTGACAGGAACTTCTTCAGAAAGTGTTGATGTTTTTTTTTAGACTTTGTCTACAGATTTAAACTCGTCTATTTATTAATTGTGTTCCTGGGTGTTTCTAACACGAGACACTTCTTGGTTGGTTGGTTGACTCCTGGGCTCTTTTCCAGTTGACACTTGGGATTCTTGTTTTTCTAATTGGCACTAATAATGTGTTGTTGGGTTCAGTAACTAACTTATGGACTTACTAGACATCCCTGCTTAGAATTTACTCCACTTAAAGGATTTTTATATCACCTGTCAAACATGATGCAAAGGTGTTAATGGTGTTGCATTGTCTGTAAACCAGCATTCCTGTTGTATGTTGACTTAAAATGGGCTACTAACCAAGGTAAACATAATTTTGTCTTTCTTTTACTGGACACCTGTCTCTGTTCTTTCTTTCAGCTAACCGTCTGAACCATTGGATTCTTTTCTGGACTCTATACTTTCCCTCCTCCCCCCTTCCTCATCCTCAAAAAAAAATGGAGAAACTTGTATTATGTAGAAAATTCGGTTAAAAAAAAAAAAAAAAAAGAAAATATCAGAAAATAACCAGCGCTGGAAAATTACAAAACATGTCAGACACAAGGCATCATGGACATTAAGAGGCCTGATACCCCCCACCCCCCACCTCCTCAGCCCTCTCACATCCTCGAGATAAAACATCCATCTACACAAAGTTGCAGCTCTCCATTTCTACCAGAAGATGGCACAGTCGTCTTGAAAGATGGACAGAGGAGAGATGGAGGGACTCATGTTATGGAGGCATTCTGTGTTTCATATCATTTGACAGTTCTGATGGAAATCGGAAGGTAAAAGGGGGTTTTGCTGGGACTTCTGCAAGTATGTGTTCAGTTAAAGGTACTGTCATACAGGGATTGCAGATCTGCAGTGAGTGGTTGTGTCTCAGGGGTGGAAAAATGAATATCTATTTTGTAATTTTCTCTCCCCTTCTGACAGAGACTCAAGTTAAATGTAAGCATACTTCTGTTTTCAGCTAACAAAAATGACTGATGCCTTCATCAAATGTCTCTGGCCTTTTTGCCTTTATTCTTATTATTCAGCAAGTCAGTTATCAGGGTTGGGACAGAGTATTGGGACATGAGTATTAGATGTTTTGAGTATTGAGTGAGGAGCATGCAAGATCATCATTTAAATCTATGCATTATTTTTATTATTATAATTATTTTTATTGCTCCAAGCCATACGGAAACCTCCATTGTAATGGCATATAGGAGTGCTAAAACTTAATTGACTTTTTTTCTGTTTATTTGGTACATTGTCTCTGTAATATTATTTTCTTGTATTGTTTTTTTTTTTTCTTTTTGTAATGTATTGCCTTACATTGATTCATAGATAAATGGTTCAAAAGGAAAACATTAAGTTAACAAATGTAAAACTGCACTGTTTGAATTGTAAATTATTTGTAGAAGACTAAACAGGTGTAGCATTTGGCCCACCTAGTGCCTTAATGTTTGGATATTGATTTTACTGCCATATCTGTTTTTTTTTTTTTTTCTTTCTCCAAAACAAGACAAATCTTAACTCTTCCAGCATTTATTTTTTAAGAAATCGCCACACATTCGTGGTTTTATCGAAACTTACTTTCTGTGGTTTGAGTATATAAAATATATATATTAGATTACCTCTTTATGGACACATTGCAATAGAGTTAGAGTGTAAAAACAAAGTCCCCAGACTCAGTTCATATCATTTGACAAATTTCGGGATGGTGTACCTTAAAGCGAGGCCTACCTGTGTCAATGATTGTCTGTTAACAATTACAAGTTGTTTCTCTAACACGGTAATGTCCCGTTAATGCAAACCCCCCCACAGTGTATATAATGAGAGAGACATAAGGATTATGGAATACCTCCGCAATCTTTTTATTTGTAACTTTTTTGTTCAGTTAAAAAAAAGCACTGGAACTATGATCTACTCTTGTCTTGGATAATTTGCATGGTTAATTGCATTGGAGTCCGCACTGATAGATATGTCAATAAACATATCTTTATCATTCATTGTATGCTCAGTTTTTATTACAGATTGTACATCATGACTTTATTTTGATCAGGCTAAACATGGATGCATCACATCTCAAGGCTGGATTACCAACTTGGCTAAATTGTCAAGTGTCCCAGATCCCCATAAGTTCAGGGGCACCAGACTTACTGTGTGTAAGCTTTTTTGCGCTAATTTAATTTTGTATGGGAATATGCAATGTATATCAAGTAACTTTACATAAAGGTTTTAAGGAGGATTCTTCTTCTCTAATCTTTAAGCCCTGTCTGAAGACAGGGCCCTTTGTCAAAATGTAGTTTTAAGACCTTCATTATTGCACATTTGTTCATATGTGTTACATATTTCTAAATAAAAATGTGTGTGTAATCAAATTACCACACATAATATCCCAGCATAGAAAAATTGCACAACTGTACTGTATATACTGTACTTGGAGGAACAGGGTCTTATTGGGAGTATTATTATATGTTATTATGAATTAACCTCACAGGTTAATTCATCTCCGTGGTGCACAGAAATAAAAAGACTCAGTTGGGTTTTTTATATTGTGGTTGGAAAACTATCACCTGTCCTGAGTGTTGTAGACAAAGTAAAAAAATAAAAACGCAGGTTCAAACCTTTTTGCGCTCAACAGAAGGAAGCAATTCAATTGGCCAGAATTAGACGCAAACGACAACGAGCGGGTTTCAGGCTTCACAAAGGTGAGCAAAGTCACTTCAGCTAGTTTAATACTGTTTAACGAAGGAATGAGACCAATCACACACTTGTTTCATCATCACAAAACCTGCAGCATGTCAATAATTGCACACTCAAAGTTCTGCCATTCGTCCCCCCCTTCATCGGATTTGAACAGTGTATATGTTCAGGAGATAGTGCAGGGCGTCTTCAGTGAGTTTAATTGGTATTTCTTAAAAGCATCTTGAGTTATGAGCAAATAGGCCACGCCCACTTGCACCAATCAATATGGCACTTCAGATTTTGGTTAATACCATGGTTTATACTTGCCCTCAGAGCGTTCACACCAATTTTGGGGAAATTCTGTCCATTGGGTTTTCCTATTCCCTATCACGGACTGAAGTTATGTACCAAATAGGGATGTACTAAGAGCCCAGTATTTGTATCTATCTTTGTATTTGTATTCGACTTAAAGTGGAAATAGGTGTAAAAACCCAATTTCTGTTTTTATTACACTTTTAATTTTAGGATATTAAAGTGTTACAATAAGTGTTCATGAATAAACTATCTTACAAAGGAGGTCCCCACACCAGGTCTCAAACTCATCTCCCAGATCGTAGACGACTGTGCTGACTACTGAGCTAAAACAACATGCATCGCAGATGTGCGGACAGACCTCTACTTATTTATACACCCATAACACAGAGACAGCACGGCGTGTAATGTGTAGGGAAGAACTTCAAAGGCGGTTCTTGCTTTGCACTTTTAATTTATTGCCTATTTTTTACAACTTAACTTTGTGGAAAGGAGAAGGGGAACAGGTTATGGAGTGTCCCTTGAGAGCACTTTGCATGTGTCAGTAGCTCAGCTTTATCTCTGAAGAACACCCCCAACTCTGGGAGTGATAAGGATAAGGATGATGCAAATAAGGAAATGTGCATCATGTAGCAGGTGGATGTGACTCCCTTTTTTGAGACCTGCTGATAGACATAACAGTGGAGCAGAGGAGAGAGACTGAGATAGCAATGTAACTGACCTGCGCGCTGGTATTTGACATGTTTTTTTTTTCTTCCTGAAAACAAATAATCTTAAAAATATTTGTATGAAATAAATATTTGTAAAAATCCCACTATTTGTGCTTTGCTGAATAACATATTTGGATTTGGGCACACCCCTAGTCACAAAGATTTATGATGAGTGGACAAATGGTTAATGAGTTATGGCCAATATTCTCTAAGCCCTGCCCTTTGTGAAGATATTTTGGTTGGTGACGGCCATGTTTTTCGACTGAGGCTGCTCATTTATAATAGAAATGTGTATTTCAGTCCTGCAATGCTGTATACCCTATATGTACAGATGGGTGAAAAATTAAAGGAAAAACCGATACAGGCCAGAATGCTTGACTCCTACAGTGAGGGGATCTGGTACATCTATTATGCTTTGGGGGGCATTTTGCTGGCATGGTTTGGGTCTACTTGTCCCCTTAGAAGGAAGGGTCACTTCAAATCATTACAAAGTTGTTCTGAGTCATCGCCTTTATCCTATGATGAAACATTTCTATCCTGATGGGAGTGGTGTCTTCCAGGATGACAATGCCCCAATTCACAGGGCACAAGGGGTCACTGAATGGTTTGATGAGTATGAAAATTATGTGAATCATATGTTATGGCCTTCGCAGTCTCCAGATCTCAACCCAATTGAACATCTATGAGAGATTTTGGACTGACGTGTTAGACAGCGCTCTCCACCACCATCATCAAAACATCAAATTAGGGAATATCTTTTGGAAGAATGATGTTCATCCCTCCAGTGGAGTTCAGAAACTTGTAGAATCAATGCCCAGGCTGAGGCACACCATTATGGTCCAAGAGGCTTTTTCTGTAGAGCACATTGAACTGGACTTGTGTGAGAAATTTCAAGTCAATCAGACATAGGTGCTGTGGCCTTTCTAAAATTGAATTTTTGGGCCTTAATTACAGCGCCACCATCTGGCCGATTGGGCTCATATTTCTGGGGAAGCACATGCACATAATTTCCAGTTATTGGGCCATGTTTCATTGTTTTTGCTCATTCCAGCTCATGGCAATTTGAGCTGCAGCAGAAGACAAATAATAAGAATAAGAATAAGAATAAGAATAAGAATAAGAATAAGAATAAGAATAAGAATAAGAATAATTATCTAGCACAAATACAGAGGGGTTCTGTCCCTTTGAGATTTGAACCCTAAAAATAGCTCTGCCTCTCATAAATTTTGTGTCTGTAAATGAGCTGAGCAGGGAGAATCAGGGTGTGTATAGTCTGGCTGCATCAGGATGACTAGCAGATGTCGGAGCGCATCGATAAGTTCTCAGCGTGTTGTTGCAGCGTCATTCTGTTTGAATGAAGTTCAGATTGAGAACTAGCCAACTCTTCATTCGCGCCCCGGTGGACTGAAACAGGAAAAAACAAAGGAGTTGAGGAAATAAAAGGTTGCCAAATATGCCGGTGTTTACAGGTAAGGTGATATTTTAATACAACAAATTCACTGCCATGGAGAAATGTGACAAAAACACGAAGCTTTACACGTGTTTTAGTGAAGCAGCGTAAATTACATTTTAGCGTGTTAGCTTAGTTAGCTTTAGCATAATATGCAGTTAGCTCTCTCAGCCTTGTTAGGCCACTGGTGGAGCTATTACAAAAACACAATATTTAGAGACAGTGAAACACGCAAAACTGATACACTGCTTTAAATGTGTCACTGTTGGTTGTAGGATTTTAAGGTGTGTTTTTTTTCCGAGCTGGCTGCGTAACGCTAACTGGCGTCTGACATAAACCAGAAAGCAGCTACTGTCGCTAACTGTCAGCTAGCTGGGCTAGCCGAGTAACAGTTTATAGCAAAGACGGTTTAACTGCTTATTTAAAAGCCACTGTTTGTCAACTTTACGCATTTAATATAGTCGTATCCGTTTCAGTTTGAGCTATTTGCATGTCTAAATATGTATAAGTATTGAAAAGCACTGAATCACTGCCTCTACTAGCACGGCTATCAAAGCTAGCCAAATCATGAGTGTACACTTCCTAAGCTTTTTTTTTAACAGTTGCAGCTAGTTGGGCACCAAAAATGTATATAGGACATGAATTTGTCGTTTTAGCATGACAGTACTGTGACGAATCAGTTGTTTAAAATCAGCAGCCAAACAACTGGATGTATGTTATTATCCTGCACTTTAGCTCGACAGTCAGTTGGACTGTCTGATAGCTGACTAGATGCTGTGTCATACATGGCAGCAGTTTGTTAATGTTTGTCACAACCTGGGAGGCTAACACATGATCCTGTACTGTTTGTTTTTTTTCAATCTTTCAGTAAATGTGAAATGGGGCAAAGAGAAGTTTGATGCTGTAGAGCTGAACACTGAGGAGCCACCCATGGTTTTCAAGGCTCAGCTCTTCGCTCTGACAGGAGTCCAGCCAGACAGACAGAAGGTCATGGTGAAGGGAGGCACTCTGAAGGTACTCATGTAAACAAGTGCATGTCAACAAATCATTGCACTTTAGGTTCTGTGTTACTGAGGGGTTGTGTCGATTTTTCTATTTCGTGATGGGATCGTCAGCAAATCCAATGAAAAAGACCAAAATCAATAATGAATTGTTCTAACAAATATTGTCTACGTAGCCTGAGCCCAGAAACAGCATATTCCTCTGTGCTATTGTCCAAAAACGATTTAAAACATTTCAGTGAGTCACACTGTTGCACCGTGTGACATTTTCCTTCATCAGGATGTACGTGGACATTGTATGCATGGACTACCTGAAAGCAGATGTGTATTTCAGTATGTGGCGTCAAACTGTGGAGTTCAAATGTTTAAAGAAATAATAATTAGACAGTATGAAGTTGACAGGTAATGGCTCTCCTTAGTTGGTGAATTATAGTATATGGCATTTGATGTTGTTTATCTGTTATTGACATACCCATCTGTTTCTATTGTTTATGTTTTGAGTAAGGTGCAGGCAAAATGAGATTTTCTTCTCCCCGCTCCTTTTCGGTCATGGAATGTGTACAAAGAAATTGAGTTGTTTTGTTTGGGAATCACGTTTTCTTTTCTGGAGCTGCGCATTCATTATAATTTATTTTGGCATCCTAATTAGTCAGTTGAGCACCAAATGTGGATTAATCTACAGATGAGAATATTCCCAGACAAATGCAGTATGAGTAGTTTTTGCTAAAAACATCTGTGCCTAGCTATCATTAAAAAAGCCTTATTTTAATATATATATTTGTGGCCCTTTTTAAATTCTACATTTTTAGTTGGAATAAAAGGGATTGGGGCTGAAAGACAGCCTAATGCATTTTTGGCTTTGGTCTTTTCATGGGATTTGTTATGTAACATACAGAAAATCACCTGCCTTACCCTTTTTAACAGTTTTTTTTTTCTGGATCTAATCAGTGTCTCATCTCCATTTTAGGACGATGAATGGGGGAACATTAAACTGAAAAATGTGAGTATTTTAAGCCTAGTTTGGAGTCATATAAAGAGAAGCTCTTTGTTTAGAGAGCTATACCAACAGTTAGAGCAAATGTGTTTGTGATTTGCTGTGTATTTCTGTTCTTTAAGGGGATGACTCTGCTGATGATGGGTTCAGCAGATGCCCTGCCTGAGGAGCCTGCTGTCAGGCCCATGTTTGTAGAGGACATGACTGAGGAGCAGCTGGCCTCAGCGGTGAGTAAGCCTGAAAATTACCAGCATGTCTAAAACAAATATGGTGATTGTTGCTTTCCGTGCTGACGTGGCCACTTCCACCTGGTTTCCTCAATGTGATGTTTACCAAGTAGAAAACCTAATAAGTTAAATAAACAATATATCTCCCTTCTAAGTTTTTTAGAAGCATTTGTGTGGCTCAGAGAGAAATTAGGCTGCAGCCAGCAAGGTGTCACGAATTTATGCCAGTGTTTACATTTTTTTTTTACTGAGGAGGAGGAGGAGTGCACCAATCACAAGGTGCAATATCAATTACAAACTGCTGTGTCACTTGATACTGTGCTGATGTTTGGTCTACAGATTCCTCTCAGTTAGGATATTGTCAGCTCCTTATTGCAGAGTTGTGTTTTAAAGGGGATGAGAGTAGCTGATTGGAGTGCCAGTGATGATGCCAGCTTTTTTGATGGAGCACTTGAATCTGTTACTTGCAACCTGGAACTTACCCAATCCTTCGTCATTTTCAGATGGAGCTACCTTGTGGGCTGACAAACTTGGGCAACACCTGTTACATGAACGCCACAGTGCAGTGTCTGCGCTCTGTGCCAGAGCTCAAAACTGCTCTCAGAAGGTGGGTTTTTCCTGCTAATATTAGGTCTTAGTATACAATAAATATGCTATGATGGTCTATACTTAAATGATTTACTTTCCCTGCTTTTTGTATTACATTGTTTTTGTGGCTCTGGTCCAGCTGAAATCATCTGTCTCCCTCTACAGGTACTCAGGTGCTCTGCGATCTTCAGGGGCAAATGCACCATCACAGTACATCACAGCAGGTATGTGGCATAATGGACTGATGCTGAAATCATACAGTCTTAAATTATATGTCTTAAACTTGCTATTACTGTTGCATGCAAAAACTAACGCGCATGTATCCTTGCACCCTCAGCCCTTCGTGACTTATATGAGACCATGGACAAGACCTCGTCCAGCCTCCCACCCATTATTTTGCTGCAGTTCCTTCACATGGCCTTTCCACAGTTTGCTGAGAAGGGAGATCAGGGACAGTACCTCCAGCAGGTAAGCAACTCTTCACTGCAATACGCACCTTACAGATTTATCAACGACTTTGAATGAAATGTCAACTCAACATCTCACATCTTGGTTTGCTTATTTTCTTGTTCTCTCAGGATGCCAATGAGTGCTGGCTGCAGATGATGAGAGTTCTTCAGCAAAAGTTGGAGCCACTAGAGCCAGAGACTCCCATGGAGGTAAACCCTAATGTTCTTTTTTTTAAACTTGTTTTATAATGAAAGGATGATTATGTATCTGATAAGTTGAGGAAAAATAATATACTCCATTTTTACTTTTTGTCTTGTTTAGACTGACTCTGAGAGCGGAGCTGCCTCCGCCTCTGCGAAGAAGAATTTCATCGACCAGTATTTCGGCGTAGAATTTGAAACTACGTATCCTTGCAGCATGTGTTTGTTAATTGCATCTTTCTACTTTTTATTTTTTGTTTGAATAGTAGGGACTGACTCTAAATATTTAAGTCACAGAGAGCAATTTGCAGTGCCATAGTTGTGTTCAAATGACCCAGTGAAGGTCTCCCAGCAGTGTGGCGTAACTCTGCCAAGTTTTTCTTAACTCTTCTGTTAAGTATGAAATGCACAGAGTCCGAGGAGGAGGAGCCAATCAAGGGCAAAGAAAGCCAGCTCCAGCTCAGTTGCTTCATCAACCAAGAAGTCAAATACCTTGCAACAGGACTAAGGCTAGTATGTATCAGACCAAAAAAAGTATTTTCTTCAGGCAGAGGACTTAATAAGCTGTCATGCACCTTTAGGTTTCTCGGATATTTAAAACTATACTTGGATGCTTGTCCAGGTCAAGTCTGAGTGAACATATGAACAACTGGCACATGGTTAGTTTGTCTCCATAGCAACAGGGATCTAATCATGTCTCTGCCTTTTTTTTCTTTCTCCAGAGACTGCAGGAAGAAATAACAAAAATGTCTCCATCCTTGGAGAGAAATGCTCTGTACATAAAATCTGTAAGTTTTTTTTCCCCCCCGTAACTTCTCTTGCACAACTAAAAGAAATGGTCTATCTACTGCTAAAATTGCAAACTTCTGTTTAAAATTTTTCTTCTCCTCTACTTCCCGCCAGTCAAAACTCAGCCGTCTCCCTGCCTACTTGACTGTTCAGATGGTCCGTTTTTTCTACAAAGAGAAAGAGTCTGTCAATGCAAAAGTCCTTAAGGTTTGTCTTGAGCCCCCGTCATTTCTCATTTGTACCAAGGTTCATTTTAAAAGGTCGCTGGATGCTTAGTCTGAAACAACATTGTCCATATTATAGGATGTCAAGTTCCCACTCATGCTGGATGTCTATGAGCTGTGCACCCCAGAGCTCCAGGAGAAAATGCTGCCAGTCAGGTCAAAGTTTAAGGAGATCGAGGACATGAAGCTAGAGAAACAGCAGCAGAAGGTAACACAGATCTATAGTTGTTTTTTCTTTTGCAGTATACAAGCTCTCATGTGGATGTTTAATATAATTTACATTTCTGTACAACAACTCACTTTTTTTTTTCTTTTTTTTTTAAAATTGTATAGCCGGTGAAAAAGCCAGGTGCAGTGAAAGAGGTGAAGCACGAGCCTTTCTCATTCCCTGAAGGTATGTTGTTGCATGTCACTGACATCCACCACACACTTAAGCACTTTCTAAAAGATCTGTCATCTTTTTTTCATAACTGGCTAAATGTAAAATGCGATGATATATTTTAACATCAACAGTAGAGATTGTTAGAAGCAAATTCATTTTCTCTCTCTAAAATATGAAAAGTCAACATCAGGGGCCAGATGCATAAACCATGCATAAACCATGCATACGCCATTTCCTGCACATAACCTGGTATTTATAAACACAGAATGTGTGCACCTCTCACATTCTTCAGACCAGGCGTACACATGTTTTTCTAAAGTGAACTGAGGGCGATGTGATGTGTTAGAGATGAAGTTTAAGTTAAAAGATGGAATGTTTTAGTAAAACATTGTTTAGGTTGATGACCAGCTGCGGTGATTGCAGTGTGATTGTTTTTTGCATTTACACAGAGATTTGTAAAATGCCAATCAAAGGTGCATTTATTAAGGTGACATTGATTAATTACTTTGTGTGATTAATTTTATCATTCTTTGAATTTACACAAGAGTCAACATTTCATTTTGCTGTTAATATTTTTTATTTTATGCTTAGTTGTGTTACACTTTGTAAAGTCGGTTTAGATATGAGTGCTGCAAACTATGATTACATTACTGAGATATCCCTGCTGACGATGGTTTACAGTCCATGTGATGAATTAACGATATGGACGCTATGAAGAGCTACACAGCTGTTCTTAACGGTTGTCCATAATGACAGCTGTTCTGCTGTTTGAGAACCTCGCTGGTGCAACACAATCAGTGAAACAGCACTTTTCTTTCCAGTTTCTTTCATTGATAGCTGTACAGACTGGTGCGGCAGACCATCATGTTGATATGGAAACAGCTAGTTTAGGGTGTGTCTTCATCCATTAATGGCTAATTGTGGAAGTGAAAATGAGGCTTGTGCACGTGCGCCCAGTTCCTAAATGACTGAGATGTACAAAACAGAACCATGTGAACGCACAGCCTCATAAATTTGACAAAAAGAATGCATACGCATATTTCTGGCTTTGTGTGTACACACAGTTTTAGTCATGAAAATACAGAGTTATATGCATTTGGCACCAGGTTTGTATCAGTTCTCCAGATCCATGAAACGGCTTGTGTTTAGATTTTAGCATTTGTAACCAATTTTTAACATATTTTATTTTTATCATACAAAAATTAACTCATATTTTGTATGAGTATCGACTCATACAAAATAATCCCTCTCAATCATCACTTATGACCCGCTAGAAGTGTGTGGCCGTGCACTTATCTGCAGAGACTCTGCCCTCTGCCTGTATTTTCTTATTGTCTTGTTATTTTGTTGTGTTGGGGGTGCTTCTGGGTTTCAACCTTTGGGCAGTGGGTGTGTAGCCCCCAGCCAATAACAGCGCGCAGGGTGTGAGGTCAGGACTCGTAGTGTAGCAACCAGGTTACATCGATGTCTCCGTTGCTGTCCTCTGGGTGGGGCTGAACTACACACACGCAGAGCAGAGAGGCTATAGCAGACAGGATGAAGCTCTACATTCACACGAATGGTTGAATGGTTCATGGTTCTGTGAGCATGTTTATTTCTGCTTTAGAACGTAACTGCTGTGAAACAATCAGAAAATAATGTTTTATTTATCTGATTCATGGCTTTGTTCTCACCAGTGCCGCTCGCTCTCTTCATTAAGTCTCACTCAACCACCGCTGCTATCTACTATTTTAATAATCGAATCATCATTAGTCACTTTTTTTTAAGGAAGAAGAAAAAAAATTGCGGTTGCAGGTCCTCAAGTGTGAGGATTTTAAATTTTAATGTGTCATACATGATAGTAAACTGAGTATCTTTGGATTTTGGATTGTTGTTTGGGAGAAAACAAGACATTTAAAGGAATTATAACACCCTTTTTTCCTGCAGACCTTGGTTCCAACAACAGCGGCTACTACGACCTGCAAGGCGTGCTGACACATCAAGGCCGCTCTAGCTCATCAGGTCACTATGTAGGATGGGTCAAAAGGAAAGAAGGTAACTACAGTTGTCTCACATTATTAGGCATATTAGCATTGTGTCATGACAGATGTTCAGGAACTTAATGTTTCCTCTCTTCCCTTTGATTTCTCTTTGACAGATGAGTGGGTCAAGTTTGATGATGACAAGGTGAGTGTGGTGTCTCCAGAGGATATCCTGCGACTGTCCGGCGGCGGAGATTGGCATATAGCATACGTTCTACTGTACGGCCCCCGGCGGCTGGAAATACTTGAAGAGGAACAGTAGCTGTGGAAGATTTCCTAGAAGACAAAGACGTCATCCAACACACATACAAATTGCCATTTCCAAGCACTGTCTGCATAGATGTGCAATAAAACTGGTGTCTTTAAAAATTTGATGACCTTAATTTTTTTTTTGTTTGTTTTTTGTAACCAACATGGATGCTTGTAAATCAATCTGTCAAATGGTGTTAAATATTCAACAATAGTGGGCTTTGAAAATGGAGATATGACGAGAAGCAATCTCTGGACTGGATCCTTGAAAGAGGTTTTTAAGTCTAGCTCTGCAGTTTCAGTAAATGTTTTATACACATTGTATATTTTTTAAAGCCTTTGATAAGGTGCTCATATCATTAAAGCAAAGTATTTCTCTTTAGTCACGTATTCAACTTATAAAAAAAAAATGCCTAGCCAAGCTTTTGTCCTTGACATTCTGGCTTGTATCTTCTCAGATGTATTATGGAGATTTCCACTTAACACTGTAAAGACTTGCCCTTGTTCACCTGTTGGACTTCTGGGAAATTTGGGTTCAATCTCAGGTCTTTTGTTAAGTGCTTGGCTTGCACCATCTCCTGGAATTGTTCTCTAATGTATCGACAGATGAGAAAACTTCACTAATGCTCTTTTGAGGGAAGTGTGTGAGGAGCTAGGTCAGAACAGGTTGCCCTTGTGGTGAACTGTGTGCAGTTAAATAAAGACTTGAGATTCAACCGTGACAGTTTACTCGACAAGCCTTGACCATTGTCGTTGTTGACGCTTGATTTCAAAATCTGACATCAATACTTTTAAATGCTATGCTTCACTTTGTTTCTCTGCGCAGGTTTCCTTGATCATCCTGCCACAATGTGTAAGACCTAACCATCACTCTGTAATAAGTTATTGACTGATCGCTTTTCATAGGTGGTGAAAATAAACTGTATACCAAAATGTGAGATTCTTTAATGTGAGCGTGTGGTTGAAGTCCTCTTGCAAACATTTTTATTAGAAAAAACATTTATTGAATTTTCTACAGTGAAAAAAACATGGATTTCAACTTTTACTACATACAAAAAAATTAAGTCTCCAAGTGTTTTTGGTATGAAAGAATGCTGCAACAACGTAATGAAGGTACTGAGTATTTAAAAGTAACGGATTATCTAATTCAAGCCTCACTGAGGCCGTCTGCAATCTGGGAGAATCCAGCAGCGTTGAGAGCCGAGACCAGGTTCTCCACAGTAGCTTGTGTTCCCTCTCTGTCCTGCCAGGCAACCAGCAGCAGCTTGGCCTGCATGTCGACATCTTCGCTGTCTGTTTCGATCTCACGCACCTCCGCCGCCTTCATCTCTAGATGTGTGGCTAACGTCCTCCACTGAGTGCCAAGTTTGGCCGCTATGTCATCCATCTGCTGGTTTGTCACAAGCTTGCTCTGTATGCTTGGACCTGGGAGAAAGACAATAGGGAGGATATGAATAGACTGGAATGGAAATTCGTGGTAACGTGGAGGATAAGGTGATTAATCATCCGTACTAGAACATGAAAAAAATACAGAGGTCAAGTTGGGTTGGGGAGGCTGGACGTGTTGTTGCACGCTAGAGGTATATAGGGAGACGTGAGAGGTATTGTGTTTAATAAGCGACTGTTCAAACTCACTGTCATTGCTCTCTTTGAGAAGATTGTCTCCGTTGTCGTCATCTTCTTCACCCGTCTTGATCTCTTCAGAAGGGATATCCTTCTGCACGTAGGGAACGAAAATCTCGATGTCAGTGTTTGTGCGTCACGCAGACTTTTTAGTCATTACGAATACTGTTTTTTAAAGTTAAAAAAACACATCCTCACCGGCAGTTCTTTGGCCAGTTTGCTAACCATGCTGTCTAAATAGTCCGCCAGGCTCTTGAACTTCTGGTTTGTCGGTTGAAAGAAGTGCGGACTTCTCCTGGACAGCAGCCTCAGAGCACGCCAACCGTAGTTTGGGTTCCGCACAACCCTGCACAGATTTACAGAAAGACACTGAAAACTCAGAAAAACGGACTGAAAATGAAGCCATTTAGGTAACTGGCTTGAAGGTTTTGACAGGACATGTTTAAGCGCAAACTTACTTGTACTCCTCCTCCACCATGTTAGCAGGGTCAGCCTGTTCAATGGCCTCTGCAAAGAATTCATCCAGGGATGGCATAAACTCCCTGAAAGGAAGACAACAAATGTGAAAAACTAAAAAATGATGGTTTACAATTGTAGTAGGAAACAATCTGCTTGTGTTCTGAACCGCTTACCTGCTGTCTGACTTGCAGGCCTCCATGTTGTCTTGGTTCAGGTTCCACAGTCGAGTCAACTCGTCACTAATAAAAACACAGTGAAGCTTGAAAAATAGAAATAAACTCCACTGGAGGTGGTGTATTTTTATAGTTTCGGTCACATTCTACTATTGATTCCCAGACCTGTCTTTATTTGCCGCCCCCTCCCCCATGTTGTTATCAAAACAGGGTCTGCACAGAACAATGCTGGCACAGTTTCACTACTAAATTTAGCAGGATTACAGGATTCAAACCTGGGATTTTCTTTTTAAAAAGACTCTCTCCAGTATAAGTTTCCTTACTTTCCCATGAAGATCTTGCGGTCAGGTCCTTTTCCGAGGAAGTCTTCTGGAGCTTGTCTTTTCCTGGTGGGCCTCTTGGGTTTGTCATCGACTGGCCTGTTAAAGAGGAAACAAGTAGGACAAAATCTCACTTTGGCATGCAACCTTCGAGCCTGCTCTGGATAAGCTGGATTGATCAACAAAATCAAAAATGTTCCGCCGTCACTATTAAGTACCGTTCTTTCACAAAGCTCGGGCATCCCTCGTTTTTCCAACCATTCCAGTTCTCCTCTGTGTTGAGGATATGCTGTCAAAAAGAAATTTAAAGATACACCAAGTCTTGTAGTTAGTTAAATGGTGAAGATGATGATGATGAAAATCTTTCAATATTACGTATTCATAACAGGTATGTAAATTTTGTTGGACATGACTAGTAAAGGACAAAACTCTGACACAAATAACATAATGTGTGTGTCTTTAATACCAGTATTTCTACAAACTGAACTTACTTCAACCATTGTAGCAAACTTGTCCCCATCAGGAGGGATCTCTCTCAGTAGCTACAAGAGAACACTTACATGTTAAAACAGGTTTGTTTTTCTCCATTAGACCATTTTCATTTTTAAATGAATCATATATTTCAAGGAGAAGTAAACTTATAAACAAAATTCAAAATGCATAATGCATTGTAACCTGTGATAATTTAGTATTTATGTGCCATGTATCATACCTTGTCAACATGTACAAGTTTCAAATATAATAATAATGCTATACAGTAGCAGATATGTACTAAAATCACATTGATTTCTGTGAACTGACCCTTTAAGTGTGTCTATAATGGTTCGACTAACTCCTTATTGACTGACCTGGTAAACCAGTTTAGTTGTCTCTTCAATCCATGTGGTCTGGTCATCGTTCAGAATGCAGCTGGAGCTGTGAGAAGACAAATACATACTAAATATTAAACTCCCACACTTGACAAATTTATTATTTACAATTTCTCACTTGTTTTTACACAAATGGAAATTGTTTTTGGACTATTCGACAAAGACAAAACTTACCTTTTAAATTTCACCTGACCCTTCAGGTACTGGAAGAGGATGAGGTACTGAAGTAGAATATGGCGCCTGAAGTTGCTGTCGCTGAGCTGCAAGTCCATCAGCTGGAGATGAAGAGTAAAAGAAAAGGAAGTGAGGTAATGTCTAACCCATATCTTCAGGAGGTTATCAAATATCATATCTTATCTTTAAATGGTTCGGAAAATAGTCTTGACAACATCATACTCTCACTCAGAGTGGAATTGATTGTCTCATTCAGCCTTTAAACAGCCTCAAAACTGAATAAAAAATGTGTGAACGGCCCGTTATTACCGCTGTAAAAATAGTTTTCTCACCTTCTCGCTTGTAAGGAACTTGGCAAAGTAGACATGTTCTCTTCCAGATGCTCTCAGCTCCTCTAGCTTTCTTTTAGAGGCCTGCATGTCATCCAGCTTGAAGCTCTTGAATACTGCCAAGGTCTCATCTGAGTACTGTACAAGACAAAAGGAAATTCACATTGATAATGCCCTACTTTGCTTTTTTGCTATGATTTGACAGTAACGGGGCAAGGGCGAACTGTTCTGAGGTGCATTACCTTGAGGAATGTCATCCAAGAGAATTTATCGTAACACTGCACAGGGTTTCTGAAGTAGTCCTGCAGTGTCCAGAACTTTCTGTACAAGTTGTAGTCAATCGGGATGGAGCTGAAATGAAATTTTATTTTAAATTAACTTAAAAACTAAAAACTGAACAAAGAAACTCTGTCATTTAAATAAAAGAACAGGGACGAGCATTAGAGCTACTTACCATGGTGCAGGTAAATCCTCTTCTCCCATTTCTCCTTCCTCTACTTCCATACCTTCTTCCTTTTCTTCTGTGTGCTATAAAACATAGAACGGACAATTACAATGTAACTGAAATTTAAATTTAATTTCAAAATGCATGCAAACATTAGCACATGGCAACACCTTACCTTTTGTCCAAGAGTACTTTCTTGTTCATTTTTGTTGAATACCGTGATGTTGTCCAGGTTGAACTGACTCTGTAGATTGAGACCTGGAAAAAACATAAAACAGGTGTAAAAAAGAGTCATCAGAGGAGCCGAGGAACATTGTAAACTGCATCCTTGACGGGGTTTATATTGCCTTATTGCTGCTCTTACCTGATTTTTCAGACAGGGGGAAAAGACGTGCCAGGAAAAGCTGGATTCGCCCGCAGAATACAGTATTCTGAGACTTGGAAAGCCTCCTTAAAAGATCTACAAGGTGAAAAAAGTGTCACAAACAGCTTTGCCTTTTAAACATAACAAAATCTTATACATCAAAAACAAGAATGAGATTTTATCCTTACCGTTACACATCCTCAACAAATAGTTCTTCCCGGCAGTATAAAAGGAGTTCTGGGAGAAATGGAGAGTACAGGTACGGTGATCAAATGATCTAGATTATGCTGGATAAAGACTTCAATTGACTTTATTGAGAGGCTGCAGCTTATTTACCGATTTCCAGGTGGAGACATTCTCCTCGACAAAGGAGAAGATTTTGTCACACTGGTCAAGAGGAAGACTGTCCAGTACATCTCCCAGCAGAAGGAAAGGAGTCGTAGCAGAGCAGATACCTGCACGGAGAGAAGGAAACAGAACAGTAAAGGCTTGATCACCACATTAATGACACATTTGTATTATTAGCCATAAATAGCTGATGAATGATAAAAGGCCTCATTGGTGTATGTGTAGAGAATAACATTCACACCAAACCGCATGCAACATGTGGGAACATGCACAGAATTGTACAGTATTCTCAGTTTCCCTACATAAGTCAAAAAAGTTCCCAACCTTATTTCCTTGCAACAACACAAGGCTGACCAGATCTTAAGTGACAAGGAAAAAAAGTGTAAAAGAGACCAGTACGGGCTGGTTGAAGGAAGGACAACTGAACATTTTAAGAATAATACTTCAGTTTTAAAACTTGATTGGAAGTCAGAGGCCAAGTGCATAGAAGGGTTAATATCTGTGGGAATTCACAAATTTTAGCCCAAACTACATCATTCTTTTCAAAAGGAATCTCTTAATGATGACATTTGCGGGTAGAAGTTTTGTATAGGAAGCTTTTAATGTCTCTTATTTCATTTTCGTTTGTACTCTAATTGGAAGCTAGCTTGATCTAGCTTGAAGAAGCCAAATTTCACTGCCTTCAATGCTGCCATCTGCTGTGTTGTGCTGTTCTGCATGTAACAATAAAACCTCTCGGATCTTGGTAGGTGGTTGTGTACAGTATACACAGCCTGTTCAATATACAGTAATGACTGAAATGCATTGAACATTTTGTATATTAACCTAAAATAAATATGTATAATTTGTAGGTGTAGTTGGTAGTACAGTGTTACAGGGTTATCGCACAGTGCCTGAGTTAACCTTTCAGAAGTGTGACAGCATATTATGTGTATTATAACGTATTAAGACAAATCTTTCACTGATTGATGTCAGCCTTTTAAGTCAACATACCCTCTGTGACGGCATCTATACTCAGGTAGATGAGAGACAGATAGTCATCACAGCTCGCCTTCTGCTCAACCTGCAGAGAAAAACATTAACATCAGGCTTTCATAAACCAGCAACAGTCTAATGAAATTACTGAGTTTTGTTAAACCAAGCTCTAGAGACAATGCTGCAGTTAGCTTCTGATTTGGGGTTAAAGGGGAAACTTGAGGGAAACATTAATACTGATATTAAGCAGCTGTTTCTCTGTTCTTTCACCACTTACACCTCTGAAAAAGTGTGAGACATTGTAGCAAAAGCCTTAACACTGTTTAAATCCACTTTCAGATTTGAAAAACCTTTATTTTGCTTATGGAAACTGAAAATATTTCTCCATCCAGACCGCATTAGACCAGATCCCGATCAAAAACCACTATACTTAGACTCGTCAAATCTGGACTAGATTATCATTATCAAGATTTGACAGATCGAATTATAGTGGTTTTTGATCTGAACCTGGTCAGATGTGTTCTGGATGGAAAAATATCAGTGAAATCGCCCTTTTTTGAGTTTTCACAAATAAAATAAAGGTTTAACAGATCTGAAAGTGGGTTTAAACAGCGTTAAGGTTTCTCCTGCGATATCTAAAATGGTGAAAGTGGCGAAAAAAAAAACAGAATCGGCCGCTACATATCTTTATTTATGTTTCCCTTACTTATCCCTTTAACCCAGTTTCAAAAGCTAACTTCATCGTTGGATGGCCGCTATTTAACTCACAATCTGATCACCAAGGACCCCCCTCAGAGCCTGGTCAAGTGTGCTCTTCTTTTCCGTCTCACTGTAACACATACACATCAGTCAAGTCAAAGCTAGCCTGCATGTTGTGTTTAACTAACGTCTATCCAAGTAAAATAGTGTTACTTACTTCCCAAGGATCTGATTGAAAGCAGTTATTATAGGTTTGCTGTTTTTACCAGCCAGGGCTTGTATGGTAGAAGCCTGCGGGCGAGTGAGAGGGAAGAAGAAAACATTTCATTTGAGAGAGAAGACGTCGTTGGGTACGTTAGCGTTAGCGTTAGCTAGCAACTGCTAACAGTTATAATAACAGAACAAGACAAAACAGTGACTTGCAGTGATAAGGCTGCTATCTAGCAGGTATTGTTGTCACTACATACAGTATTCATTAACATGTGATTCAATAACAAGGCAATTCAGTGATTTCTCACCGTAAATTTGTCTTTAGCGTCGACAAACTTAAATAAGGACGGCGACATCTTTACACCTCTGTGACCGGAACTGACGCCAGACGTCTTCCGGTTTCTTCGTTGTTTTTGTTTCTCTTTCTTTATTGACATATAAAACAATTAAACAATTTTTCTTCCACAAAATCATGATATCCAAAATATAAAAAAAATAATCTTGCGGTTTGCAGAAGGAGAAAACCCCTCTGATCGGGGAGGGTGGTTACACTTCATACAAATATTAGAAATAACAGCAACAACAACAACAAAAAACAGGTATTGATAGTTTTTACATTTTTGCGATACATGCTACCTTCAAAGTATCAAACTAATAAAGTGCCCCTGGTCAGCTGTAACATTGTTATTATTATATACTATATCATATAACTATACAAACTCTACTATATTATGTCTGTAAATAGTTAGATGCATTTTGTTTCTGAATAGTATATATTTGAAAAATCAATGTTCGATCCAAGTAATTAAATGTTACACCTCTACAAATATTTTAACTGATGCATTATTTTGCTCAGTAATGATCTATTTTATTTAGATCACAATTAGATCTCAAATTTAAGATAAAATAAGACATACTTTACTGTCCCAGAGGGGAAATTTGTCTTGGGCTCAAGTGTTGAATACAGCTGCATATAGAAAAATACAACGGTACATACAATATAGGTACATAATCTCCATTATGTACATGACTCCAAACAGACACATATAAAATACACTATTATACCACTAGTGCTTAGACTATACACTATTCCTAAAATAATAAAACACAATAAACTGTGCTCAGTAATTTAAAGAATGAAAACAATAAAAAGGAGAAATTATTTTATTTATTTTTTCTTTTTCTTTTTTCTTTCTTATTTTTATTATTTTACTTGGCTGAGAAAAAACAAAAATGTTTTAACTCGGTTGTATGTGATATTAGAGTTGAAGTTCAGCCATGGTACAACAGCGGTATATAATCTGAGCACCTCTGACCACATCAGATTGTAAACTGGAAAAAGTAACCAAATATATACAAGTCACAAAAAAATACACAATACATGAGGATATATATTTCAAAAGCATATCTTTAAAATCAAAAATGTGTGAACCCATCATGTCTTGATTTTCAAGCAGGGCATTGAGCTGAGTATAAGGGGGATGAGTGATGATATTCAAACATATAACTTCACATTTTATGTTGAAAAGTTACAACTGAACCTGTTCTCTCTATACGATTGCCTGGCAGTCTTCAGTGAAATAGAAGAGGATATTGTTTTTGGAAAATTCAGCTTCATTCTGATATTTAGGCCAGACTAATCAAGATATTATTGTGGCCTTCAGTCCATGCAGGACTTAATCCAGTTCAGGCCAGAGGGCGGCAGTGTTGCACACTATTTATGTCCACAATAGTTAAAGCCATCAGATCAGTTGCTCTGTTTGCACACATAAAAACAAATTGATTGTGAGTGAACAGGTGGTAAAATGTACAATGGTCGGATGAACCTGAAATCCACCATCTTCTGATGATGATCCCTGTAATATTTTACATTATATGAACATGTAGATGGTGGTATAACGTGTGTCTATTTTATTGGCCTCAGTCCATAAATTTGTTTTAAAAACTTCACTGAAATCTCTCAGAAACTATCTGATTTATGTTCATCACAGTTGTTCTCATGATCCATATTTGTCAATTTGGATGATTACTGTCTCCAAAATTTATTGGTGGTCATACAGGTATGTTGCATGTGTCCTTAACTTAAAGTTAGATGTTCAGGACAGGGCCAAAGTTATCACTGGCATTCAGTGGTTATGAGTAGGATTAATAGAGGTCACCACAGTCATATTAGTGTATTCATGTGTGTTGATTTGCATGTGTGTCTGTGTCTGCCAGTGCACATTTCATTGTGTTGTTGTCATACAATTTAAATTGCAACTGCTGAGCTGCAGGGCTTGAATTCTTTGATACGATCTACTGTTCAACAATGTCACACAGCACATTAGAACCAGTGGGGCATTACACTGTGATGTCAATCATTAAATGTCCAATCGTACATTTTATAGCAGAAAACTTTAATAACCTGGATTTGGTTTGTTGCCAAGTGTTAGTCTATGCTTTAAAACACCTTTTAATCAATTTGACCAATATGTTGCATATTTTGGTGGTGGGATGACCTTTCAGTTTACATATGAACAACTACTGTGTTTTAACTTTGACAGTCTACATTCACTGTTGATCTGTTGTGATCTGCATTTACCAGCAGTTTCACAAGTCAGGACCTCTAAAGTAGTTTGTGGTAGTATGACTATTCACCTTCTGCACCCTCTGACAAATGTTTATAGCCCTACAGTTACAAAGGCTAACTGAACCTAAAGGTGTTGTGATGATGTTTGGAGAAAAACACTGCAGTTGTGAAAATATAGGCCAGTAGTGTCACGTGGAAAGAGCTGAGGAATCACTGTCATTGCATTGTATTATTGCAGTGGTCATAAAAAAGGAAGTGAGAACTGTTTTACCCTGCAGTTTTGATTGACATCTTGTTTATGGTACGCAGAGTACTGCACACAGTTTACCAGATATCTAACCATGCCCCACCCCCACAACCCACTCTTCTGACACAGCGTTTTTTGAACCATTGCCAAAAACTGATGAAAAACAGAAAGGGAGTGAGTGTGGGGGAGTGACTATCGGGTTGCAGATAAGGGCCCCTGCATCAGTCAGTATAGGGAGATGGGGTGAAGAGGACTAGTGGGGTTTAAAGTTAAGGTTAAAGGGAAGCAGTCTTCTAGCTGCCGGATAGTTGGAGATGTTACGCTGCTGCCGGGTACAAAGGAAGCAGGTGCATGTCCCTTTAGAGGATAAGGCTGGTGTTTCTTTAAGACAACAAATTGATGACAAGACCAAGACCAACAATTTGTTTGTCCATGTCTCAATTGTTTTCAACTTCCCCACCACCATGTCAGTCAGCACCAAGCCCATTTGTTCCAACAGAAAATATTATCTTTAAAAACAAATATATAGTTCCACTTTTCTTTAAAGACAAAGTAACTTCCTAAAACAGCTACCTCAAACAGGAGTTAAAGTGTTTTTGTTGGGTACTGTTTTCAGCCGCGGATTAATACACATTTGTTGTGCTAGAGAGTATTTACGGTACCCATGTTCATTGTAATGAAGGAACATGTCACCCTGTGCAATAGTGTGGCTAATTTGTTTTTAATAGTTTTTGGATAGAAATAAAGGTCTATGACACAGAGGAACAAGCGATATCAGTTCATGGCTGCACAGAAAATACTTGTTAGTTTAGGATCAATTCATTGTTGGTTTTGGTCTTTTGTGACAACAAGAAAAACATAGAATATTTTCTTATCCCTTAATGTATTTCTATTCATTTTGAATTAAAATACGGGAAACTGGTTTCCAACACAGAATCTGATGAGAATATTCAGGATGTAAGTTAAATAGACTGAAAATAATGAAAATTGGGTTAACTCTTTGAAATCAGTTTAAACCAGGTTAGACCTCCATTCCCAGTTGTTTGTTTTGTCTAGATAAATATAATGACAGGACCACTGGATGCTCTCCCATGCCAAGTAATGGAATAATCAAGCTCAACACAAGAGCCAAATAATATGATGAATGACACTCTTAGACAAAATGATTGAGGAACAACAAAAAGAGCATTGTCCATGTTGTTGAGGACAAACTTCAAAACAAGAGGCTAAACACAATGCTCTGACCTCCGAGGTTAAGCACACAAAGGAAGGAGATTTTAGATTGTCTACCGTCACATGACTGGCCTCTGAGATTCTACCATAAAAAATCATGTGAAGAAGTGTCATGTCATATAAGTGAGATAAACCCATCAGCACAGCTATCCTTCATTGATAAATTTAAAAGCAAGGCGCACTTTAGCAGTTTTATGAGAAACCAAACTGACAGAGTTGTGGTAACATACACCAGAGCAGAGCAATATTCCTCCTTGAAGGGAGGAAAGCCATAGAGGATGATATATATAGTGAATGTACATAAATATTTTTATTCAGATTGCAATTGCAATTAAATATAAAGAAATATGTTTATTTGTTCAGGTTCTACAGATAATTATGGGGCTCTTCCCTGAAAACTTTCCAAGCTGTCAACATCAGCATTACAGTCCATCTATCTCTTGCATGAATGCTTAATGTTGCACTGAATTTGTGATAGCCTATATATCAGTGATTTTCCATCATGGATTTCACTTCCTTAGCTGTTAGGCAACAAGTGGAACTTGGACTTGACAATATAACAAAATGCACACCTTTATGTCCTTACCGGGTGTTGTAAAATTATTTGGGACACACATTTTGTTAATGATCATCTCACACAGATCAGAATAATAGGAATGCTCTCAAAGCGGATGTGCATCCAACCACAGCGTTTATCCTGCCTCCTGATTGGATCGTAAGCTAACAATAACTTGCATCTATTTAAACAACCTTGGCTGGATTGCCCTCCTACTGCAGGGTTTGTGTTGAGAAATGTTCGGTTGTGGAGTTTAAAGTCATTTGATGGTTATTCAATGATTAGCCCAGGGTGTGGGGACCATCAAATACACAGAAGCCATAAAATGGGATGTGAGGGGGCCATGTGCGTAGATGGAGAAAGGACATTCTTGTGTCACAGCCAAACAGGAAATCTCTGTGATATCCACATCTTGTCTAATCATGCATTTTCTTATGAAGAATTTAAAGTTCCTTTATGTGCAATTACCTGATCCACATCCTTGTGTTGTTTTACTACAGAGAGATTTTTGGGACTGTCGCCAAACACCTTGAAAAGAATAATAGTGTATACAGTGGCTGATACATTGTAAAGCAATTCTTGTCAAGGTCATTCGGATCTAAATATACATTGAGTTAGTCTGGTAACTCCTCAATGTAAACAAGGATATGTAGACCTTACTCTGAACTTTGCCATATAGAAAACAGTTGGAGATGTAAACACTGAAATGGAGGGATAAACAGGGATATTTAAAGATAAGATCACTGTTTAAAAACACATGTGATTTAAAGACTACCACAAAAACACTTGATGCAAAACTAATACATATAATCATAACCATTTTAAAGCATATCTGTATATCAGATATGCAGATTACCAATGTGCTGACAAACAGATGAGTTAAAATGTTGCATCTTGTTCAGTGTTTAAGCCATTGACTTGGCCCTGAGCTGCCGTTGCCTTCTCCATTTATTTCAGATGCATCGTTTTCATCCTCTGGACCATTAAGCAGGATGCTCCTGTGTGTGCTGAAGTCGTATGATTATGGATATGGAAGGAAATCATAAATAAGAGCTGCCACTCTGCCACCACACATCAGCCCCAGCCAGTAAACCTGGAGTAAAAGTAGAGATAAGCTACATTTGTCTGTGAGATGGTAAAATGGATAAAAAGGGATTTTAGTGGCAAAGCTTCAAACTGTCAGCTTATATTACCCAGTGGTCCTCCATGTCACTACGTATCAAAGCTGGTCCAAGAGAGAAAGCAAGATTGATATCTCATCCGGTCAAATCTATCTGTAAATGACAACACATATAGTGTTTATTGAACAGATTATATTCATTGGGTGGAATAGTTCATATGTGTAGTTTGGGAATATGTAGTTATCTTATGCACAAATCAATTACAAATCAATAGTGCTGGCTATTCTTACATCATCAGTTTTGAAAATATATATTGAGAGTGGAAAAAAAAAATACAGTAACTCAATGTTTTTGTCGAGACATTTAAATTTGTTGATTGACCAGTATGATACATTTTTAAATATATCAAGTTTTTAAAATATAAGTTGCCCATGGTGAAAGCTTATTGTTCATCTTGTTAATGCAGTTTTCCTGCGTGCGTCATAAGGATTTTAAAAACTTTCTTGGCCACATTATAAGTCAGTTTTGGCACCGGGGATCTAGGCGGTGAGCCCTTAGTACTTCTGTAGTTTGTTTTATGTTTCCATGAACACACTTACAAAAACAGCGATCAAAAGTTGACACATGCAGCTAATTTGTAATCTGCGTGTGTAGCTGCTTTGCAATTGTTTTCTGAAGTACTTTCTTCCTGGCGTGCTGGCATATCAGCCGCACCGTGCAAAATTACGTATCGAGGCAAGGGAAAGAAAAAGTCTTGAATCATGGCAACACCTGTCAAACACTGGAAAATTGTACTGGCAAGGAGAAATAGTGGTCTCAAGAAAACACTAACACTGACTTAGGATATGTGCCAGCACACCTCAGCAACCTGAACAAAAATCCAACATGAAAAACCAAATTGCTGTTTGCTGCAGAGCTATTTGAGTCGAATAGTGCTTTCATTTTTTCCAACATCTGTTATTTAAATGAAACCCTTGTCCGTTCCCACACGACTTATTTTAGTAAGTGACACACAGGGAACCAGATGAAGAGTGACAAGGAATTTGATTAAAAACCATTGTCCCACAGTCACATTTAGTTGGAAAAGATAGTGAATAACAGCTCTTTTAACAGCAAAAAGATAATGAATGCAGTGGTTTACACTACATAAAGTCAACCTCTTTCTATATATTTTAAAAGCTCAGTAATTGTCCTGTCAAGATGAAAGTCAAAGTAGACAAGGAATATCCCTTACCATGAGATTTACCAGGTCTAAATCCATTCACAATAGCAATAGCTGCAACTGCCCCAAGCATCTGAGCCAGGATGTAGCACACACATCTGAGGACACTGATCTGGCAGCTGACCAGCCTGCCCAGAGTGACTGCAGGGTTCAGGTGTGCTCCACTGATGTGCCCCAAGCTCTGAACCAGCGTGGCAGCGAACAGCACAAAGGCCAGCGAGACCTTCTCCACCAGAACAACTCTCTCATCTTTTCCAACGATAGCTGGAACAGATACGGCTGAAAAATTCTGCAGCCACAACCCTCGAAGAACACCCACCTTTTAATTTCTGGCATCTCAGCTTTTAGTGTGTCTGGTGTGTTAAAACCAACATGTTATGCGCACCAGTATTTATAGTGGAAAGGCTTTGTATTCAGAGGGGAGGAGAAAAGAGATGAAACAGGAAAAGATGTCAAGCATCAAGAGAGCAAAGAATCAAACTCCTTATCTTGAAAAATTATTTTATTTGACATAAATACACATCATGCAGGAATTATTTGTACTCAGACTGGCTCCTTTGACCATTCTCCATCTTTAACATCCTCCAGAAGGGGCTCCCGAATTTCAGTTTCCTGTGTTGAGCCGCAGTTGAACAGAACTTTTGATTTATCACTTAAAGGCTCATCTCTGGGTGACAGTATGTAGTTATACAGAAGAGCTGCCACTACACCACCACTCAGTGGTCCTGCCCAGTACACCTGAAGAACAAAACAGGATGAACACATTTCAATAGGAATGACTCATGAATCCAATAATTTCAAATCTGATTTGCACTTCCGCATTACGTACCCAATGATCATCAAAAGACTTCTGTATAATTGCAGGCCCAAAGGATCGAGCTGGGTTTATACCGCATCCTGTGTAGCTGATCTGCAAACCATATCAGAGGAAAACAACACTTACCTCTCTGGCTGTACATCTTGCAAGCTTGATGTACAGCCAGATCATTGTTATCAGGCCACAGCAGGATGGATAAACCATCTACTAAATTAATGAGGGAGGGGGAGGGATATAGAAACGTCTTAATATATTTACCCCGGCAAGGTGTCCCAACCCCACCGAAAGTCCGATTGCCAGAGGTGCAAATCCACCAATATCACGTCTTTTGTCAGTGACTGCGATCACACACAGGACCAGTTGGAGGGTGAGCAGGAATTCTACACCAAAACCTTGACTTGGGCTGATTCCACTAAGCTGCAATAATGAAGAAAACAAAACACTTAATTATGATTAGGGGGAAAATAAGCCTACACTTCCGCAACTCCTGCATGAGCTGCTAAAGAAAACCGAAAATGGAAACAAGCATGCTGCAAACCCCCCCCCCCCCCCCAAAAAAAAACCCATCAGGCAGACCATGCTTCAACTATTTAGCTGCCTGATTGACTTCGTACTTAAATTACTGCCTAGGACAGCACAAGCTTTCATCCCAAACCCAATGCCCTCCTGCTTTTGTTGCATGACAGCTACAAACCTGGAGTGATAATTAGAATTTGACATTTAATTAAACACCTTATCACCAACAGTTAGCAAATGCGGAAGTCTTAGAGATTAGAACACGCAACTTTAGACAATGGGTGTCAGACTTTCACAGGAAGACTAGATCAGCCTGGAGGCAATTCCCCAAATGTCACTCAATCTGAGCAGTAAATGTCATTCATTAGCATTACTCAGGAAAATTGGAAGGACATAGATTCTTCCTTACCTTGTTAACACCCAGTGAATCTGTGGTTTCTGGCCTTATGCCATACACAATGGCACTGCCCGCCACTGCTCCCACAACTTGAGCTATTATGTAGAAAAAGGCTTTGAGGACACTCATCTGGCAGCTTGTCAGGAGGCCCAGGGTGATGGCAGGATTAAGGTGGGCACCACTAATGTGGCCTATGCACTGGGCTAATGTAGCAATGGCCAGGCCAAATGCAAATGCCACTTTTATCTCCTGGTCGGGGTAGGAATCATTTGGATCCCCTATTGCAGCAGAGAGGCCAATGAAGATGAAGATGATCATTCCTAGCAACTCAGCCAGAACTGCCTTCCAAAATGCCCACGTTTTAATTTCTGACATTTCTGGCTAGTCAGATAATGTCAGCGTCATGCTAAAACACAGAGTTTATCCAAGACTGCGAAACAGGCAGAAACGTGGTTCCACCAGCAAACCAATTGAAAGCATCATGAGTCACATTCACCAGCATTCATCAAGTGTGTGGCTGTAAAGAATCAGGCCTAATTAGAAACAGCTGAGAGATATGCGTTTTCCACCAGTTAGAATGACCTCCATTTCTCCTGTTCTGTTCAGTACTTTTCCAGTTTAACAGAAGGCGGTGCTGCCTTTTTTGTAATTCACAACTCATTAATGATCACACCAAACTGTTGTGGATGTTAACAGAGTGATTTGGAAAAAGCAGTTCAAATGAAGAATATATTAATTTATCTAAGTGCTTTATTGGATTTAAAAGGAGGTTTTAGTGCATTAGAACAGAGGTTTTAGTGCATTAGAACAGAATAAAACTTGCAGCAAACAGCAGCTTGCATGCATAATTTGATCCATATTTTACAAAACTGTAAATTTGTATTTTTATAATTGTTGCAACATAAAACTGAAAATGGGATATTCCTCCAAATGAACCAGGAATTCAGAAAAAGAAATGCATGTTAATGTTATGGAGTGTATTATTAAAAAAATAATTTGTCGTAATTACAGGCACATGAGACATTAAATGTGTGAAGGACATTCATGAGTTGTGTGAAGAACACTCTGCTCCTGACTTCCCCCCCCCCAAAAGTCCCGTAAATGGCATCCCTATCTTTCAATCAGTTTATTCTATTCTGAGGATGCGCCATGCAGGGTTTGCTGCATTGAAGTTAACATCAGTCATATGCAGCTGTGAAGGAAATGGGCCCTTTTGAATTTGTGACAAGGAAACCAGCCTCCCATTCTCTGGTTTGTGTGAAAGAACTGACAGGTTAAAAGGTCACACTGCTTCATGTCTTCTTGTCAGAAGTAAGAAAGGGAAACCTGTCAAAGGATAACCTTTGAACTGGGCTCCATCCACAAGGAAGAATATCACCTCATTTTCTTTATCAAACAAAAGCAGTTTTAGATGCACATTTTGACATATACTTATTGATTTAGTTAATTCAGTTGACTTCTATCTATTCTCAAATTGCATAGTTGTTTCCATTTTCTGCCTGAGATTTATTTTAGTCTGTTTTCAAACATATAAAAAACACAATATAAATATGGTGCAATTCTGACTACATAGCATTTGCAGCTCAGGTAGAGATGATAGCATAACTGGAAGGATGTAAGATTACGTCAGAGGAGCAGGATGGAAGAGGTGTAACGAACTGCACATAATAAAGCAAATGTGACAGCAGAATGGAGAAACAATCTTGACGGGAAGGACGAAGGTTATGCTTTCCAACCCTATGAGCAACCTCTCTATGGGCATGCCAACTCTCACCGCAGAGCAGCAAACTCAAATTTAAATGTAGGTACTTGTTTAATCATGATGGACAAACTCGCTACAGTTTGTTGATTGGTTGGAGAAGTACGTTTGTCTCGTCAACCAAGATTTGATTGATTGAAAATATCCTTTTTATAGTAACTAATTACAAAAGCACCTTGGCTGAATTTTTTATGTTTGGGGATCTCTCACAGTGCTGCCCTGGGAAATCATAATGCTGACATGTTGCAGCCATAAAGAAGGAAATGGCTTTCTCTACTATCAACGCCAGCAGTGATAAGGGCAGCCTCAACATACATCATTTTTGTTATGCAAGAAGGAATAGTGAATTAATTTAGCTACTGAAATGCAAAACGCAAAATGTTAAATGCTGCAAAATAATAATAAAAAAAGCTGAGCAGAGCTCCATTCATGTAAATTGGCTAAATATTTTAAAGCTGTAGACATAAACTGATATTTCCACATGTTTAGGTTTTTGGAGATAGATAGATAGATAGATAGATAGATAGATAGATAGATAGATAGATGAATAGATAGATAATGTTACGGCGGCTATCATATGATGACAAAAGACACTTGTAGCTTACAAATCACAATGAGGTGTGTGTGAATTACCACACACACACACACACACACACACACACACACATATACATACATATATATATATAGTACTAAAAAAAGTAGAATAAATAGAAATTAGGCCAAAGATTTGACATGGACGAATAATATCACATGCAGATAATATTTGAGCTTTTAAGCACATTGTCAATAATACTGACTGAATCTTTTATTTGAGGGCCATTTTCATTTATGCTTGGTATTTAGGTATTAAAGGATCACAGTAAAGCTATTTGGGAAAGAACTCTGTTCAAAAAAGTAAAATACAACTGCATGACTACAGTTGCTGAGACAGCTGTGGTATGAATGTATCAAGCTGACTAAATTTTTCCAATCAATTGGCCAGAGAGAAGGATGAATTTCAATCTACCAACATCATTCCAGGTCAAGGACAGGATTAAAATCCACCAAAACCTGTTTGGATTCTGTGCCAGTGGGCAAACCTTATCTAGAAAGGTCACATGTGCTCCCTACACTTACAATGATGTTCACACCTCCTGCCTTTCTGATGAATAAAGACACAACAAAATAAGACAAAACAGTCCCCCAGATCTAGCCCCTCATTTGCCAGAAGTATAAATAACATCAAGATGCAGGTGTTCTTTAGAACCCCAGAGAAGATTTATTATTGTGGTCTGTCATGAAGGTTGGACTTCAACATAACTCAGATAACAGGATGAACACAGAGAATTTAATCAAGCAGAAATGGAAACAAGTATATAATCAATATGTGTGCTGGTGTTACGTGGGGGCAGAGCAGAAGAACGCAAATGCAGAAACAGGCGAGGAGACAGGGATATGGTAGGAACAAGGCATTTATTTTAAGATGAGGAAAAGGGAATGTTGGCCTGAGGAAGTCTGGACTGGTAGCAGGGAACCTGGAGCTGGGGCTGAGGATGGTAGCTGGGAACCTGGGGCTGAGGCAAGCTGGGGCAAGGGGACCAGGTCTGGAGCGGAATCCCTGGGGGGGAGCAGAGTAGAACAAGGGTCTAAGGCGAGGAAGTAGGGCTGACGAGACAAGAACAGGAGACAGAGACAGAGGAAGAGTAGACAGGACCGGAGACAGACCAGACGGAACTGCGGGGAACAGGAGACAGGGACAGGAGCCAGATCAGATGGGACTGTGAGGAATAGGAGACAGGGTTAGACCAGGAAAACAGGCAACAGCAAGATAAATGCAGGAGAAACGGCTTGAAACGTCAAATGACTGGACAGAGCCGATAATCTGGCAGTATGGATCTGGCGGGGCTGAGTATAAGTAAAGGTCTTGATTATAGAATGGGTCTCAGCTGTTCGGGCTCTGCTCTGACTCCAGCACACCTGACTCCACTCACACAATCACACACATAGGGAGAGAGAGGGAGAGAGCCACTGGGGAGGTGGCAATAGGTAGGTTAAATGGTAAAATGGTACTTACAACTTCAAAGTTTTTCCCTCCCGGTTGCTTATAATAAGTAAAAACATAAACTCATGATATCGTGAATAAACATCAAGTGTAACCATGGAAAAACACCAAAAAATGATTACAGAAGAGTTTCAACGGTAATTAATGAGTATCTTTTCAGTCAATCCAGGTTGGATTTGGTTGTTCATTTCAAGCAGTTTATCCAAAGTCCAAATCCAAAGCGAGTTGAGTCCAGAGGTTAGAGTCCGAGGTGCAGTTGTCCATCCAGTTTGTTGGGGAAAAGACTCCTAGTGTATTGAGCTTTGTTGGTTTTCCTTAAATAAGACTCTTAATCACATTTTAACACCCCATCACATATCTCCCATCATGTTTTTCATAGAAACTTTTATGGTCTGTCACCTCCCACAATGACATCATCTGACTTTGTAAAGGACAATATCAACACCCCGTAAGCAAAGATTAATAGATTTCATCCATACAGCTACAACAAATACTGTATTTTTAAGAATTGATTGGATATTGATGCGGGGCTAGAAGTTAAATTATGGCATTGAAAACAAAACCTGAACTGAAAAAGGAAACACTTTAAAAAAAAAAATTGTATTGGCACTAAAAAATAAAACACAGCCATTAAAAACAATTACAATCTTATTATCTTATTTTATTTATTTTTTTGCATTATGATGTGTTTTTCAAAGTCAATCTTCAGATTTATTCTTCATGTATTTGTTTTTTCAGTTTTTTTTTTTACGCTGTCGTTTTTTCCCCAGTGTCACTGGTTTTCAGTTTCAACTTTCTGTCACTGTTTTGACGTAGAGAGGAGGGCCCTTGCTGGGCCTACATTACCCAGTATGCCTTGTAGTCTGACGAAGATATCCAAGGGCGATGGTATCATGACAGAGATTTTGATATATAAGAATGTTAATATGTCACTTTATTAAGATTTAATATTTTTTCAGGCAAGAAAGTAACCATGTAGATTCCCAATATGTGGTCAATTTATCCAAATAACGCCTGCTTGTCGTGTTCAGAGAAGCTGTAGTCTGAGCATTTGACTTTCAGGGACCATTTTTACATACGCTCACCTCAGGTTTTGGAAAATCCGACATCATTATCATAGAAATAACAGAAAATCACAAAAAACATGATATGTCCCCTTTAATGGTTCAAATCAAAGCCACTTGAACCAATGTATATGTGGTGTGTAGGAACCCCATTGGAACCAGTGCGTGACCTGCTGGCATAAGACTCAGCACACTGTAGTGGAGAACTAGTCACTCGGCTCAGCTAACTCCAATAGCTGTTCCAGAGCACGCATCCAAAAGGTGTTTTTGTGAAGTGCTCAATGGCCAACTGCCCCTGGCCTTTTGCTCTGAATTCCAAAACCTCTATTCAATCAGTATGTGTCTGTGCCTTAAAGGGACACTTCATCAACCATCCTTTTAGCCATAATGTTGTATTAGTAACCTAAGTGCAGCTCTGTCAAGCCCAAGTGCCCTACAAATTCTCCTCTGGTTGGCTCCCCCTCTGTTCCTTTGAGTAGCTCAAGCAATCTCAGCAAAAATGAACCTGAACTCTATATGCAAACAATAACCTGCATGTGGTGGAGATGCCCCTTTTTCATCTCTGCCCCTGCTCCATCGGGAGTATGCATACCACTGAGCACCAATTCCCAAATTTCACTGGGGAGTACACTTTGCTCCTGTGTGGAGAACAGAACGGAAGCTTTGTGCCCGCATACTCTGTCAAAGGATGACTAACAAGCTGCAGGTTCAAAGCCAAAAAGCTTTTCGATCTTTCTATGTCCTCCACTGGCAGGCTGCCATAAAAAGACCAACTTATGGTGGAGAAATGGAGGAAAGATGAGTCAGAGAAATCTTCTCTATGTGCGTTGTTTCTTAACTCCTGGAGGGGAAACTCACCAATCTGGCAACCTGCCATTAAATTCTTCACCATACCCAGCAATGAGTAACAACAGCTGGGAAGTACAAAGAAAACACAAGAAATTTGTGCAACAACAAATTTTTTAGATGTATTTTACGGGAAACAATTCAAGATAAAATTCTACACTACAAATTAATTCAATCATGGCGTCACTGAGTTGACCATGTTTTTTGTCTCTTCTCACACAACTTAAATAGTCACCATATTCAGTTGTTGCATTGACCTGGACCCTGAAGTTGATGAGGAAGATACCAGTTAGACTTTATTCTGACCGGGCCCACATCAAGTATATTCACAAACACAACTGAAGAACTTACAGATAAAAGATAAAAAATGTTCAGCATTCATGTTTCTTAAGCTAATCATAACTGAAAGTATAGGGCTGTGATATAGTACAGGGCCATACTAATGATTTCATCAACCTTTGACAACACACTAATTTAATCAACCTTTGACAACATCCGTCAAAGTTAAAGTTACTACAAGGAACTTTCATTTTGTGCCCATGTGGACAAAAGCGGTAGTGTTTCCTAGAGTGAAGCCTGCATTACCCATGAGCACCACCGCCTTGTGTTTTAAAGATCTTGATCTGGCTAGCGTGTGCACTGATTCACATTCTCTGATTCACTGCTTTGTTCTCGCTACCGCCGTTTCCTCTCTTCATTCACTCTCTAGCTCGCTCGACCACCGCTGCTCTCTCACACGCGCTCTCTCTCTTTTTCTCTCATCTTTTTGAAAATGAGTCGGGAAGCTGACAGCAAGTCTAGCTTTACTTTAACATTATCAAACAAAGGTTTGTACTCCCTCATGCTACAATGCTACATGTAATGTAAACATAGGCTCTTCTGGTCTACGTTCATCTGATTTCGTGGGGACTCTAATTGGCAACCATTTAGAATAAATACATAGAAACAGCCAATCTTCTCGGTGATGATCTTGTTTGCTTATGTAGGCCATATAGAGGTATTCAATTTAGACTGTTTCATAACCAGTTAGAAACTCCTTGTTGTTGCTTTAAGAATACAGATTTAGCTCTTGTCTAATCCTCTCAATCATATCTAAAGACCTGTCAGTCAATTTGGGAGTGATACCAGGTTCCAGTTCTCTGTTTTCATTTTTTAGTGGGTCACCTTTTTGTTTACATATGGATTATGGATTTTTCTGTCTACTAGTAACCAGCCGTTGATGTGTGCTGTTATGTCTTCAGTGTATGCACTGCCTTCATAGATGTTCCTCTCACTGCAAGACCTTTGGCTTTAAGTCATCTGTGCTTAGTTTTCTAGTTTAGTGGTTTCCTTCCTTGTTAATGTGTCATGCATCATTTGAACAGCCATCTCCCTTTATAGCTTTCACCACCCATGACTCCTTACAATACAACAACTACTTATAACTTGTTGTTTTGTTAATTTGTCTTTAATAAGTTCTTTTTGTAACTGCTACTGTTTGATCTCCCTTGTTTGTTTCTGGCCTGGTCAAGCCAGTTGTGACAGAAGACAGCCATTTTAAAGAGTTTTTTTGGGGATAGAGAGGGGGCAGTGAGGGAGTGGGGGTAGGGGGGATGACATGCAACAAAGTTTGCCAGAGTCACACAGCCAACTTTGTGATTGCATGGTATGTGTCTCAGCAACTCATACACCAGGTGCCGAGAACGACCTGAACTTAAACTCGTTGTGAATAGCATTGAGGGAGACAAAAGCTGACATGTCAGCCAATAAATGATAAAATGAAATGGATTTTGGCCCAAGTTTTCAGCAGTTCTGACCTCTGTACACTTCTTTGTTATCAGATAAAGTCATGTCTTGATAACCAACTGGGAAAAGTGCACAATTGCCCCAGGGCCTCAGATACCCAGGGGCTCCAAACACTTCAGGTCAATGCAGGTCAATTGTTTTTCTGTAAAAACTAAAAACTTTTAAATTCGTTAGGTAAGTTGCATCCCTAAAGTACATCGACCAATGTGGCTACTGCATTATACTTAATTATTTTAGTTTATAGTGTGTTCAATTTGCAAATATTCATAAATTAAGTTGTTTTTAAGCAAATTATGACAAACTAACTGAAGCAGAAAACCTGGGGCCATGCATGGTCTGCTGTAATTGATGGGAACTGGGATTTGCGGTAAACACACAATGCACAGAGGGAAGGGGGGTAGGGGGTGTGTGTGTTGGGGGTGTTCAAGAGGGGCCTTGGGGCCACCTAAAAGGTTGATCTGGCCATCAATCTGTATGTTTTCATCTGAAAATATTCTTGAAAACACACAATGTTTTCTGTTTTTAACAAGATAATGCTCATTCAATATGTTTTTTCAGTGTTCATAACCATAGAAAAGAAAATCTATAATAAAAGATACTAAATATTTACTACCATCTACAATATATAACAAGAAAGCATGAGTAGGAAGTGTAACAACAAGTGTTTTATTTACTTAAAAAAAAGTGACAGACCTTTCAAGAGTGTACATACAATACATTATTCATCAGAGATAAAAAGTGATACAGGCACATAGAAATATGTATACAAAAAATGGCTCAACATAGAATACTGATATTGGGAATAATTTCAACACACTGCTCTGTCAAGATTCTCCCAACCTTGACTTTTATGCTTTAGTGGCAGTGAGTGGGGTCAAACCAGGAGTGAGTTAGAAAGAGACACTAACTGACCCGTTACCATAATCCTCATTGGTATTTCAAAATAGAAGAAAAAGAAGAGGCTTTTTACAAGAGTATAGACATGTACAATGACACTAAGTGGTTGTGATTGCACTGCACTACTTTGACGTCATCTCCACAGTTGTATTGTCGTTGCCTCCATTCACGTCGTAGTCGCCCACCGGGCCGCTGACCAGAACCTTCATACGCTCGGGGAAGTTGTCAAATTTGGGTGACAGCAGGAAATCATACATGAGAGCTGCCGCCACGCCACCACACATTGGCCCCACCCAGTACACCTGCAATGGATTACTTGGATCAATCTCAAACCATCGTTATCTCACAAAGGATTAACAGGAATAACAGAAAGATTCCAGCCCAGTTCAAAAGGTTTTCTTTTATCAATATCTCAGCCGGGCTTATTGTAAAACAATATGAATCTATTACTGATTAACTTGTGAAGGAGGATTCTCATGTGATTGAATCATCTGCCTGTTATTGAGTTATTGAATTATTTAAGGTTGACATGTAATATGCATCCAGAAAAATGTGAGGCATGCGTGAAGTGCTTATGAGCTTCCCTCTCTGACTTACCCAGTGGTTTGTGAAATTATTCAGGATCAAAGCCGGACCAAATGAGCGAGCGGGATTGATGCCGCAGCCTGTGTAGCTGATCTGTAATCAAAAACAAAGAGACAACATGAGAGGATATCTTCAGCTACATGGTCTGGTGGTATATATATACATATATATATATATGTATATATATAATAGAGGCTGGCAGGGGTGAGGAGTTTGAATGAAAACAATGCAAATGCATGAAATCATGTCTGCTGCTCTGGTTTATGTCGCTTAAATGTACTGTGTCTAATCCTAGATAAACATACAGCCTTGAGGATGGTTGTAAGGTGCAACTTACTGCTGCCAAGTGTCCCAGGCACACTGAGAGGCCAATGGCTAAGGGTGCTGAGCCAGTGACATCACGCCGCCTTTTATCAGTGACTGCAATAACACACAGCACCAGCTGGAAGGTTGCCAGGAGCTCTATGCCCACGCCTTGGCTGGGAGTGACACCGTTGAGCTGCAAGAATTAGGGAGGAATCCAAAACAACAACAGTTTGTCAGTCTGTGTCAGTTAGATGGATAGTTTCTCATCACGACCACTTCCCATTTAGCAGCTGCTGGCATCACCCTGGAAGTCCAACAGCGATTTGGCAGAGACTCTGAAGTGGCACATTGCTTATTCATTTTTCATTTTTGCAAAACCTGATCATTGTCATTCAGTGTTATTTAGCTGGGGTAAACTGTATGGAGCAGCACAGATATCATGCCCCACCAGTCAAGACAGCTGATGTTCCTAATTACAAATTGCAGGCTGAATTTAAAGTGAAGTTTCTTAGGAGAAGACCCTAAAACGCTTGTATACAAAAGCCGATATCTTCCAAAACAGCTGAGGAAAGACTTGACATTGCATGTTTTTATCTGTAAATTCTTTCAGCAGCTGTGGTATGGTGTGCTTTAATCATGTGTCATCACTATCCAATAATAAGCAATGACAGAATGTCCAAAGCACAAAACAAACAGTGCCAATTCAGCGCTTGCATCTTTACCAATTTCTCATTTTTCACTTGTTTAAACAGTTAATACTCACACTTTTGATACATACACCTTTATCACACTGCAGTGGATCACATTTCTTAGCATTGCACAATGGTAAAAACTCTACACTTTTAAGTGACATGTTTTCATATATTCTACCAACAACGGCGATATGAACTTTTTTACTTACAGTATTGAGCCCCAGTGCTTCAAGGGTACTTGGTCGTGTTCCATACACAATGCCACTGGCCAGAGCTGAGCCCAGCATCTGGGCCACAATATACATGACTGCCCTAAACACGCTGATCTGGCAGCTGGCAAGCATCCCAAGGGTAACAGCAGGATTCAGGTGGGCTCCACTGATGTGGCCCAAACTCTGGGCCAGTGTGGCGATGGACAGTCCAAAGCCCAGTGACACCTTCACCTCCTGGTCTGGCTTGGTATTATTTGTGTTTCCAATTGCTGTGGAGATGCTGAGGAAAATGAAAAGGGTCATGCCAACCAGTTCGGCCAGAACGGCCCTCCAGAATTCCTTGCTTTTGAACTCTCTCATGGTGGCTGTGTGGCTGCAGGTTTGAGCTGGTCCTCTGTAAAGTGTGTGTACTCACAAACAACTGCAACACGCTGCATATATAAGGCTGAGGCTGATAATGGTCAGTGGGCGGGCTTTAAAAAAACTAAAAGAGAGGGCCACACTGAATTAATGAGAAATCCCAAAGACTGGTCTCTCACTTCCCTCCCTCCCTCTGCTCTCACTCCCTCCCTCCTTCTCTCTCTGTCCTCCGGCCCCTCTCCCAGTACCTCCCAGTGCACCACTTTTTGGTCTTTGGACTTTTGTGAGTAATAGAATTGGGCCCTAGAAATAGTTGTAACCATAGATACATTTTCTATTCATCCAGGTATTTACAAGGTTACTGCAGAGGTTGTTTTAGAAAAACATTTTAGAAAACATTTTTGCTTAAATTTTTTGCAGGTAAATTATGTCCAGTTTAACTATAATTAGTCCGATTCACGTTTGTACTTCAGCAGTAAAAATGTACAACTTTTCATAATTGTACTCCTGTAGACTTAATCATACAATGGATCACTGACAGCACATAAGGGAGCACTAGAGAGAGGCCAGGCTACTCCCTAATAGTCATTTCAGGTCTCACCCTTCCTGGCACAAAAAAGGTTTTCAAAACCTTTACAAGACCACCCAAATGACATCTCCATGCAAGATTGGAGACACCCTTTTAGACAAATAGAAGAGATTGATAGAATAAAAAAGCTAATACATTTATTGTAGACATTAAAGATAGCCTCTTTTTATTATCACAAAATAGAAATTGTTATGTGTAGCTTCTTAAACAAACATATGTGCACAACCACACAACAAAACTGCAACATTTACTAATATGTAGCATGTTTCTAGGTTTTTTCAATATGTAGTGACAATTTAGTTTGTGAGAGGACACATTTACAAGATGGACTTGTGTAAACAGAGCAACAATAACACATTAACTGGAAGGATGCTTGCTAAATAATTATTACATGTATTTTAGAGAAAAAAAAAGCTGGAGCAGGGTAAAACATCAACTCTGAGAAATGAGCTGCCTGTTGCACCTGGCCCCCCACTCAAAGGGGCGTGATAACAAACAGCAGTCGGACCACTGCAACATATGTCATGGAATTGACTTTGCTGCTGCTGTGCATGTGTGTGTGTATATGTGTTTTTTTGTGTGTGTGTGTGACGAGTCTTTTGTTTTTATTTCTGAAGATATTCAAGTGTCTGATTCAAATCAAATCAATCACAAACCACACATGATTTCATCTGGTATGAATAACACCAAACATTTTAGCAAAAAAGCTGATTTAGCCTGTGGGATGTAGTTTATATATAATGAATATAATTGTGACTATTTCTGTACGTGCAACTTAAGTAACAGACTGTCTATTTTTAAGCAGCATCAAAGGCAGGTGAAGGGAAAGTGTTCTGTCCTTAAACAAATTTATGACCTTTCAATTATTAACTGTTCCAGCTTGTACTCTTACAAGCGCAGTGGGTCATATTAGGCACATTCCTGATGGTGAGAGTGAAGGGGACAGAGTGACAGGGCCCAGTGAAGAAACAAAACACGTAAATCAAAATGACTAATGCTTGAAAATGCTAATGCTGTTAAAAAGGAAATCTAGTATGTTACTGGAAAGCTGCTTAGTTCAGTGCTGTGACATGTGTGTGTCACTCTGCTGAGTAGTGGTAACAGGCATGTGTCATGCTTTTCTTATTTCAACAGGATTCCTTTTTAATTCAGTCTCCAGACGTTGTTGCTGCTGTTGTCACTTCCACTTGCTCAATAACTGAATATGACCTCACAGTCGTTATATGGTTTACAGCAGACATTACAGCAGACAGTTTATTCTTTACACTAAAGGATATTTTGACTTTCACATCATATCACATTAAATTTTTGACAGGGACACACTTCCTGTAGTGTGCTTTGCTGCCCAGGAACAGGATGCAGATAAGGACCGCTGGTGAGCAAGGAATGATGACATATCCTCTGTGGTCCTATACAAAATGCTATTTGATTTGAACATATGTAAGTTATACTGCAGGAAACTGAGGTATCTTTTGGCCATTTGGGGGCAGCACATTAGGCTGTAAACACAACACTGACAGTCATAATGATCATTTAATGCAACTGACTTGGCAAACTTGTTATCAAACGGTTGCTTATTTACACACAGAGCAGATAAGGAGTGACATAAATATGAATTTAGAGACAATTAAGTCCAATATGCAAGTCAACCAAACTAATAAAGCTGCAGGTGGTGAAACCAAAACGAGCTACATGAGCTAAAAGAGGCAGAAATGCTGAGCTCAGGGACATTACAGTGATAATTTTATATTGGTTCATCATTAAGATCAACCCCTTTCACACATGTAGTCATTTGATCCATTGTTAATACATAAATGTTTATTGTAGCTGATTCAAAGTATCAAAAGCTGTTGGGCAGTTTAATCTGTAATAATGCATCATATTTTTTGAAGTCATTGCATGTTTTGTATATTAAATCTTAATCTGTAAAGTAACTGACAACATCAGCAAGTTGACAACTGAACATGATGAACTGCAGATGAAGCTAACGATGTACAGCTGAAGCTTGATGCAAAGCACATGTGGTTTCTTTAAATAAAGTCTTTAGGTATTAGTTTGCCCCCTAACACAGTTTTCAGTTGCCCAAGATCCCCATTGACCTGTGTTTACCTGATTTGTTTGATAATTGAGTTAATGTACGGAAGGACGTGTGGTAGCCAACAGGAAGCATTTTACGAGCGCTACAAAATAGGCAAAACAAAATGGAACTTTATTTTTGGCACCTAATTATAATTCTCCGCTCCCAAGAGAATAAGCAAAGTACAGTATCAAAGAAATACTGCTTCAATATCACGGTTTGACCTATGTTCAGGATCAAAAGACTGTGAGAAATCAGATTAAGGTGCATTAATGCCAGAATAATTTAAAAACCTGACAAATAATCCGGGTTTGCTATTTGGTTATGATTACTCTTGCTTTGTTCTTAATTAAAATAAACCAGTTAAGTTGTTTGCACCACTAACTCTGTTACTTGCAGTTACACTCAAACTGGAAGAAGGGAAATCCTGAACTAAAAAGAGTGTGATTGGATAAGGAACAATTTCTCAAGTAGGTTTTCAAGCTGCACCTGTCCCACACATTTTGTTCCTGCTCTTATCTGATGCAATTATCTGCTGCACATATTCATGACTTCTTAACTGTTTATGATCTGCAAGAGCAGCACTGGAGCCGAAAGTTCTAGGACAGGTGTGGCCTGAGGACTATGTTGAGAAATAAGGATATACAGGAAACACTATATAAATTGTGTGCGTGCAGCAGAGGTGAAAGTTTAGTATGGTCATGGCCAGAGGAATAAAATGGACAAGCAGCACAGCTGAAAATTGAAGGAAATTCGCAGCCATTTTGTTAGTGTTGGCATCTCTTACTGTCAATCAAATCAGCTCCTTTTAGTCCCTTTAAAAGCAATGTGCTCCCTGCTAAGATGTACTGACAGCTTTGCAACTTAATGATTTACTAACTTTTCAAAGAGCAAACTTGATGACTGATAAAATAACTAATAAATGATTAATTCATTGTCATTTGTCACATCTCATTAGTCACATCTTATAAACCCTTTATATGTATACGTACCTCTACTATGTCAGGCTTCTCCAGTATGAGAGTAGAAAGGACAAAATTAATCTACCCGTGATTTACAAAGTGACATATCTGAAAACAGGGACATGTTGTCAACATTCAGCATCCAAAGTCATGACAACAATGTGAGAGAACAAGGGTAGGATTTCAATTGAAAATGTCAAAAATACATATAAGAAGTGGGCTTTCACAATGTTGCACATGATATGTAACCCACAGTTATGCTGTTATGCACATTCTCTATAACATCTCACATCTGTGAAGGGAAAGCACTAATATGGGTTGCAAGTTTAGTGTATTTTTGTCATAAAACAGCATTTAGTAATCAGCATTGTGGTACATAATTAATAATTAATAATAATTAGCAAGTAATATATAAACATTTAATAAATGGTTTATAAAGTAATATATTTGTCAACAACTAAAATGCAACACCCAGAAGCTGTTGTATAAACAGATAATGAATGACAGTATAGTAATGTATAGTAATCATAGTTGTACTAACATAAGATATGTCAACATAGAAGAGATCGTAATCATTGACAAGTACAGTACATTAATAAACACTTAAAATATTATATATTAAATATAGACTTATACATGATGAAACTTATGAAATGTTTATACTGCTGCTTAGGAGGACTAGGTAAAGCATTACCAACTAGGTTATGAAGACTTAAATTTAAAATTTTGTATGTGTAAACCTGTGATAAGCCATCGCTTTTCCTCTGGAAAATGTAAATGCATGGATATCAAGATGACTCATATGCTCCAAATGCGCTAAAAACACAAACCATATTTCCTCTGAGGAAGGAACTCTACTGTTCTCCTCTCAGCATTTAAAAAACTATGTACAGGTACGATAATCTGTACTTATACATATATATTGTATCTGTATCCCAACTCTTTTTTAATACTTACATAATTTTTTCTATTTACCTCAATTTGAAGTCAACTGAAACCACTTGAACTATGAAAAAAAAAAATAGAAATTAATATTTCTTGCCTATCATTTGACATTAAAGAAAACACAAAACCTATTGTAAACTTTGCACAACAGTTACAGATATCTCTGCATCTTATCAGACTTTCAGACCACTCTACCTTTGCCTCTGCTTATATCTTCTCCAAAACATACCTTAGCTGTAGTCCGTGGAGGGATGTGACATCAGACTGAATTTGTGAGGTGCTCAGATCACTAGCAGAGGAATGCAAGGAATGCTTAAAAATACACAAAGTGTAAACAGAGCGAGAAGTTCTGTGTGAGTGATTTACGTAAGAGTTGAAATAGATGTTCTGAAAACCATAAAAATTTTGAGCTAATGGAAGTGACTGATATAACAGCGGAAAGTAAACGTCAAGGGGAGGTCAAGGTCATGGTACGCTTGAAAATCACATGAGTTGCTTTGGTATTTAGGGTCAAAGGTGATACATAGTATAGACAGAGGTTAACACTCTTACAGCGTGATAATCCATACATGCATGCAGCTCGTTCATACAGCCATAAATAATTGTAGAAACTGTAATAAAAGTCTGTAGAAAGTAGTAAAGAACTGCATGGTGAGGTCCCTATGACTTAAGAAGAAACACATGTTTTCAGAAAGGTGAAGTGTACTCAAGTGGAACTGTTTCTTATTCAAAAAGGAAATTCTTCGTTTTTGGTTTACTTTAATAACACGACATTTAAATCTGCAGCCAGCTGATAACAGCTGGAATTTAGTGTTGGGTGGATATGAGAGTATTGAGGTTCCTTCTTTTTTAATACTTTATGCAAGAGTGCACCAGTTAATTTGCTGTCTTATTAGCTTTATTTATTCATTCATTCATTTTTACAATGATAAATATATTTTTGCGTTAAAAAAGGAAGTGAAAACATGGAAAAAAGTAGTTTTTTAAGAAGAGGTGCTAAAATGCCAAAATAATGGCAAAAAGAAGACAGAGAATAGAAGGAAGGAGTTCTCTGCCCAGCAGTAATTGAAAGCAGTACATGATGGATGAGCTGAAATTTGGGAAAATCCAGTCCAAGTATTAGATGGGTTTAAATGAGACACATCATGCTTCTTGTGGTTTTCTGTTATTTATATGCTGTTATGATGTTGGATGGATGTTAAACATGGTTAAAGGTCCAAAACATGAGGTGAACATATTTAAAAATGCTCCCTGCAAATCAAAAGCCCAGTTCAACCTGCTCTGTATGCTTTGTTTGCAATGTTACCTCTACTTCCTCCTCGGGATGATGTCAGATCTTTTACGTATGCCCACAGACTGCCATTTGTTCTATAGCCTTTGTAGTTAATGTTGTTCCATGGGCTGTTCACGTTTCCCACTCGCATATTTCGGATCAGATTTGTGCTCAAACATGTATGGACGTCTGCTAAGAGGCAGCTTCTTGGAGCTAACCAATCAGAACAGAGTGGGCTCATCAGGAGGGGGGCCTTAAAGAGGCAGGAGCTAAAACGGCCTGTTTCAGACAGAGGCCGAACTGAGGGTCTGCATAAAGGGCCAGTAAAAGACTGTGAGGTTTTCCAACAGCAAATCATGCAGAGATATACTAGAATATAAATACAGACTTGGAAACGTGCATGATACTTCCCCTTTAACGTCATTGGTCATAGTTACAACTGTCAGACTAGAGTAAACTTCGAAACAATTTTGTAGAAGTTTGACTATACTATAGAGTCATCATGGTTTGGCTCAGTTTCCTTAAACAGATGTCAATCTCCCTTTCGTTTCTTGCCATATTGTTTTTCCCAAAGCAATTCAAAGTGGTACAATGTACTGAAAAGGGCGAAGATGGAATCAAACCATGCACATGCTTGTTGAGTGTTTGACGGGAATACTGCGGATTTGCGGTTGAACAAACAAACTGAAAGGTTAAAGGTTGAGGAGCAGGAACCGTACAGAAATTCAGTGACCCGTGAAACTGCCTGTGACAGTTAGGAACTCATTTTACTAATTGCTCAAACTTATTGAATTACAGTTTGTTCATGAGGTGTAACAGCAAAACAAATATGATGTTGTAACATTTTCTCTGAAGTAAAAAAAAAACATACGTCAGAACAAGGTTGATAAATTTGTTCCCAAACAGATGTTTTGATTGTGAAGAGATTGCCGGGACAAGGAGAAGTCATTCTCCACAATGACCTCACAATGACAAGGAGAGGAATTTAGCAAGCGTGTGAAAGTGGACACAGACAAAAGAGCCAAATGATCATTAAATACTAAGGGTCAGATTCCTTATGTGTTTGACAATCATAACGCGTTTCCCAGAAAACACCTGCGCACACACCATCATTGGTACACAGCTTCCTTCAAAGGTTTCTGTTCAACCCTATGACAGATTGGCATTAGATATTAAATCACAATCATGTGACTGCTGCTACTTAGCAGGTTCAGGTCAGTGGGCCGGCGAGCTGCCCCTAACCTGACTGTTAGTTATATAACTAACATGAACCATCTGAAAATAAAGGTGCATGACCCAAATTAACCTGTTGTCCTCACATTATTCTCATTGTTAGCTTTCTAAACATCAGAAAAGGATACAAAAAGATAAGGATATTCCTGTGTGTTTCTCATGCAAGGTGCATTCATGGGCTATTTTTAAGATCTGAGGTTTATTTCAGATGTTTACTTCATGATTGATCCGCTTCGCTAAACAACATCAATGCGACATTTGCCTTGCGTCCAGATATTGTTAGAGGACAGGTGAATTATGACATCCAGAAATTTCCTGCTGCCTCTGCGTCACTTTGTATTTGTTTTTGAGATATCCAAGGTGTAATGTTGGGTGTGGTTGTTTTAGGATAGGAAGCATTAGGAGTTCTAATGTTGCTTTAATGGTTTTTGGCTTATCTGACTTCCACAGTGGGAATGTAATTAGTGAGTTATAAGGTGAAACTGTTTATTTTTGCAACAACCATCATAGGATATCCTCTTATTCTGCATGTGTCTCATGGCAGAGGAACTGTAGTAAATTTGTATGCCTCTCAACACCATTCATAAATCATTTTGGCAGGATCTCAGTCCAACTGAAACTGTGCAGATCCGCTGTTTGCTCATAAAATCAATTTTGGTGTAACAACTGGATAAATGAATAAATGTATTAAAATTCATCCTTAAACTGTGTCATCTTCCTCTTAATCTCTGGAAAGGAAAGGCATTTGACCTTTTCACTGCAACAAATGACTCTCCTAGCACCCTCAAATTGTTTTACAATAGTTGCAACAGCATCAAAGCTTCTTATCAGTGATGGGTTCATATAACCTTAAACATTAACCAATCAGTCTTCCAAGGAATTTTGTACTCGCAGATGAAATCCAGCTTTCTGTTGTCTTTAAATGACTTGACTGTGGTGAATTGTCAAGATTTATCTCAGTTGTACCTCTTTTTGTTTTGTAATAAGTTTCTTTGTTTGTTTCCCTGAGATCGGGTGATTCAAACCACCATCTGCAATTCAGTTCTGCTCTGACGCTTACGCATGCCCATCTCTGAAGAGATTTATATATGCAGTCTGTGTGTTCTCCAGAGACTAGCAGACTCACAAACGCACAGGGGGGCTTTTATTAGGGGGATCAGTTCCCCTCAATTGTTGCGTGTGGCTCCTGGCTCTTTGCCTATTTATTACCATTGTAAAGCCCCTTGCTTGTGTCCCCCACCTCTAAAAAACCCATACAAAAACATTTCTGAAAGGCTTAGTCAGGGGTCGGTGATGCCATGACAACAGTCTTAACATTATAGACTTCTTCCCGCTTCGGAGACCATATCATGTTTTACGCATCTTTGTGGCGAGTTCACCAAGGAGACCTTGCTGACTAACCACATCAGGATTTTGGCACACAGAGGAACAGATCAGAGGTGAACATTGGTCGCTGTGAACAGGAAGAGAATGTAAGAATGTAAAACTGATCACTAGATTTTTTAAAGCACTTTTCACAATTCATAGGCATTGTTTGGTTTATTTGAAAACCAAATAAATCAAACAAATATTTGCTCTCCACACAGTGTTATGAAAAAAAACTTTGATAATTTTATGATAACTTCACATTTCGTAGAATCACAATGTCCCATATAGTGTAGCCAGCTGTCCATGAGAGGATAATAAAACAGTTAATTCTTTCAAGATAACACTAGGCTTTATTATACCTTTATGGCGAGCTGCCATCCCGGATGCTTTGGGATAACATTGACTACTCTAGAGTGAAAACACGTTTATAAAATAATAAAAGTAGAGTTCCGACTGATAAGGATGGACTTCGTACTTCCAGCAAGCTCATCTCTGGCTTTATCATCCAATACAGATGATCATACACTATTAGCCCCAAACTCCCTCATTTGATTTGATGTGCTTGTGTCTATTTACATTCCTTGTCAGATAACAGCTGGAACATGAGGTGCTCAGGGAGAGGAGAAATTGTGTTTGTTGATTTATGAGGTACTGTCTGCACATCTCTGAAGCTTTGAGATCACACTTAAATACGATAAATAGGTATATTTTACTTAAAGCAGCAGTCACATATGCAGCTGACATTGACAGCTTGACATTTTTTTCACCTTGGTTTACTGCAGCCTGCAAACAAGTGTCTATTTACACATCAGCAGACAAGAAGAAAGATTAGCATTCATTTTGATTCATGTCTTCCCACTTGGTGAATGTAAGTCTAATATTCACTCTTCTTTTAGACCTGTTTTGGTCTCCACCAATTCCTGAGGTAAATATCTGACTCTTTACTTGCTAGCCGTTAACTTTGTCTGTGTGCAGTTTGGTGCTGGGAAACTGGAAGAAAAGGTACATGAGAACAGTTTGATTAAATCAAAACAGTTAAGTTGTAAACCAAAACAATGAGCTTAAGGACGCTAAAACGCTTAGTAAAGTTGAGGAAACTGCAGAGACGGGTGATAATTCTCTGTGGGTTTGTAATTACATGTGACCCCTGTCACATTACACACAGTCATTTGATCCATTGTTAAAATAAAAAAATATGTGTTGTGCAGCTTGTGCAGCTTTAAAGGAACCATTTTGTGAATAATTAGTTCAGTACTCATAATTACCTTATTAAATAATAAAAAAAGTCCTGTGATATGCATTCTGTGGACCAAAAAAAAATCCTCTTAAAGAAAAGTACATTTTATCTGATGCTAAGCTGGTAGGATGTGTATAAAACAACAACTCATGAAGATGAACCCTGGTTTATGTCATCTGGTGAGGTCTTCTTGCAATGAAGTGATGGTATCAGGGTGATCTTTCTCTTTCAAACAGAGCAGGATTTACAGTTATCTACGATGACCTGACAAAATCCTTAAACCTACTGCAGGATGGTTCCTTGGCAGAAACCTGATTCACTGGGAGGCAAGATCTGCATATATGATGTTTACCTAAAAGTTATAACATTGTAAAACGTCCCAGTCAAAGTGGGATTCTCCATATACCATGGAATACCATGAATCTCAGCAGTAATACATAATAGATTATTAAAACATTCAAACTCTTAAACATTTTAGCACCTCTGAAGTGCTTGAGATAAGAAACAGGAATTACTGATAGGTACCACTATCTCAGCTGAATTATTATTATTATCAGTACTGAATATAATAAGGCAGAAATAATCACATAATGATCTCTTACTCCTTAACTTGGACATACCCACTGAGATAAAACTGTCCTGTAATTCTTCCTAAAAAAGAAAAGCAATTACAATGCTTGACTCATTTATGGAGAATACAGAAAGATTTAATCAAAATTAACGATTAACAGTTGGACATAACCATATTCATGCTGAATGTGTTGCTCCAGCTGTAAAAATATGAATTAGTGACATTTAAAGTAAGACATGTTGGTTGTTAAAAAAACAAAACAAAAGAAAAAAAAAAAACATCTCAATGATATCTGTTAAATTTCATCTTTACAAGGTTTGCAAAGTCCAAATATTTATATAAAGGATGACACTGACCACTGACACTGCCTTCTCCAGCATTTATCACATAACACAACTATTTAATCTTTCAAGATATTTCTTTCAAATAAAAAAAATCCATAAGAACTTCTCCTTTCCTGAAAGATGCCAACAGCACATATTTGGTGGAACAGCATTGCTATGAGCACAACACATTGTTGTTTCCCTATGGAGACAATAAAGTGTATCAAATCAAGTCAAATCAGATCAGATCAGATCAAATTGTAGATGTTATTGCAGCAGTCCATTTAATGTTACATTTCCTGTTGACAGCTGACACTTCACACATTACATCTCAATGAATATTTCACCAAATACCTGAGCGAGAAATAAATGATGCTAAACAGAGCAGCCAGTGAAGTTGTAACCGAGACACATCAGGTACCACAAATGATTTCTCTGCCTGCATTTCTGGTTAGTTACAATGATCTTTGTTAAATATCTTCAGTATTATCCACTTTTTTAAGGTTGTCTGATTTGTTTTGTCTCATTCTTTGAGCTCTGCTTAGGTTAGATCATTGAAAAAAAAGGAATGTAAATTTGCTCATGTGTAATAACAATGATGGCGTAATCAATGAAGAAAAAATGTTCTCTTTTGGTTTGTCCCCTCCCACACAGAGGGCAAAGCCGTGTGTCAGCCAGAGAGCAGCGTCCATTGGAAGTGTTAGAGACTCTACACGAGGGTGGACGCTTGCTGTCATGGGAGATTGACCCTTTGGGCTTTGTGGAGACTCCCTTGTTACAAAACCTCCTGTTGCTCACAGAGGCTCGGCCAGATGACAAAAATGCCTTTTCAGAAGTGTGTTTAGAAATTGGTCATTGGTATTGTTTGAAGAAGAAAGCATTACGTAAATGACAAATAACTAAAACCATATATTTTGTTTACAGATTCCATTCAAATTGACAGAAAAGACAATACAAGTTTATGAAAAATTAGAATAATGCATATTAATATGATCACAACCGAGCAGCTCTGACATGAGACAAAGTTCAAGTCCTTGTGTGAATAGAGAGGGGGTCAAAAAGTCTGACTTCACTGTACGTTTGGTACATCTGTTCTGTCGAATATGTGGATGCACAAGAGAGTATGTGTGGGCGTGTGTATGGGTGTGTAAAGCCATCTGTTTTCATACTGAGAAGGGAAACAATGAAACCAAATTAGACTATGTCCTAAGAGACAATCTACTGGGGGGCCACATATAATGACAACAAAAGTGACTTCCTTATCATATAGTAGGCCTCATTATAGCACATATGCCTATGGGCTGGACATTGTGCTTGGTGCACGACGAATATCCTTAAATAATCAAGAGGGAACACAGCTGACTACATATTACCTATGTGTACACATACCTCACACCAATGGGTGTATTTGGAGAACAATAATGTTGAAAATATAGTCAGATGATAAATTATGATGTCCTCAGATACTTTTAATTTCAGGGAGAGGAGAGTGTATAAAGCTCAGTCTGGAGTCCCACCCAACACAAAGAATCCAATCATTTTCTTATGGTTCCCAAGTTGAAAACAAAATGTTCTCATGTAGCTTCTTGTGTCTCTTGTGTCTCTCTGTCTGATTAAGATGACATTATGAAAAAGCAACAAAACTATTCCCAGTCCATCTGTCCCAATACATAATATTTTCCAAAGAAGCAGCTGTCTTCATACTATGTGATTCTTGTGAAAGAAAGTGTAATATTAACAGATTTATCCCTTCATAAAGTTATTGGAATGGCTGGAGAAAACCTAAAGAGCCTCAAGGTTAAGATTTTAATTTACCAGCGCCAATAAAGAAAGGGATACCTGTATTTGTGACGTGTGCACTCTATCACAATCTGCTTGTGTTCATCACATTTCTGCTGCTTTATAATTGACATACTGCAGGCTCTTCTGTCCAAGAGTATTTGAAGATGATCCGCAAATATCTCCACATTCATTTTTTTTTAACAATTTATTCATTGACTGATCACTTTTCCAACAAGTAAAAGATGGATACATTATGAAATCCACAGGAAAGAAAGAAAAAAGCACGAAAAAACTCTCTAATAAGAACAAACAAACAAAAAACACAAAACATCAGCTCAGTTTCATAAACACAACATCATAGGTTACAGTGATAATGTCCAATAAATCAAGAAAAGCCATGCAGCATGACGGCAGAGACACCAGGCTCTACATAGTTCAGATAGGGTTCCCAAATTTTATAGAATTGGTCTATTTTTGAATGCATTATACATGTAAGGTACTCTAATGGCACTAAATCAAACAATACTCTTTGCCAGCCTTTTTCAGTTGGTGCTTTTTAATTAATCCACTGCAATAGAATATTTTTCCTCGCAGCATAAGTAAAACTACAGTACAGTCTCTTATTGTTTTTTGATATTACACATCTGCTTGGGAGGCCCCAAGCATGAGGGACACTGGGTCCATCTCCAGCTGCAAACCTACCTTTGTAGTTTACAGCATGACCAAAGACAGTGAGTCAGAGTACCAATTTCTGTCACATTGGTGAGAGAGTAAGGTTAAAATGATATCTACGATTGGAGGAAATATATATTCTGTGTATAATCTTAAACTGTATTACTTTGACATGATTGCAAACTGAAATTGATTTAGCAGGTCTCCAGATATCTTTCTTCTCTTTGTCATCAAATTGTGACAGGTAGCTCTTTCTCCCATGTGCCCTTAAGCCCCTGTAAAGTGACAGGGGGTGTAAAATGCATAGTTTCATCTTTCCAACTGTTAGAAATAACAGCTACTTTTATGAGAAACTGTTATCACCACATTTATTGAAAATGACATGCAAAGCTATCAGGGTTTTTTTTTTTTCAATCTCAGCAAAAGCTCCATTCTGCTGCATATACACAAGAGATACAGCACACTATCTCTCAGATATTATTGATGCACAGTGGACCATAATGTTTTAATACTTCTCACAGTGTCTAAGCCATATTTTTTTGATATAGTCTGTCATAAATAAAGACACTTTTGAAAATGTGATTAAACGGAGGAGCTTATCTTGCAAACAATAAACTTGATTTGACTTAAATCTGACCACAAATGACCTTAAAATAGAAAAATAAAATGTAGTGAAGATGATAAAAAAAGGTGGTAATTATAAGCCTCATCATTCACTCACTCAGGCCGCTGACCACTCAAGGCAACTTTTCTCCTTCTATGTCCTTGGTAATCTAGTGTCCTCCTCTGGTGTCTGCTGAAGGATCTCAGTGGGTGTTCATGGATCTAGGTTCCTGTTAGGTACCTTGATGGCTGGTATTCCTTGGTATATGCCCTATCCATGTCCTGTTTCTCTTTCTAAGAACTGGCAGCTGTTTATCAAGGTTTGTATTTTCTGAAAGGTTGCTATTCACCAAGTCTTAGATTGGTACCACTTTCTTAATAACTTGTAATTAGTGTCTTCATTAAGTAATCAATAAGTAAATACATCATTAACTAATGCTTTATAGATCCACCATAAGCCATTAATAGAACAACTTTTGGGTTTTGCCAAACTGAAAAATCCCTATGGCAAGTATTTATCCTTTGTGAGCCACTAAGTCTACAGTAAAAAAAAGGAACTAAAGACCTAACAAGCCCCCCCCCCCAAAAAACAGAAACAAAACAAACAAACAAACAAACAACAAACACTGTCACAGTGTAGCACAAAGACCAGCCAGATAGAGTTTTCACAACATGGTAACCTAAAAGTAATTAGGAGCATTAGTAAATTATTTATTAATAAAGCCATTAGTAAAAACTAATAAACTCTTTATAAAGGGAGGCTTATTAGAGAGTGGTGCACTTAGCTTTGTATATTAGGACTACTTATGGAGCACCTGAACCTCAAAAGATTTGTTGTTGAGTGTGAACCAGTTTTCTTCTAGGTGGAACATGTTGATTTTGGTGGTTTAAATGCAGCAGTTTAAAAAGTTGAGCACAGTGATCCCTCACTGTGACGGACTGTACACTTGGACTGCCATAATGTTTGAGTTAGTGAGGTATATCACGGTTTGTGGCCTGATCTTGTCTTACTTTCCAGTGTTTTTCAAACTTTGGGCAACAAATTCTTGCCCTTACAACTACACCAGTGTCTTGATGTGTTCAATGCTACTGAGATAAATGAAAGTCTGCACCTCTTCCAGGGGCATTGTCTGTAAATTGACTGGCTCCATGCTGGTGGTATTGATTAATAGTATCTTTGTCTACTTTCTCTTGCATCTGTTGATGTCTGTGAGAAAGTACAGCCAAGTCATCTGTGAAGTCCAGGTCATCAAGCTGGGTCCACTGGGCTGTCTGGATTCCTTTTCTTTTCTGTAGTTACTGTCTTAATGATGCTATCAATGATGAATAGAAACAGTGACAGCACTGTCTGGTATAGCCTTTAACCTGGAAAGTCCAGTCAGCTAACTGCAGGTCATACCTTTTGAATGTTTGTAATAGGCTGACTACCTTTCCCAATGTGCCATTATACATGCCAACCAGTTTTGACCATTTATTAAAGGCCCTTTTATAATCTGCTTGATTTACACATGAAGACAATTTCTACCTCAGTGACTGTTCTATAATTATATCTAGTGCTTGAATCAGGTCTATGGAGGATTGTCTTTACAAAAGCCTTCCTGTTGGCCTTTCATCTTCTGGTCCAAAACTGTCTTTCACCTTTTCCTGCAAAATGCTGTGAATGACCTTTCCCAGGAACTGACAGTAGTGATTCTTTCATAGATTTTCCAATGGTTAAGGTCAACTTTCTTTGATAACTTGATGATGTATCTCATCTGCTAATCTTTTGGTGTCTAGTCTTTCTATCATATCTTTATAGACACTCAAAAAAAGAGATCCCAGAGAAGTAAATGTTTGTACTAACACTACATTTTCTGTGTCCCAGAAAAATACCTTTTCATCATTTCACCAATAAGGTACATAGTAGTTCCCAATTATAAGGTACAACCTAAACAAAAGGTAAAGTTACCGAAGTCAGTTAATGTTGTACAAGTTTTGGGAACCTCAACTGGGCAGAGAAAAAACACAATTCAACATGTACCACTGGGTTCAGTCCTCAGCAGCTGTGCTTCTGGCTTTGTCCCATTAAACTCAAGTGGCAGTTTTCACTGAAGGGAAGTTGGTGAGAGATCAAGTCCGTCTTTCAGAACTGAGAACTAATTTTGATTGGCTTTTATTCCATTGTTTATTGGTCATTTTCAATCACTTGAGGTACATAATTGTAAAAGTTTCTTACAACTGATAAAGGTATAAAAATGTTTTTTCAAGAGAGGATATCATAATGAACTTGTACTTGTCCCAACTACAATTTTTTTCAGTTACCTTCTTCTGAGAACTCAATTAGTGATTCTGAAGGTATGTAAAATACAACATCTACATCTCCTTGGTAAAGCTCAGTGACAGAGACTTGAACATAATTTGAGGGGAAACCATCAGTCAACGATAGCATACAAAGAGATAATTGGATAGCGTTTACACATCTGTGCACTGAAAAACTTGGTTCCCTGGATCAGTCAACAGAGAACTAGACGCATGTCCAAGATGTTCAGAAATCGCTAATCGTGTGGGTAAAGAAAGGGGTGGATGTTGCAAAAGACCATCATCTACTGGCTACAAAACTGAGCATGAAACTTCTGGAAGAACTTTACAATAGGGCAAATCAAAAGGCAAAAGCTTAATGTATGGTCCCTGAAAGGCCCAGAGATCCAGACAGATTAGAGCTTGGCACAGAGCAACATATTCCAACTACGTCAGGATTTACGTACATGACGAGGAGAACCACCTTGATGCCCTCTGGCAGGATGTGAAGGCAGGTTTCACCTATCAACATGCTTTGGATACAAGGAAACAACAACAGGAGGAATGGCTATCAGCAGCAACCGCGCAGAAGGTCGAGACGCAACAAAAGAAAAAGGAAGCCGTGAAACCAGCAGTCACACAGGAGTGGTGACAGCATCAGCGCTAGCAGAGTATATGCCAGCCCACAGGGAGGTGAAATTCCAAAAAATAGAGGAGACAAAAGACATGTCATCAATAGCGTGGCAGCATTGAAGGAAATAATGGCAGAAACTGACCAGGGAGACTGGTCACGAATAGATACTGATAGATAAGGAAGAACTTAATTAAACCTCAATCTGTAATTTATAGTGTCCCCCTTGTTGGATACTAAATATGTAACAACCATGGATGAATGACATGTTATTGTTGGACTGGATATAAACACAATTTAAGATCTTAGAGGTATGATCTATGTGCAATTTTGCCGGGATGCAGTCTTACAACGCCTATAATACCATCATCCACACCTAAAGTGATTCTCTGCCTTCTGAGTATGAATCACTCACCCCCGTATAGCCGAGAGGTGGTTGTAAAAAGTTTTGCTCCTTCTTGAAGATTTTTACTCAAAAGTTAGACTTTCATCATTTATAACAGGTGGTTTCTTTTTGCAGACTGATGTTCATTGTTAGCTAGGATAGACTCTACACTCTTTACTTTACTTTTTAGTTTTAAAATCTTAGAAAAATGGCCTCCTTATAGGACATTTCTGCAGTTAAAGAAACCAGGGGACACTGCTCTTGCAGTAAGCTGTAACTTCTTGTTGTTTTTTTGCTGATTTTATTACTGTGACTGTCTGATGTTTCTGTTTTCTTTCATATGTGACAATAAGAAACTAAACTGACCTGACCAAACTGCCTCTAAAAGTATCAATATTTTTTCTGGAGGTTCTCAATTTCAAAACTGAGCTTTATTAGCATATGACATTGGATCATATTTTTTTTCTTTTTCTGATTTTAAAGTTTTAGTCAGTCTAGTTATTTATACTTCCATCTGCACAGGTGCAATTCTAAGTGTTTTATAATCTTTCCAACCATAAACAAGCATTTACAGTGTTTATCCCTAAATTAGTGTCTGTTTTTATGTCTGTGGTCCCATTTTCATTTTCTGTTGTGCTCATAACTGCAACTTCCAACATCTTTGCTTTTATTGACCCACAAGTGCCCACAAATGGTAAAAATAAAAAAATAAAATAATAAACAAATGAACCAGCATTTGTAATGCCTTTAGGGCTGGAAGGAAAAGTTGGTATGATTTGTTGCTAAGGCATGCTCTAAGGCTGTTTTACCATTGTTAGTCTGAGTATGGAGGGGGATTCACCCTTTGATTAAAAGACAATACGAGGAATTGGGATGCAGATGTGTACAATCTGACATGAGATCTTGGTGGCAGCAAGAGATCAGATGGTACAATAGAATGCTACGTCAAAGATTTATCCCGTAAGTGGTTTCTCTTTTTCCTATGAAAAGGGGAAATAGAAGAGATTACTGCCAGTGCACGCAACACACACAGTAAACCAGGAAAGGGAAGATGCATCTTAGCTGCTGAGTTTGCAGTTCAAGGGAAAAAGGAAGGGCTCTTTGGGTGTCTTCACACGTATTAACTTTGCATCATCATCCATGATTTTTAATTAAAAAATGTAAAAAGACAATCATATTTTGGTTAAATTATGCTTCATTTGTAAGGTATACAAGGTATAATGCTTTAAATTTCACTTTTACAGGGAAGAACCTCATCCAAAACCAATAGACTGAACAGACAAAGGAATGAACTCGATGGAGACACACAGAAGTGTCAGCCAGGATGCAGATTAAATTTAATACTGTTGATGTTTGGACAGGGCTGTGGCTTCCCCTTTGGCCTCGCTAGTGTGACATTGTGTCATTCACTGTTAAGATAACCTCAATGAGTATTATGATTTATAGTAATGTAAGTACTGACCGTAAAATAACACTGAGGCTGACCACAGGTTGACCTTTGTGACTGCTGTTTTTTGTCTTAAATTTTTAAAACGTGTGGTAAAAAGAATTGTATTTCTTTACTTTATGTCAAATATGAGAGGTTTTGGAACATTATTTTTTGTATAATTAAAATGAGGCTATCAACTGCTTTCCATAATTATATCCACACTAACTGACATAAAATCAGTGTTTGTCTGTATGACTCCATTCACTTCTTCCTACCTACACATGACACTTCTGCCTGCTGGGAAATGAGAAAGCACCCGTCTTTCCCTTCCCATGCCCAACAGCTACTCTCAGAAATCCTGTCCCTGTGAAAGTCTTTGGTGATGGACGTCAAGGGCTTTGATCTGGTGAAAATCACTGACAATAAGGGGGAACGCTGGCCGACTGGTGTGCTAGACAATATCCCATGCTGTCAACCCATTTCTTGGTAATGATCAATGACAGTATTCTGAGTGGAAGCTCCTGGGTCTGGATGAGAGTCACATTAGGAATTCAGTTTCCTCTGAGTGGCCTTGTGGTCAGAGGAACTGCCCTTGAACCACATGGGGACTCTGGTTGGAGCGTTTGTGTTAATAGGCGACTGACGTTCTCAAGTGGCTTTAAACAAGGCGCTACATCCCTGCCAGCTCCTGGCCTGACGTAAGTGCTAATGAAGTTCCTCTAAAGGGATTCATAAAATATTATAGTAGGTATGTTTACAGTGCCTCTATTGTATCGCTTGATTGTTAAAAATGCTCACGCGTGTTGCGCAGTCGTCCTCCTTAAAGTTCTTACGATCCGGCGGAAATGCCTAGCCATATTTTGTTGAAACTAACTGTGCATACAAACATTCAGCACTGGAATAGGCAATAGAGAAGAATTTTGAAAAACGTTTAGGGACATTTAGATATGCTATTTTTCTTGTCATTAGTCGTTCGTATCCATTGTAAAAGAATTCATTCAAGTCACTTTTCTCTATCACTGTAATTTTTTAGATAGATGTTAGGTGTTGTTTCACTTTAACACGTTTTCAGTTATCTGTATGAATGGATGTGTTCACTGCGTAGTAAACATTATGAATCACATTGAATAAAATATCTCAAAATACTGTGACAGGCTTACTAACTCTGTTCTTTTAATTCTTATGCAACCTGGGGATTACCAAATGACCATTCTTGATTGTGTAAAAAAACAATCAATCGTGTACTCTGTGCACTCCTCCCAAAACCACAGACAGACAATTGTATCACATTGCAAGCATTTCCCAGATGCCTGAGTGTCAGCATTAAATCTTAACATACAAAGCACTGTGCGAGCAGCGGTGGAAACCGGCAAGCGCTGATAATCAGTGGGAGGTCGACTGGGAACTGAAGCGGGGGTTCATGGGTGGCAACAGGGCAGGTGTTGGCTCCAAAGGCACAGGATCTTCTCACACAGTGCCGGTCCCCAGGGCGTAAAAGGACTCTCCTGTCTCCTATTTTGTAGTAGCCACTGCCTTATCAAGGGAAGGAAATAATCTGGGAGCTGCTTCCCTGTATTGTGTGTTATTGTTCCCCCTAGTGAGAGGAGGCTGCATTAGTCAGCAGGAGGAAGATAATGCTTGGGGGTGGCTCAAGGTAAGTTTGTTTGCACTTTCGAGGAATATTACCTATTTTGACTTATAAGAAAGAAACAGAGGAAACAGAGAAAGCATGAACCAGCTGATGTGAAAGTATGGATGAAAATATAACTTAAACCTACTGATAAAAGAGGCAGCATACGCTCCATGAATAAGAAATGAGTGGATACGAATTTTAGTGGCCCCCTTCACAAAAATCTACCTAAATGCTTCTTGCAACAAAGCTGCCACATTTGGTGCCCTTAAAAATCCCCCTGTGCGTTTTTATCCTCTAACTCTAAATGATGGTCCATGCACCTGAAATCCATTTAACAGCTGAGTTGTGTAGCTGCATATCAAGAGCCTTACCCATTCACTTCCACTGGCAAATGCCTGTTCCAAAAAACACTATGCCAATTTGGTAGAAGAACAGAGGATGTTCTTTTCCATTTCTTGGCTGGATGGCAGCACCATAGGCGCCCATATTATCACAATGTTGACACTTTTAACCACCACTTATCTCTCAAGATAAACTCCACCACGCACAGCCGCACTACTACTCCACCCAATCCATTTTTAACAGCAAGTGCAAGAACAGATGGATGATTAAATATCTGAATGTGCACAGTAATACTTGGAGCTGAGCACTAAGGGGGTGTTAAAAGGTTGAATGGTGAAAGCTGTTTTAATGTTCTCTACTTAATGACATCCTGGGCTACTGTTCAGCTGCCCAAGAACTTGTTACAATACAGGCCTGTAATCTGACCAACACTTCCCCCCCTGAAAGCTTGACAGTTTATTCAAGCCCGATCTATCAGCCACAAGGCTTTCAGCGGTCTCTCTTGGGAAGGGTGCTGCTTATCAGATTTATCCAAGGGAAGACTCCACACCTTTCTTATGGCCTCAGGTCTTTACCGTTCAAAGACGACTGCTGATACTCATATCAGCTGGCCAGGATTTACGTCTGGTGCCCTCTTATTATTATCCACAGATCTGTCAGCAAGCAAATCAGTCTCCAAGAAATAAAAGCGTATTGTCCAGACAAAAAAAGTAGCACACATGGCAGCAAGAAAGCCTCATGCCGCTCATCCCTCTCAAGGAAAAATAAACGTATTCACAGCTTTGTTTCTGCCCATTGGCTTAATGAGGTTAGAGGGGCCCAGTGTTCAAGCCATTACTTTGAATGTCATATCACTTGATGCAGATCAACCCTCTAAGATATAAAACCTCTTATGTAATCACAGCACAAATTTGGAGAATGACATACGATTATTATAAGTTGCACAGAACGAGGTTACAAAACTGCAATTGGCATGGACCCGAGGACATAAAATACTCTGACCGCTTCAGTCCACCTTTGTTCTTTACCCCTCTGAATAAGAGCAGGTCAGAATATAAATATCACAAAGTGTAATTACACAATTCCCTGGTATTTGAAAAGGTCAGTTCTACTCTTTTTTTTTGTCGAAACTGCTGATGGGATGCTGGCTCTTTCTCTTGAGCTGCAGCAATGAAAAGATCTGCTACCGTTTTTAATGCGGTTTCCTACCAAACCCCCCATAGTGAGGAATAAAAGCTATTGAGGCAACTCGGGTGTAAGGCCCCATAGTTGAAAAGGGATCAAATGTGTGAGAAGGCTGTTTCAGACCTATATGTTAATGAGAGAGCACTGCCAAGAGGCTGTTGCTGCTGCAGCTCAGGCTCAGGATGTGAAGACTGAAGCTTAAATCCACAGATAAACATTTGTCACTGAGCTCTGAGAAAAGACAAAAATAAATCATTTTTTCAAACCATTTCTGGATTGCAATTTCACAAATCGGTTTTACAAACAGCACTATAGTTTGGCTAAAATATATATAAAAATGATTCTAAGTTGTCTAGGATTGGAATCCTATTAGTCACCACACATGATAAGCACTTCGGAAATGACCTGCGTATCTGGGCAGTTAAAATACTTTGTAATTTCCTCATCATATTTCATTGACGAGTGTCTCTGCCAAAATGAAAAGGCACCGAGACGCAGAGTGGGTCAGTCTGACTCAGAGCATGCTGAGAGGACATTCCCATTTATCCTGTGTACACAGAAGAAATTAGACTGCTTTGATTGGAACAGCATCCAAGTCAGTCACTTCACTAAAGGGAGGTTCAGGTTACTTCCTATTAAACAAAGGGCCCATAGATCAAACAGCAGGCAGCGAGAATTTCTTTAAACTGCAGAATCTGAATCCTGAACTGTAAATTATGCTCACATATCGTTTACGTTTGCATGCATGTGCAGTTGTGACATACGTTTTCTTGACTGTTTTCTTTTCCATGCAGCATTTTGCACAATGGGTTAAAGTAGCAACACAGCAGATGCTGTCTACAAATCACAGCCTATCAGGCATGGGGCCAGTCATTGTGGCAGCTTTTTGCCAAGTTCATATCTAGACTGGACTGGTTGGTTTGTTTTCCTCGGAAAGTCTGATATGTTCATTGCATCCTGTCGAAATGGGTAGCTTGTGACTCCCTTCAATAGTGTACATGTTTATTTATCCCCTAAGTATATTTTATGGAGAAACATTTATGCCTGTGCGGAATTCACAAACTGTTTTTAGCTATTTCTGCAAGAAAAAAAAACAAAACAGCTAATGTTGTTTCACTGAGAACTTATTGAGGGTTTGAATTCTGATCACATAGGCTGTAATATGAAGAAATGCAGACAAACATTGCCTCATAAACTTGCCTTGTGGAACTGATTTCATTCTTTTGTGTCCAGGCGACAGATAAAACATTATCATGTTTTCTTACACAACACTATTGCCCCGGGCCAACTATAACAGACCCAAAACAATCCTTTCACATCAGATTATATGGCCATTTTCACACAGTGGAACTAATCTCTACCCATAGTGCACTGGTCTTGATTATTCTGCTTCTCAATAACATACGCAAGCACCTCAGGAGCTTGAGTAACGGCACCAACTTAGTATTGGTCACTGTGAAATTGTTCACAGTGCCCTGCTGTGAATGAAATGGAATTAGCAATTATAGACTCATCTAATAATGACAATTCAAATCAGTTCTGCCTTGCAATGTTCATTTTAGTCCACCTGGAGCCATTTTTATCAACCTGCGTCATGACAACAGCTGGTGCTCAGAGATGCTGTGAGTCTGCACGCACCCTTCCTTTTCTCCTTTGCTGTCTCCCTTTTTCACCTTTCCCTCCTACTGTCAAAATATATGTAAAAAAAGCAAATATTAACCATCTTTTTTCCTCTTGTGTAACACACAAGCAACACTTGTGCTACTTCTTATGCACACTCCACTTGATATGATCCCCTTACATCAAGACTGACTGAAGTACTGCAGTTGAGATTTGGCTACAAATTTCTCATGATACGGATTATTTGTGGAAAGTAAAATGGGAGGACAGGAAACATCACTATTGACAAAGCACTTGTACAAATATTAGGATAACACTCTGCTGAACTCAAAATAAGGAAGGTATGGGCTGCATGTTATTTCAACTCAGTATCCTGCCATTGTAAGATGGGATGGGATCGGGGGAAAAAAGCACCATTAAAATCACAAATCATGATTTGAATACTAAAAAAAGAATTAAAAAAAATCTTTTCTGTAATAGTTTATTAATGGATTTCCATTCTTGTACACGTGACACACAATAAACCTTTCTGGATAAAGTTGTTTAGTCATTTGAGAGGAAAACGACATCTGTGTGATCATCAGGCATTCTTGCAGATCCAGGCTTGACCCCTCAATATCAGCCTTTGTGATCGTTAGAGTCATTAAGTGTAAATATATACCATTGCATATCAACTATGACATTCTGGAGAGTCTTTATAGGTTGCCTCAGAGGTCAGGAGGTGCATATAGACATAACCTTATCTTTGCTGGTATCAGGGCATACCTTGCATTCACCAGAGGCCCATCAGGCCACCCACAAAGTTCACATTAATGGAGTTTTGTTGTTCGTTAATGTGCAAGAAGAAGTATCTCATGAATGTTTATTATTTATCAGTTAAATGAAATGGGAAAGTCATTGCCCTTTTGTTATTTTTCATTCTATGATAAGCTTGAATCTTGCATCCAAAGAGATAGCAGGTTCAGCGTTTAAAAAGAAACACAAAGAGGATGTTCTGGCAGTTCTGGTACTTCTCTGCCGCTGAGGTGAGCTTGTTTTTTTAAATGACAAGGCAATTAACATGTTTGCAGCGATGGATTGAGCCAGTGATAGCTGACAAAGGAAAACAGATGGACAAAAATGAAGGAGCCAACATATTTCATCAACCCAAGTGCAGATAAAAATTATACCACACCGAAAAGAATTTCTAGTGATGGAGGGAAAAAAATTACAGACAGCTCCACTTCAGGAGAAAAGGATTATGCAAGAGAAACTGAATTCGCAAGTTTGCAGAAAACATTGTGTCATTGTGACAAATGACAGAGATTTCATGTTTGCAATGTGGTTAAAAGTCAGTGGACCTCCTTAATTCCACAAATTGTTGGTTATGGTCTATCAAACATAGCTAGATAGGTCTTGTGGGAGTACCAGTCCACACACTAATGAAACAAGTTTGATATTCTCAGAATTGTTTATTTATGCTTCCAAAGATGCCTCCATGGAGTTTTGTTTTCCTAACTCTGAATATCTCTTAGGGGTGGTCAGACCAACCTGACAAAATGGACTGAATGAAGAGCTGTGAATAAAGCTTGGGAAATGTTGCATTTCTATCTAATGGTGTGATTTGCTCAAGTTGACATGTTGATTCTAAGACCTTTCCCAAGCTTTTAGTGGGCATCATCATCTGCTAATGCAAGAGAAAAGAGCTGCGAGAAGCCTTAAACGGTGTTTGATTGCAATCTTGTGGGAGTTCTGTGTGCTGTATATTCTGTCCTGACTTTCATCTCCCTCTGCCCCCATATCTGTCCTTGGTTTGGTTGAAAAAAACACACAGTAAGTCAAATTATTAGGGAGTGATACATAAAATACTCTTTGATTTTTTTCTTTTCTCAACCTGCAGGAAACATACAGTTCCTTGACCTTCTGAAACGGCACACTGGGGAACAAGCAGGAGCGATTTGTCTCCCCTCCACCAGATGGTGTAGCCATTGGAGTCCGTGGAGACATTTATAGCAACAAGGTGGGGTCCAACGTGCGACCGAGGTGGGATACAATACTGCTGAAGTCATACACTTGCTCCACGTGATACAGGTCAGTTTGACTTCCATCACAACTGAAATCAACATAATGCCCAAAACAACTTCCCCTGAACAGATCACATTGTTTACTGTGGTACAAATACTTTAAATAGCAGAGCGCTTGAACTTCCTTTGCATTATGCTTTGTGATTGCTTCCGACTTGAAAACATCCATAGATATTTCCCAAAAGGCTTTTCTTCAATGTGGTCAACATAGCAATCGAAAAAACAGATTGATTTCCATCTGAATTCCAATCATTCCTGATGCTGTCCAAGAGCCAAATATGCACTTCAGTATGCTCCTGCAATATGAGATTAAGGATCAGCACTTGAAGGGTCACTGCTCTGAATCTCATCTCCCAACCTCACCATTGCCCTCTAGTGAACATTAGATGATCACTTTGTAGGCTGTTAGTTAAGGTGCTCCTTATGTAAGGAGGTATCATTTTTAGCCCCATTTTAAACGCATATTTTTCTCTTTTCTGTTTTTTAATCAACATTTAGGTGCCAAAATGAACACTGGAATAGGTTTATCTTGCTGTAACCATTCCTCTCATTCATACTAGCCAATAAAAGATCCCTTCCTCATGTACTTTCATTGTAAGTGATGGGGAACAAAATCCACAAGCCCACTTTCCATACAAAAATGTATTTAAAAGTTTATTTGAAGCAAATTTGAAGCTTCAGCTATCCAAATTAGTGAACTCAAGAGGATATCTTTCAGAGTTACTGTCTTTTTAGTGACAAATTCCCTGTTTTTGTTACTATTCCTCTGCCCCTCCTCAACAGGGAAGCACTGTCTGTGGAAACACAAAGAGGGAATTTTACACTTAAAACACTGTAACTTTAGAAGATATCGATTTGATTTGACTAACACAGACTAAAAACATTTTCCACATTTTTTTGTATCCCTTACAATGTGTAAGCACATTTGAAAGGGACCTTCTATTGGTTGTTATTAGCAAGAGGAATGATTACAATGAGGAAAACCTCTTTCAGTATTCAACCTGACTGTTGTTTTAAGACAGACTTGAAAAACTGTGAAACTATCCTTTAAAGGTGCAATCAGTAAAATGTTAAATAATATTTAATGAAAGTGAGCGGAAACTGCAACAACAAATATACAGTATCACTTCATCCACATGCTTTTTTTTCTTATAAGTGCTCTGCCGATTTAACGTTGCACTCCTATAATATTGTCCGACTCATGATGGACAATTTTGAAAAAAGGTTCAAAATTGATGCAGTAGAAGCAGAGATATTGTTATTTTTATTCCACATATTACTCATCCTTGTCAAAACCTAGCACCTACATTTCCCACAATGCAACTCCACTCAACTCACTCAACTGTACAGATTTGGGTGTATGCTATTATGGGTTAATGTAGCTTTGAGCTGCTAGCCTTAAGCTGAGGAGTGGACTACAGAGGTCTAACTAACCTCACTTCTTTCTAACTCCTTCTTCTTCTTCTTTCAGAAAGGGGTAGCCACAGCAAATCATCCGTTTCAATCTGTCCTCTGCATCTTCCTCTGTCGTGCCAACCATCTGCATGTCTTCCCTCACCCTATCCATAAACCTCCTCTTTGGCCTTCCTATTTTGCTCTTGCCTGGCAGCTTCATCTTCAGCATCCTTCTCCCAAACCGCCTGACCTGAGCTGTCCCTCTAATATCCTCATTCCTGTCCATCCTCATCACTCCCAGCAAAAATCTTAGTATCTTCAACTCTGCCACCTCCAGCTCTGTCTCCTGTCTTTTCGTCAGTGCCACTGCCTCCAAACCATGCAACATAGCTGGTCTCATTATCCTCTTGTAAACCTTCCCTTTCACTCTTGCTGGTACCCTTCTGACTCCTGACACTCTTCTCCACCCACTCCACCCTGCCTGCACTCTCTTCTTCACCTCTCCTCTGCACTCCCTGTTATTTTGAACAGTTGACCCCAAGCATTTAAACTCATTCACCTTTGCTACCTCTACTCCTTTCATCCTCACCATTCAGCTGTCCTCACTCCCATTCACACACATGTATTCCATCTTGCTACCGACTTTCATTCCTCTTCTCTCCAGTGCATACCTCCATCCCTCCAGGCTCTCCTCAACCTCCTCCCTACTCTCACTATAGATCACAATGTCATCCGTGAACATCATAATCCATGGAGACTCCTGCCTGATCTTGTCTGTTAACCTATCCATCAACTTTTGTAAACAAGAAAAAGCTCAGAGCCAATCCTTGATGTAATCCCATCTCCACCTTGAATCCATCCATCACTCCAACTGCACACCTCACAGCTGTCACTGCCCTCATACATATCCTGCACTACTCTTACATACCTCTCTGCCACACCTGACTTCCTCATACAATACCACACCTCCTCTCTCGTCACCCTGTCATATGCTTTCTGTAGATCCACAAAGATACAATCCGACTCCTTCTGACCTTCTCTATACTTCTCCATCAACATTCTCAAAGCAAACATTGCATCTATAGTGCTCTTTCCTGGCATGAAACCATACTGCTGCTCACTAATCATCACCTCTCATCTTAACCTACCTTCCACTACTCTTTCCCATAACTTTATGCTATGGCTGATCAACTTTATACTTCTGTAGTTACTACAGCTCTGCACATCACCCTTATTCTTGATAATTGGTACGAGCACACTTCTTCTCCAGTCCTCAGGCATCCTCTCACCTTCCAAGATTGTACATATTTAAACAATCTAGTTAAGAATTCCACTGCCATCTCTCCTAAACATCTCTATGCCTCCACAAGTATGTCATCTGGACCAACCACCTTTCCACTCGTCATCCTCTTCATAGCTGCCCTTGCTTCATCCTTGTTAATCCATTGCACTTCCTAATTGACTCTCCCCACATCATCCAGCCTTCTCTCTCTCTTATTTTCTTCATTCATCAGCCCCCCCCCAAGTACTCCTTCCACCTTCTCAACTCTCATTGCGAATCAACACATTTACATTTCTGTCCTTCATCAACCTAACCTGCTGCATATCCTTCCCAGCTCGGTCCCTCTGTCTAGCCAATTGGTACAAGTAATTTTCTCCTTCCTTAATGTCCGATTTCTCATACATACTCGCAAAATGCCTTTTCCTTAGCCTTCGCCACCTCTCTCTTCGCCTTATGCCACATCTCCTGATACTCCTATCTACTTTCCTCATCTCTCTGACTATCTCACTTTTTCTTTGCCAACTTCTCCCTCTGTATACTTTCCTGTACTTCCTCATTCTACCACCAAGTCTCCTTGTCTTCCTTCATCTGTCAAGATGACACACTAAGTACCTTCCTACCTGTCTCCCTCACCACTTCTACAGTAGCTACCTGGCTCTTTCACTACCACTCAGATCCTGTCTTAACGCCACCCTGAACTCCCCACAAGAGTCTTCCTTTTTCAACTTCCACCACTTGATCCTTGCCATTGCCATCACTCTCTTACTCTTCTTGGTCTCCAAGGTCATCCTATAGACCACCATCTGATGCTGTCTAGCTACAGTCTCCCCTGCCACCACCTTGTAGGCTCCAATCAGTTTCAGATTGCACCTCCTGCATAAGACATAGTCCACCTGTGTACACCTTCCTCCATTCTTATATGTCACCCTGTGCTCCTTCCTCCTCTTGAAATACATATTCACCACAGCCATTTCCATCCTTTTTGCAAAATCCACCACCATCTGTCCTTCCACATTCCTCTCCTTGACACCATACCTGTCCATCACCTCCTCATCACCTCTGTTCCCTTCACCAACATGCCCACTGAAGTTTTCTCCTATTACCACTCTCTCCTCCTTGGGTACACTCTCCACTACTTCATCCAACTCACTCCAGAATTCTTCTTTCTCTTCCATCTCACACCCAACTTGCGGGGCATATGCGCTGACAACATTCATCATCACACCTTCAATTTCCAGCTTCATACTTATCACTCTATTTGGCTCTCTCTTCACCTCCAACACACTCTTGACATACTCTTCCTTCAGGATTACCCCCACCCCATTTCTCCTCCCATCCACACCATGGTAGAACAGACATGGTGCCCCTGGCCTTACTCCACTTCCACCTGGTCTCTTGCATACACAGTATTTCTAGCTTCCTTCTCTCCATCATATCAGCCAGCTTTCTCCCTTTACCAGTCATAGTGCCGACATTCAGAGCTCCGACTCTCACCTCCACACTCCTACCTTTCCTCCTCTCCTTCTCCTTCATTGGTAACCTGGGCCTCGACTAATTCGGTATGGAAATCTAATTTATGATCCACATATTTGATTTGGCATAGGTTTTGCGCCGGATGCCCTTCCTGACACAACCCTCTGCATTTATCCAGACTTGGGACTGGCATTAAGAGTGCACTGGCTTGTGCATCACCAGTGGCTGGGTTTCACTTCTTTCTAACTCCAAACCCCCGGATTTATTTCATTTTCATACTTGTAGTCTTGTAGTACTCCCCAAGACCTGTAAACAGACTTTGATAGGTGGAGTTGCCCTTTAATTGCTTGACTAGAAAGTTTTAAGCATGCTACCTGTTAGTTCTGACAAAAGCCTTTATAAACTAACAAAGGCTAGTAAGACATGGCACAATGAAACTATGAGGGTGAATGTGTGTGAATCTTCAGAGAAAGCAATGCTGATATTTTCTATGTTGCATTGCATTAACCACAAATAATACACATCTAGCTTATGTGGTAAATGTTAGTGGCATCAAGGAAAGTTTATCCAACCAATAAAATGCCAACAGAGTATTTGTTTTTAAATTTTTGGTTTTTTGAATGACAAAGAAAAGTCACAGCCATATTGTATGTGACTGCTGTATGCAGTCATTCTGCCAATAACTCTATGCTAATTACCAAAATACAGTAATGTACCCAGCAATTGAACCCCTAGTCTACACACCTCCTGTCAAGCCAACATTTTGACTAATTCTCCCCTAATTACTGCAGGCCACATTAGATCCAGCGTTCAGTTCAAATATTACTAGTGCTATTTTTAAAAAGTGCTATTTTTACACTAAATTCTTCTTAAACAATGCAATAAATAACCAGAGCAGCTAAAAAAAAAGGATTATCTAATCACCCATCTCTTCACGGCTCTCAATTTGAGTATATTTCACTACCACAAGTGGAGTTGAATCATTCCAACAGTATCATTTTGCATCGGGCTCACTGTGAAATTGATTTCACTAGACTTCAGTTCGTCTGCATAGATTCTAAGTGACCAGGCTTTCAAGTCACTGACAGTCGTAATGAGACAGAAGTCTGCCTGGAAGCTGCAAACAGAGGAACATGAGCCAAACCACTGAAGCAAGATCAATGAAGGAGACAAAATGTCTATCCCCCTGCTGATGTTGTGATTACTTAAAAGCTTTTTTTTTCATGCGCGTAGTATAGCACCTCAGCAGACATCCACTCACTCCCAACCCCTTTGGAAATGTTTGTGAGTGAAGATGCGCTGTAATGAAGTCCCTGTGTTCACACCCACTGACAGAAAATGAGAGATGAAGTGTAAGAGTGATGTGTCATCTCATGTGTCCTTGTTTAAAATGGGATGCTGTTGTATTACAATGGTTTTTATATAAGCCCTTTTACCTTCATTACATAAGCCATGAAGTGCTAGGCTATGGTTGTTTAATTTTTGCATTGTCCTTATGACAGTTCACAAAACTACATTCTTTTTTTTAAATTTCCATTTCACTGTGAAAATCAGTTGCACCTTTTGGGATATAACAGACAGGGGACAAGACTGGAAGCAACACAGCACAGGATGCAGTATAGGACACAAAATGGCCCTCTCTTGCCTTTAAAATATTCAAAATATACAGGTTTCGACAGACTTTAAGAAGATATTCACTTCAAAATCACTTACCATTATTTCACTGTAGAAGTCAAATATTCAGCAGCAGTAGTCTGATGCTCGAGTGTGTTGCCTTTCACTGAGGGTTAGAATGATGTCCAGCAGAGGGCAATAATGGATCAACAGTTTCCTTTTAATGTTCCTCTCAAGCTTTAAAAATTCTGCTCCTTGTTGTTGCTGCCTTCTACCAGCTGTAAGCATTCTCATCTTGTCTCTTTGCTTTTGATATTTACCCCCCAATTCCCCATTTCTACTCTTTCTGGACATTCAGCATGATTGTAATTCAGCTTTTAATTGACTTGTCTGTTTAAAATAGAAGTTAGATTTTACTCCCCTCACAGGGATGTAGAGCGCCGAAACTGAGGTTGGTATAAATACCTGTGTGAGAACGGATCTTTTTAAAGCACACAGGTACAACCACTAAATCCCCTCTATAATTAATTTGAACTTTAGGTGGAGGATTTATTTAAGGCTTAAGATGAGAGGTCTGCATATCTGTGCCTATCGTAACATATCAAATGAAAGCAGTGACTCCTGCCCTCTAGGCAAATGAAATATGCCTTTGCATATATTGTACAGCCCAACTTCAAGCATGCCCCCCTCATCAGCTGGCCTTGAAGTTGAAGCTGGCCGTGAAGTACCGTTATAACCCAACCATGACCCCAAGAAGCAGGGGAGCCAAAACGAAGAGTGTTTGAAAATCTGAGGGCAGGAAGTAACAGATAAACAGTCAACCTTCCAAATGCTATTCAGTCTGACTTTCAAAATTCAAATGATGCAAAACATTTCACAGGTCATGATGCGTCATTTTAATGCAGGTCTAAAATATTTCAAATGAAACTAATCTTTATTCAACAGGCTGTCTGAGATCAGAGGTGTTATTGCGACATGCTGGGTGAACAACTCAGCATCACAGTGTGTGCCGACAACTACAAAGGATATGATATTAATATTGTGAAAATTAAGAGTTTATAACCTGTCCATCACTGTGTGTGCACATCTGGATGTTTGCCTGTGCAAGTGTTTGTGTCTGTGAGTGCATTTAGGCTGCAGACTTATAATCCATTCAGCTCATTGTTGTTTTCCTGCATTTCTCAGCAACCAAGGTGAAAAAGCGTTACAATGCCTGCATCGGCTATACAGTATGTGTTGTTGTAATTAAGATTTCCATTGCTTTGGAATAGATTTGGAAACCTTCCAAAATGTCAAACGTTAGGTCAGGTTAATTTCTACATGCTTGGTGTGTATGATGTGATGCAGAGGCTGGATTACAGTATCATAGATCTGAGCCATGACAGTCTACACACTGAAGACAAACATCATGAATGGAGGATAATCTGCAGCACATGCTAATCCAACTCTCCCCCTCCCTTACTCTCTCAGTGTTTCTAGGTTTTAGCAGAGCTTTAAAGTTCAATCCCACACTGATCTTGCAGTTTATTGCAGTTCAGCTCTGGTTTATTGCACTTCTCATCAGTTTGAAATATGTCTGACTCCCTCAAAGCCGTCGTCAGCTTCTGTCTGTGTGTCAACCATTTTCACGCCAATCTGCCGTCAGTGATGACTAGACAATCTGCATCATATGCTAATCCAATTTGCTGGCAAACCTAAAGAATTGTACAGTGCAGCTGAACAGATGAATTTATTCCAAGCTTGGCAGATTACAACAATTAGACACATGCCTGTGTGCCCACATGCTCATGCGCACACACACACACACACACACACACACACAAGTACAGCATGCATGCACAGTCAAACATAAAAGTGGCGATTTCTCTGATTTGCAGCGGGGATGTTCTCCACAGTGTCCGGAGGATGTGGAGGGGAAATACATAAACAGCAATTTTCTTGATGAAACTGCAGGGGATAATTCTGCTCTCACTGGGAACCCTGATTCACCATCCAGCAATTTGGTACAATCACAAAATAGACACATATCAGATGTTTGTACAGACAAAGACATCACAGGCTGTTTTGCAGAGGTAGTTGTGTTCTTTATGGTCTTTCCTCAGTCTACAGTACATGATTGTACAGAAGAATCGGATTAGTCCAGTCATATCATGCTTTCACAATGAATAAATGAAAATTGCAACAAATTTCTCACATACTGTCATCATGGAAACATTTCTAAAGTGCTGTGCAAAAGGTTTGTAATGTCCTTATGTTTTGTTTCTGCTTTGTTAAGATTTCTTATTAATTTCTGAAGTTATTCATTGTCTGCTTTAGGTTGGTTTTAAAGTTAAAGGATGTTAATTTTAGAAGGAGGGTCTGGTGAAGTTTGTGGATGGGTTAAAAATGGAGCTGAGACAATTAATAATTTATTAGTGGAATCGATAGAAAATTAATCAGCAGCTACTTTGATAATTAATTAATCAAATAAGTAATTTATCAAGCAAAAGTTTAAAAGATTTCTGTATCTAGTTCCAACTTCTTACATGTGATGTCTGTACATATATTTTGTTCAGGGAGTAATTTGAAGACGTCACATTTAGGAAATTGTAATTGACATTTGTCACTATTTTGTGATATTTCATAGACCAAATGATTAATCAAGAAAATAATTGTCATATTAATTGATGATGAAAATAATCATTAGTTACAGCCCTATAGTTAAAATTAGAGTCAGGGTTAATGTACGGGTTAAACAAGTGGTCTAACCATCCCCCACCTACCCGCACCCACATAAACACACTCACAGCCACATCCTTTGCTTGAAATTGTCTGTAATTAATACAGAACTACAACTTCAGTGCGTGACATCTTACTGAAAAAACAAAATAAGGAACAAGTCACTTTTAGAGTGGAAGCATTAAAATTGACACTGCAGCATGTATGTTCTAAATTTTGTACACATTTGAAGTAGAATCACTTGATATTTGTCTTATTCATAACTAATACTGTTGGTTTAGGAACCACTTGGTTAGACTAAGGTCAAAGTTATAGTAACATAACTGGAGATGCAGCAAATATTGTTATTGTTATAATTGAATTTCACCACTGGACTATCTACATAATATGTCACTAAATATCAGAATGATGACTGTCAGGAACATTGAAAGGTCTTGTGCTAATTCAGAACAAAACTGCACCACTCGTTTCGTATGAAGTCATACCCTGAGCTTTGTGATTACTCTACTCTTCAGATGTTATTTGCAATGCATTTAAAAGCTTTAAAGAGGCACTTCACAGACACTGAGGACAGATCCAGTGGCGCTAAACATATGCATGAGTGGTTCTTCACTTACAACATTACGGAAATGGCATCAGAAAACACAAGTGGCAGGCATGATTGATACAAATACCACACGTTGACTATTCACGCAGTGTGGCAGGAAAGACAGTGTTATTGTTATGTAAAACTCCAGCTGTTGTTTCCGAGAGATTTTGTGTCAGGTCCTTGGGTCGGTAATTGGGCTTGTAAAGTACACATGTAAAATTGTGCTGTGATGGAAGAGCTGACCGGAACTTTATTGACAATTACAAAGACAGGACGCCCCCACACATAATGACCCATTTCCACCAACATATACACAAATCATTTAGACTTAACAGTCAGAAAAGAGCGTAAATTGAACAAATGAGTAAATACAATTGACAACAGACATGCAACAACACCAGATTTTGCAAGAACACCAATTCTCATGTGTGACCTGATCACTCTTACTACTATTCGCTTGGAAACGTTGCATTTGTGTCAAATGTTGATTTAGGCAGCAAAGACTGTAAATTCTGCACAATTGGAGGTGACTGAGGGCAAACTTCAGCTGGGGCATTGCACTAAAAAATGGATGAACTGGATAATGAAATAAGATTCTCACTCATGGCACACTGCACTGTTTTTGGCCAGTTTTGTAATTATTATTTTCAGCCACTCACAATGATGTTGGTGGTTACCATTTTTAGACTTAAAAAACACATTAAAAATAAAAGATACACTCATCATATGATTTTGCCTCCCAAATGTCAAAATGAATTGGCCAAGACCTTAATGGACTGTGTCCACCTTGGTCTTATCTATCAGGACGCCCAAATCATGACCATAATGAGCTTATTTTAATGAGTGTCCATCCCCAAGACAAACATACCAAGACACAAAGATGAGAAAATTAAAATGTTAATTATTAAAATTGGCTGTTAAGGCATTACACCACTGAATAATCGTCACATATTCAGAGAGAATATAGGCAGCATTTTACACAGTTTACACAGTGTAACAGCTTGATCATTCTGGGCACTGACGCAATTCTGTGAATATTAGATTTTTTTCCCCTCAGTAGCTCCATAACTGAAAATAGTCCTTCTGAAAATTACTTGGAGTATGATTTGATATCACACTGCTGAACAGTCTTTTCTATTGTAATGGACTGTGTGGCTCATTTTTACAGCTGAAAATCGGGTGTATTGATGAAAGTAATAGAAACCATATTTCAACTACCACTCCGCCTGGACTCACAACTGGCTTTCCTGAAGTACTTTTATCAAGTCCCTGGGCAAACACACAGGATGCCGTATAAAACACAAATAAAATCAAAATATAGAGTTCAAATAAAAGGGGTTTGGAGGCAGATATTACCTGGTCTGATTTGTTCAGCAGGTTGTTTCAAAGAGGCCTTGATGGAGGAACCTTATCATATTTACTTTTACATAATTTCACTTCACTTTACTTTAATGACCACCCAACCAGGGAAAGTGGAATTTCTGATTGGTACAGCACGGTGCAGTATAAATAGGCTCAATTGACAGTGTTGGCAAGATCATACAGATATCAATATAACATTTTGTTTTCATAATATTCACCTCTAGAATAGGATGGTCAGAATTCCACTGTCCAAGGTTCATCAGCTCATAAAGGCATTGAACTGTGGTGGTATTGTAGGATGCAAGTTTAAAACATACTCAGAGGTCCACTTAATAAATTTCCAATGCATCAAAGGTCGAGTAAGGGTGCATTACATGATAATATTTCATTACAAAAACTCCAGAACTTTGTACATGAACAGTATTTCTGTATTAATGGGAGACGTGACATCTTCTTTGTGTAGCTGAGTCCTTAAACTTGAGCATAAAAAGGTGTGATGGTCAGGTGGAGACACTGGTGAAAGTGTTCATTAATGAGTCTACTGCAGTAGGAGTTCTTCAATGCATTCATTCTTGAAATTGTTTAATTTTACAATGATTCTGCTGGAGCGTTGATATCATAACTTCAACTGGTTCAGTTTTGTGGTTCTTACCCCCGTGTTTTTGACTAGCTTTGCTCAAAAAAGGCATGTTTGGAGTTGTAGTTGGTGTCGTTTTGTGTCCCCACTCTTCATTGTGGCCGCTGTTTCACTGCAAATCAAGCACAATGGTCTCATACTTCACTCGAGCAAAATGAAAACCTCTTTCTCAGTACATTCATGCTTCAGTGCATGTTTTTCACTGTCAACCTTTCTTTTTTTGTATCCGCTAGTTTTGAACTCCTACATCCCACAACAACTGTGGCAAGTAGCGGATGGCTGAATGATGACAGACCAGACAGGTGAGGTTAACATGCTGATGTTCAGGTGGTAATGTTTACTGTGTTCACCATTTTAGTTGAGTTTTAGCATGCTGACATTTTCTAATTAGAGTAAGAACAAAGTACAGTTGAGGCTGATAGGAATGTCATTAGCTCAAAACAACAAATGTCTAACCTATAGTGGAGGTAGAGGAAAGAAATCTGAACAGAATAACAATGGGTTATTTAACATTAGAACATATTCAGCACAAATAGGTTATGCTATACACATGAAAAAGAATGAGTGGCAGCACTATGATTAAAAGTATTGTGATGAATATGAATAACCCTGTTGTGACTCCGGGCCGTAAAGAATTTCTTTCCAAACAGCTTATGCATAATTCCAGAAAGTACAGCAACAACAATGTAATAAGGTAAATTATTGAATCTACTCACTCGCTCACATTTTGTGTCCTGTTGTAACTCAAGTGGAATGCTTGCAGCCACAAAGCGCAGCTAATCAACTTATTGTCTCCTGAAGTGTGCTGCACCGGGTGCTCTGTCATCTCCCAGCTGAGCCAGTGATTTCTGCCCCAATCAAACACAGACCTGCCTGGAAGAGAGAGATAAACATCCAGAATATAGAAACACTTGAAAAAGTGGCTGAACTGCAGCTTTTGAACGCTGCTATGTAGCAAATAAAGCTGCATCATATGAAAGCAAATTAACAGAGATGTTCTGGAGTCACAGAGGCTCGGCCAGATCAGTGGACCTCAGTCTCATGGGTGTTGTCGACAGACCGCAGTCTTCAGATGATTGATCATTTGTCAAAATGTTGATTGCTCGACATAAGTTCTGATTATCACACAATGGAAACATGCAAAGTGATTATGTGCGGTCGGAGGTGATTGCCCCTCAGTGATCTCTTGGAAAGGGAGATAATTAAATGGATCATAAACTAGCATCTAATAAAAGATGCACTCTCTCAAGAGATTATGATGACAATGGATTTGTAATTGCTTGACACAAGCCAATCTTTCATTCATAAATCCACAATTCTCCTTTCAGCTGCTGCAGGTTTTAAAGTGAATCCAACACATTTCAATAGTATCATAAGTGACACAAAGCTGGACAGTTCAAAGAAGAAAAAAAACTGCCTTTATTGCTAGAATGAAAAAGACAGCAAGAGTAGGATCAAAGGCAGCAGTTCCAGAAAATAGATGTGTGCTGAATAACGAGTCAGTCACAGTATTAATATCCCAATGTGGAATATGGTACATGTGGAAGTCAAGGCAGCACACAAAGATAAGTTTTGTTATGAACCGAGAAAAAAAGACTTTGTTTCAAATAGGCCGCTGTGTATCCTTCCATTCATCTATTGTTTCACAAATTATGGATTTCCCAGTCCACAGAGGAACATGAAATCCTTCAACCGAAGTTAAGAATATCACTAACACCGGAGGTGGCTTTTCCTCCTTCCCCGCCACACAGGGAAACTCAGCCACATTCTTCATCTGACTGCAGAACTTTTGAAGAGCAGCTTCCAATTAGCTGAAGGATTAGAGCATTAGCATGAATCTGTACATAAATTTAGTATCTACGGCGATGACAAATTTGTTGAGGGATAAATTGTAACAGGCCTGAAGTCTTTGTCTTCCCTTATAACGAAATTTAATAATACCATCAGTCATCATATAATAGAAAATACATTTACATCTCCAAACTGATATTAGCTGATATTCTTGAACTGATATTGTTGCAATTTAACAATAAATAGAACAGCTAATAAAAAACAGAATCTATTATACGAGAGCTTAAGTTAATAAATATGACAACAGTGTATCATGGAACTGTCTTTAATGTGGGATTATAGAATCATTGATCCATACTATCCTGTCATAAAAAGATCTGGTTTGGCATTGAGAAATTGTTATCAGAGATATGGGGATGACACTTAATTTTAATCCTGTCTGTGTATTTCAAGACATACTATAGTATAGTAAGGTATCTAAGAAGTTGGATTATTCTTTTTTTTTATCAATAATATTTAAAAAACTTATACTTACACATTTAAGACTTGTTCCCTCCAGTATTACAACACAGGAAGAGGAAACGAGTGCCCTTTGAATACAGAAAAGATATAGGATATAGGATAGGATGGTAATAATAAACCCAGAGTCTATTTAGTTTCCACTGGTTGAGGACATAAGAATCTACAGTACTTAAAAGATACTAACTGAACATAAGATACAGAATTCCTGATATCAGCACTACCCTCAGTGTTTTGGGTATCACGGTGGATAGTGAAGACTGCTGCTCCCACTATTGCTGCCCCTGTGGCACAGTGCATCGATGGAGCTTAAATGACCTTGTTCTGGATCATTTCCACCATCACTGCAACCCATAAAGTCTTATCAAGGCTTGTTAGCATATTAATTAGCGATGAAGCTGATAGGAAAGTGAAAAAGCCCAGGTTCTGAGCTGTTTCCTCTGGGGTTTGAATGCATTTTCACTTTTTCTTTGGTAATATCTTTCCATCTGCTTAGATATAATCTCTATGGCTACATTCACACTGCAAGCCTTAGTGCTCAATTCAGATTTATTGCTCAGATCTTTATCCATTTTTTTGTTTGGCTGTTTACATTATTATTTTTTTTAATGTGACCAATATCAGATTCCAGTGTGAACTGGTCATGGTCCTGAAATCAAGATTTATGGTTTCATTTATAAGTTGATGTGCAATAGAAGCCAGCAAATTTGCTCGCTCTTTGTGGAGCAATGGCTGCTACTTCTGTATGGAGGTGCGTGTGGATACGGTTACAATATGACCCCTCAAGTTTTGCTTGTACAGAGGTGTCACCCTAAATACTTATGAGGTCTAACACCTCACTGTCCCTCCACTGACAACCTCCATCACAGATGTTTTCCATATTTGTATTCACTGAGTGACTCCTTCCAATGCAGAATTGTGTCAATCTAGAGTGACGTAAAGGTCACATGAATAATTATTATTATATATATATATATATGACTGTTCAGATTGAGGTCGTATTGCAAAAAATCAGACCTGTATCTGATGTAGGACCACATATGAAAGTGGCCCAAATCAGAATTGAAAAGATCTGATTCCATGTGACTTGTGCTGTTCACACTGTTATGAAATAAAAACAGATCTGTGTCACATATGTGCAAAAAATCAGATTTGGGCCACTTTTGCCTGCAGACTGAATGTAGCCTATAGGTGTTCACATGGTAGCGTGACCTATAGGACCAGTGTTTATACATGATGAGTCGATTATTAGAGAGAACTTCACTCTGCTAAACCGCCTGGATCTTTATCTGGTCTCTGGGTATGACAATAAAACGACAAGGGTGGTAATGAGCTGGTTGCATAAAAAAATCAGATAGACAAACATACAGGATTGTAACAGTTCCACCAGTTGCCCACAGTTGAACATCTCATTTACTGCCCTTTTTATTCCTCATCTTCATACATTTTATAAGAAGTGCATTTTGTTGCATGTCAAAACCACCTCTCTTAATATACAGGTCCTGCTGAATGGCATGCTGGCCTCCATGTGACTTAACACCTGCCAGAGCTTGAAAACTGCATTGCAAACAGCTTGGAAACAAAAGAAAATGCTAACCTCTGCAGCAGCATCTCACTGAATCCATTGTGCTGTCACTAAGCATCTAGATAGAGGGCAATGGAAAGTTAATCTGAGGGCACATGTACAACAAGTCTATTCAAAGAGGTTTAGTCCACCCTTTGAGCCTTTATCTTTTCCCATTTTCTTTCCTTTGGGTGGCTGGGGAGATCAATGCCAATCGAAGTCGACTGTGTACCAAGAAACTCCATCAAGCTGAGTGACAATGTGTGTCTCAGTGCTGACAGTCCTGAAATACTGTCCAGTGTGTTTGAAGTGAGAACTATCTGCTACTGAAGTCTCTAACCTGACAGAGTGACAGGTTACCAAACTCCAGCAGGGCTACTTGTGAGTTCTGTTCTGAAACCAAATGCAAATGCAAAATAATCTTTAATTTACAATCTATTTTCTGTGATTCAAATAAAAGATAATGAGCTGCATCCTCTATTTGACACTATAGAACATTTACTCAGAAAATGTATGCATGTTTTTCCTTAATTTTTTATAGAAGCGGCCGGTTTCTGAAAGTTTTTATTTTGCTCCAAGTTTGTTTATCAAGCACTGAAAATGAGTAATAACCTCCTGGCAAATACCCAAAGCTCTGCGCAAAATTAGTGGTATAAAGTAATGTCTGCTGCTCCTGTGTCTGCCTCAGGTTTAGCCCACATGACTAACCTTGACATAATTTAATTCAGAAAATGAATCTGATTGACATGTTGTCTCTTCGAGGCGCAAGAGCTGATTAGTAAGTCACTTGTGACAGCTGTATGCCACAATTATGGATTTAGCATATATAAATATAAGCTCTTAATTGAATTGCTGATGTGAGACACTTACCTGCATGCAAAATACGGTCTAGAGATTTCAAGGGCAATGCTCATGAATGCATCAAATGAATACAAATTATTCACGCTCTTACACATACAACTAAACAGCTGACAAGATGAATCTTGTTTAAAATATCAATCGACATCCATCCAATCCTTATGGGGCAAATCAAACATACCGTGATCACTATTAAAGCTGCACATGTGCAAAATGTCATAAGATATATCTCTCAAGTGGAATTAACTCCCTCTAAACTGGTAACATGACAGGGTGCACAGTTATCCCTTAATAGGGGTGATGGAGGTAATCAGTAGAACATCAGAATGGCTCTCTCACTCTCCATTCACCAAAACCATCAGAGAAAAAGGTAAAACTAAATGAATGTAGGTGGATCAATACATAATATACCACATAGTTCAATTACATGCACAATGCAACCTGATTACTGAGAATATACAGTTTGATTAAAGCTTTTACATGGTTTCTAGTGAGCAACTTTTCCCAGAGTTGATGTGGTCTGTTTGTCCAGATTCCCTTTACTGGTGTTTGTTGTGTCTGTGTTGATCTTGTTCTGTTGTCTCCATATTTTTTTCTTGCAATTACTTGTAGCACTGCTGTGCGATCCTTCTATTGTTTTGCTTTTACTTTACTGCCACTTGTCTCCTTGTCAGGAAATCCCAGAAAAGAAAAGTAAATTAGAGGAGACAGAAGTAAACAGAACTGGGACAGTTGTTTGCTGACGCCTTCCTACAAGTCCATGTTCATTACAGATGAAATGTCCCTATTATAAACTGTAGTCAAATAGCAAAATGGTTCTCAAATTTGCTCATTTTCTGTGAAATAGCATAAAACAGCAGGCAAACTGAGTCAGTAAAGAGACTGAGGAAAAAACTGTATTTAGAATGTGAAATTGGCTTTTTTTTATATCATAAATGTTCTCATGCTTCTGTAAGTCCAACATTTTTGCTTGGGTAGAGCAGGTGTTGAGAGAGAAAGATTACAGTTAGGAATACAAATGGGAAAAGGTGAATAAAAAAAGAAAGTCTAATGTGTCTAATTCAAACAGTCTTACTAATGATATCATTATGTGGCCAGGCAACAAAAAGAGATGGTGCTGTGTGGTGTAATGATACTGACAACAAGTTAAATTTGGAAATTTTCCCAGAGTGTTGGTCAAAGATGTAACAGCACTGACAAATGAAAGGAGCAATTGGGCAGCCTGTGTTCTTTAATTAAAAGTAAGGATGTCTTCTTCTTCTTCTGTGTTGCTGTGATTGGTTTAACACTGATGATAAATCGTGTCTGAGAGCAGAAGCAGAAGCGGAGTGCTATATCCCATGAATCAAGATGTGTTGCTTGCGGTTCATGGTATCTGGAAACCAGGCTGCATCAGTGCCACTTACACCACACTTCACTCATGGGCAATATGATGTTGGGTCTAAGGTCCTCTGAGTAAGATATGGTATAACACTTGCCTCAGTAAACAGAAAATGCTCACAAATGAAGCGAAGTCAGTGAGCCAGTTCATGCAGCCTGACTTGCAGCTGCTTCCCTCACATTGAATACTCCTCTCACTGCAACATGTATCCAATGTACCCTTTCAGTCATGGTGGTGTACTTAAGCCGGCAGGTAGAGGATCAATTGACCGATGGAGACAGTTGAAAGTATTAGTAGGCTAGTTTTTGGTAGCTTTCCTAGCTTGTCTTGTACTATAACATGTGATGAACAGTCAAGAAGAACGAAACTTGTAAATGGGTAAAACTCCCAGTAAAGTTTTTCAAGGAACTTTTGGTTGTTTAGTTTAGTTTAAGTTTGGACAATTTGTGTTTGGAATGATTCAAAACATTTACTAATGTTTATGTTGTGGAGGCAGTGCTTTTGAAACACTATATGAACAGAATCATCAGCACTGGCACCTGTAGCTGAACTGGATTTAATGTCTGTATAACCTCATGAAAGACATTATACACCAATCAGCATATGATCGACAGTAATGTAGCCTAAACACCAAACCTCACATTGAATCCATTAGTTGAAATAGTACAGTGTAAAAGTAAGTATAAGCTTACATTTGTTTATATTCAGTCTTAACATATAAAGCAAATAGTAACCATAGTTGTCAGATAGATGTAGTGAAGTGAAAAGTGGAGTAGAAGTATAAATGAGCATAAAATGGAAAGTACAAAGACTTCAAAATTGTATCTTTGTAGAGTACTTAAGAATGTTTTTAGTTACTTTTCACCACTGATTATGTATCCAGATGAAGCTGAAGCTCAGAGACTATAAGAACTGTTTCCCATTTAATCTCATTCCCTCAAAATGTACAAGGTCAGCATCATTCAACAAAGAGCCATTTAAACTTTGTCCGACTTGAAAAATTAAATCTGCACTCATCATTTTCTGCAGGGATCCTTCTGAATTGTTAGTGCTCTCGTTGAATTTTTCACATTAAAAATCAATTTTTCTCTCTCTTTTTTTTAATTGAAACACTACTTTACATCTGGTTCTGTCCATGAGCCAGACCTCAAGCGCTGCAGGGTGTGTTTATCCCAAAGACGGCACTTAATGTATTTTTTTCATATTCATCTGTGCTGTAATTGTTATGTTTCTGTTCTTTCGATTACATTTATACATTTACATTATATGCTCATACCCATTGGATTTGTCACCTGAATTATGCTCTTTACTCCTCCTTTCCTCCATTCTTAATTCTATTATATTTGTTGCAGTATCTTAGTGCTCCATCAATCCAGTATCCCCACAGGGAACATTAATAATGCAGTGATTCTTTTCAATTTGTGAATCCAGGAGTTGAATGCGCACACACTAATTTCAGCCATACGTCGCTGTAGTTACTGTGCTGTACATGCCATCCATTATCAGGGCCTGCTTTAGTCTGCCCACAGAAACAGAGGAATACCAAGTATTTGACACAAACAACAAAATGGAGGCAAGGTGGAGGAAGGGCACTAATTGCAAGACAGGAGAAGGAAGAATTAGAATTACAGGTTGCCACTGTCTTGTGTGTACTTCTGTGCATGCATGCATGGTTGAATTGCAGAGGCAGAGTTTCTGGTGAGACATGCAGTAATATCCAGATTAATGTCAGTGCCTCTGAGGCATCTGTTGCCACGGCTGCATGCCGGGGATTAAAACTGGATATTAGAGGAGGTGGACTGGTGAAACAGAAACATTGAAAAGAGCCTTTGACAAATGAGAGAAGATGGCAGTGTAAGGGCATGAATTACATAAATTAAGGATTTAGAATGAAGCACAAAGACAAAGACAAACATTTCACAGTCAGGGATAGAGGTCTATCAATAGACTCCAGACAAAAAGGAATTAGAAAGCCTGTATGATAGAATCCCAATTAACATTTTTTCCCTTTTGCTTTTGAGGATGGTCTTTGTAAGCTTTATAAAAAGATCTTAAATGAATTCAAAGTGGCTGATGTGGAGCTGCGGGTGCAAATTGAGCATCTCTCTCTTTGCTGCTCCTCCAAACTCTCTGTGGGGACTTCACTCTCTTCTCGGAGGAAAGCTGCGGAAGTCATTGTTAGAATAATACCAGAATAACACCTGCTGATCCACAAGTCTCTCGCAGATCCTTCTGAAGTGTATTTGTGAACTATCAAACTGTTGTTCAACTCTCTAACAGGCAAAGTGACATTCAATTACTGACCCTTTTGAATCACTTCTTCAAGCTTCACTCAAGGAGAAGTGGCATTTGAAACAGGTGCTGAGATAGATTAGAGGGATGACGACTGAGTGTTAATGGACCATAGCTCTGTTTTAGATCAACCAAGTAGGGAGAAGGCAGGAAGACAGACAATTTTAAGTATAAGAGTGACATTCAATTGACGTCCAGGGAAAAGAGAAGAATTTCATGGATGACAAAGCCAAGTGGAGGTGTTGTTAGGGGAGATACTCAGTGCTCAGCCTCATTTAAACTATGACCAAAAGCAGCGTAGCATCTAATTCTTGTAGACAAGGTAGTGGAGGTAAATGAAAAGGCACTTAATTATAGATTGCGGTAGGTGACCCTTGTGAGGTGAACAACCACCAGAATATACAATATACACAGTAATATAAATATTGGTTACCAGGTTGCTAGGTAGTGCTGTCCAACTCTGGTGTAAAGGAGGCGATTACCAGTTTGGAAAACCTGAAATCACGTTTTCGGTACATTTTCATTTACTCATGCAGTACACGTGCTCCTTAGCTCACTACTGTGCTGTAGGGGTAGTGGTGCACACTGCTGTATGAGCTGCCAACCCTAAGGGTGTTTTCAAACCAGTCCGTTTGAATCAAACTCTAGTTCTTTTTCCCTCTTGGTGCAATTTCCTTGGGCAGATCTGAACACAGCAATCGTATCTGTGGATCAAAACAACCGCACCAAGACGCTTTGAGGATGTGGTCCTGGTCTGGTCATAAAATACATTCTGGAGCGGTTTGTTTGCAGTGGGAATGATCGAACCTCAGTCTGATCCAACTACTAGGAGTACTCTGCAAGTCTGAGCTAAACTGCTCCTTACATACATATCAGCTGTTGCTAGCAATTAGCCAAAGAATGAGGTCCGACTTGGACTAGCACAACAAGGAACGCTGCATTTGCATCTTGCTCCCGCCCCAGACACAATTAACTACCAAGTGGAGTGAATGTTCTCATGTGGCTTTTTGTGGTGCATTTTCGTTTGCTTGAGTTTTTTCTGTGTATATAAAAACAAAAAAAAAAGCAACAAGTTCACCAACTCATCCACTGATTCAGACCAGAATGTATGAACTATAGGTTTGAAAACACCCTAAGAGAATATGAGGTTGAAATAAGTGGTGAGACTGAACCAAACAATAAACCAAACAATGAGCTGAAAGACACAAAAACGTTCTGTGAGTTTATCACGATGTGCACCCTTTCACATTTAATCCATTGTAAAAATAAAAAAACTATTGATTAGAGCAGCTTTGATGTTTCATGATGTTAAAAGGCTATTTTAGATGCATTTACATCCCTACAAGATTAAGATTGTCTGAGGAAATCTGGATTTTCCTTCATGATTTTTAAAAAAGCATTTAAGTATTTGTATTGGTTTTCAAACAACCTTAACAGTTGATAACTTTAAACTCTTAGTGTAGATGCTGAGGGGGAAACATAATACAAATTCAATGGTGAATACAGTAAACTGAGTTTAGGTGAGATTATTCCTTATTTACTCTCTGTAGATGGATTGTCCATCCAACACAACAGTTCATCAACTTGTCGTTGTTGATGAATTGTTAATAACATAATAGACTCATATTCTTTGTAAGATTTACAATTAAGCTTTAGCCACTGTTACAATCCATTACATACCTCCTTATATTACAGATATGTTTATCATGTGTCACTTGTCTGGACTGTAACATAACCCACTGTATAAACTATCACAAGGCAGGAATGGATTTCAAACCATTTATGAGTAATTCATGTCTAAAAAGCATTTTCCACTAATCTCTGTGACTCGAATATGAGCTGACGGTGACATTCAGCATATATGGCATTTGGCACATTCACAAAGCCCATTTGAGGTCCATGATATCATGGAGATTAATCTGTGTGGAAAATAGAGTCCATTTGCCCAAATTAAATTCCAATTATAATAATAACTCTTCATCATTCATCATTTACACACACACACACACACAAACACACACACACACAAGCTTTTAAACTCATTTATTGCCATTACATCATTAAAGAAACACTGTTTAAATTTGGATTTGCACAACATTATTGGACTGCTTTTCATGCTGTTGAATATTAATAGAGTCAGATTACAGATTAAATTTAACTCAGAATGAAAAAAAGAGTGTAAGAGTGTACAACTGCAGGTTAATGGAGGATTTGTTGCAAATAACCATTAAAATGTGACAGTTCATAGGTTAGGTAAAGCCTGGGAGATAAACTTCTTACTGCATACAGGAGGGAGAATGATTATGAAATGATTCATGAATGCTTCTTTTCATATTACATAACAAAGTGCAATTTGGCTGAACTGAGATGTATATTCTTGCTTATCAGTGGTTCCACCTCTCATTGTTTTGTGGGCGTTTAGGTAAGGATTTCCTCCATCAGGGTGTAATATATACTCTATACTGTGTAAAAAAGCACGAGGGAAAAGCTTTGTGATTGCATCACGTAGACAAGAAAGAACAGGAAATTAAAGTGTAAAGCTAACTCTACACAGAAAGCAACTGTGTAGTTGGCATCAACATACATTCATCACACTGATCCATATCTGAAAAATAGCTGAGATATATTGATTGTAAAAATACCTTATCAGTCATGTTATGATCCAGCAGATGCAGTTAAAGCAGTTCTGTAGAAAAAACAACAACAACAAAAAAAGCATAAGAACATTTTCTCGCCTTCAAGCCTGAAATCTCTTGAGTTCTCTTGGAAAGCTCTGCTATCCAAAATGCAAAATTTTATTTACCAGTTGGCTGTACTGGCCTCTCACAGGTGCACACACTAGGTGCTAAATTGTTCAATTATGAATCAGAGCAGAGGGCCAAAGGTATCTCTCCCGTCTTGGAGATGAATCAATGGTAATATTTCAGTGAGAGGTAAGAGGGGGAGGATGGATAGAAGGAAGACGAAGAGCATTCTGGGTTGTATCAATCATGCCAGGTAATATTGCCTCTGCTGTTTTGCCAGACACAACACCGCCTGTAAAGTTGAAGAAAACAAAATCCTGAAATTAGCATCATCTTGATAACAGAAAATGTAAAAGGTATTAGAAAGGTTTTATTAGAAGAAAGATTTATACATATAATGTCATGTCATGTGTCTCCACACAAATGCAAAATTCAGGTTTTAGATGAAGAGACTGGTGGAGTTTCACATTTGTCTGCATTGTGTGTCATAAAGCAGAAACAGCACAAGATTAACAGACAGAGAAGCAATCAAGGAAGCTGCCTAGTGCCCTGCTATTCAACCAACCTTTTCTCACTTCAATTTAAAACAATGCTGAGTGATATTCCTTTTCTGTTTTGAGAGTTCTTAGTGCACCATATAATTCACATTGATCTGATACAACAATACACTATTACAATATTGTCCAGAGATTGTTTGGTGTTGATTGGCAGATGCAGATTTGGTGATGTGGTCCAAAAACCTGCCAAGTGTGAAGTAGATCAGATGAATGGTTCTCGAGATATGCAAAGGACAAACATACAAACATACATACATACATACAGACAGACAGACAGAGGTTCCTTGCTTTAGCAGATAGACTAGTTCATTTTGCTTGGACAAAATACAGCTGAACAAAGATCCATGCTTCAAATTTTTATTGAGCTTTAGTCATGCAGTATCTAAAGTCCAGGTGGACTCTTATTTGTTGCAGCCATCCCAGTTGCAGCAGCTGACCTGCAGACCCTGAGTGATTCCCAGCTTCAGGCACTCAACCATCTTGAAGCAGGACTTGTGGAAGGTGTTCTCTACAGAGAGAGAAAGGACAATTGATGAAAGTGTAAATGGCAATTTATTCTTGCATTTCCTTTTTTTGGTATATATGTACATGTCAGGGTGTTTTATTGGCCCAAACGTCTCTTAGAGGAGGTCATACTGGGTTTTCTTCAATGATCCTCATGAAAAGCTGAATCATGAGCTTTAATTTGACTTTTCTGTTCATAAGTTTGAAATAGAGACACACTTTTTGTGATTTTCTGTTATTTTTATCCTGTTATGATGTCAGATGTTAAACATGGTCAAAGTTCCAAAACGTGTGTAGATATGCTCCCTGCAAGTCAAAAGTCAAAAGTTTCTTCTAACCATGATATGTGAAAACTGTGTGAAATGAAATTAGATTGTAATGTTAGTTGTTTTGTCTTTTGATTTGACTGGTTATGACTGACAAGGGGCAGGTCTTGGTGAGGATGACAGTAGGACCACAGTACTCACCAGCGGGGGCAGGGTAGGTAATTTTGGCGCAGGCGTTCAACTCTGGAGGACAGGTCACCGTCGTCTCCACACAGTCTACACTGTCGGGAGCCTCACGGACACAGTTCTGACACAACAGGGCCTCACCTATCATACGTGGAGACAAACAGGACTTAGATCATATTGCTTTGATCAAATCCAATGATGTGGAATCAATTCAAATTCAAATATTGAAGTTCAAATACGTTAAGATTAAAATCAGATGCTCATGCACACATTTGATTTGTATTTACCGTAGGTGGCGGCCAGCAGGAGCAGGAGAGCAAAAGCAAAGACCTTCATCTTCTTTTTTTCTTCTGAAGTCTGCAGGAGTAATAAATAGCGGAATGAAGTTACACCTTGAGACTACCATCCAAAGTCTATCTGTAGTATTTCATTTATTTTATGTATATATTCATAGTCAACAGTGTGAGAGACACTTACCAACTGAACCTGAGCAGGTTACTGTGTACCTCCTCTCTGCCTCCTCACTGCTTTTATACCACTTAATCTGCCTGGCACATCGCTGATAAAGGTCACAGCTGTGGGAAAGGACCCATATTGTGGAAATTTCTGTACCCAGTACAGAGACGTCAAACATGGGAAATCCTGTACAGTTTTCATGTATAATTTATGTCCTCCCAAATGACCTGAATCTGAAAGTTTTCTAAAAAGTGTAATTTTTAATAATGTCTAAACTGAAAACTTCTTTCTCTCAGTAGCATTATAATGTTCAGTATAACTTTATATAAGTTCCCAGTTAATCAGGTTTGGAGATATCTTTAGTACATACATTTATACATAAGTTGTTGCTCCTCTCAAAACAAAAGACAAAAATAAAGACGTATTCCGTTACAGTTATAACATACAGTACCAGTCAAAAGTTTGGACACACCTTCCTATTCCCTTGAATGAGAAAGTGTGTCCAAATGTTTGACTGGTACTGTATATTCAGACATTATTGCCTTTCAGTAAACACATTTATTGAATTGAATGGTTTGGACACACATCAGTCATGGGGAAAAGATTTGAATGTTACATTTACAGATAATAAAAGGTCCAACTTAAAGAAAATGGTATCAAGGGTCATAAACACTTGACTTATTCATATTCAAATAATTAACCAGTTCTACTGGACCCTGTCTTAAGACTCAAACCCCAAATACTGGTGGACTGATACATAAACCTAACATGTATGGAAAGAAATTGAGGTTCTTAAATGTAACACGTTCAGATCCTAAATATTTTGTAACTTGATATCTGAATTGACAGAAACCTCCTTTATGACCACACATTTTTTTCCCCTAATGCTGATTGCTGTTAGTGAACACATGATAGATAAATGTGGTGTTAAATGTAAAAATTCCCACCCCCAGTTGGCACTGCCATAGTGTTATGTTGAGCAACGTGGCATTTAGATTAGAAAAAAGTGTCAGCAGTGTTTGTTCCCATGCATCAGCCTACGGAAAAATGAGATTGGCTGAACTGAGTAAATAGATGAATGAAGTGAAACAACTATGTTTTTCCAGGAATTGTAAAAGCCAAACATGCAGCTTCAAAGTGATTTCACTACTTCTAATACTGCTTACTGGTACTGCTATTACCAACTAACAAATCTATAGTTATAGTTAAGCCCCCCTGCATCGCATTAGAAAAAGCAATTGCACATGTGCTTTTTTTATAAGGAACTTCAATTCACATATAAAAATATTTGAGAAAAAACATGATAAACTCATATAGGAACAAGTTTTTCAGAAATTCAGACATATGAAAACATGAATTTCACATAATTATTTTTATTTATCTGTGTATTTATTTGTTGTAAGGTTGTTTTTCAGCATTTCCCTGAGATTTAAACAAGACTGAGCCACCTGGCAAACCCTTTGTGTGTTATTTACATGAGTATTTACATAAATAAGACCCTAAAGCAACCGGATATAATAAAATTCTGTCCCACTCCGCTAAAAGAATCCAGTATCACCCAAATACAAGACTGTACATTTCTCAAGAACCGCATATGTATGTATCAATTGACAAACGTATCAATTCAAAGGATAAGCAATTAATGAATTAAATGGTTTAAATCCACACATAAACTTTACCAGTGAGACTAAACTGAGGTTGAACCGAGAAGCAGTTTACAGCCTTCTATTGGCTGATTCTATTGCCAATCAAACGTGCGCTCCTATTGGCTAGTTCAATTGCCTCCGCCTGTGTTTTTTTCCCTCCCTTGTGCACTTGTTCTCTATTGGGCAGTTTAACTGAGCGGGGGCATGCCTTTGTCCCGCTCAGCAAGTCAGAGCCCAGAAGCCCCGCCCTATTGTGATGTGACGGTGTTCATATCAAACAGCCCCCGCTGCACTCAGACACGCAGCTGAGCTGCTCGCTGTTCGCTTGTTTATTCAAAGTTAATTAAACGTGTGGCGTGAACGAACACCTTCACTCTGGACATTTGTCTGTTAAACAGCTACAGCCAGCAGCTGGTTTGCTTAGCTTAGCACAGCACAAAAACTGGAAACTTGTCTATAGCGTGGTTCTGTCCAAAGGTAATATTTCTTTTCCTCACCAGCATCTCAAAACCTCATTAATTAACACACTGTATGTCTTTGTTTCGTTTCAAGTGCAGCTGTTTTCCTGTTTCCAGTTTTTTATGCCAAGCTAAGCTAACCATCTGGCTGTAGCCCTGTATTTAATGGACAAATGTCAAAGTGCTAACTCTCGGAAAGAAAGAAAATGAGTGTATTTCCTAAAATGTCAGCTTGAATAGAAGTGTGTTCTAGTTTTTGCTTGATTGACAGGAGTTCTTGTCTATCATACTGAGTCATGGTAGCAAGCCTCTCCTTCCATGTACCTATTCTTTAAATACCTGGCTCTTGTTAGTAAGTTCAAACCAAAATAAGGCTTAAAAATGTCCCTCCAGAAACCCAACAGTGACGTGTTTCACTTCTGTCGACATGGTATACAGCCATCACCTCAGACCTAGTTGCTTCTCTTTTATGTAATCCTTTTGTGGCAGAAAAATGGATTTTGTTCTGTTTTCATGCAGCGAACACACACTTGCATTTTATACTGTAAAACGTCTTGAAATTCCAAAGCAATTTAGAAGTCCAAGCTTATGTTTTGCCTCCCAAAGTTCTGCAGCAGCTTAAACATATAAGGAATGAAAGAGACAATCGAGCAAGGAACAAAAATTTAATCAAATCCTGCCAGAAATTCCTGTGTCTAACTCTCTGAATTACAGATGTTTGAATTAAAACACACAATACAAGTGAGGTGCCCCACACTGCTCAATATAGATATCTTCAAGGCGTCGACATCCTCTTCCCTTGAACAATCGATTTGATGTACCTCTGGTAATTCTTCCCATAGTCATGCATCAGTGTTTTGTTAGAGGCAGTGTAATGGATTTGAAATTAACTTTCTCCTACCCCAGCTGTTTATTTTATTAAAAACAAGCTACAAATGCTGCCTGGATCTGTGTATAGCGATACCGGGCTGAGAACTGACTAGACATTGCAGTTAAATCAATCTAGCTGTCCTAATTGAAAAATTAAGATCTCACAAAAGCCTGAAAAAGAAATTCAAGCAAACAAATAATTTTTTCAGTCAGCTCTCTAATGAAGTGCTGCAGTGCACAGCCTCGTTGATTCAGACAGTCTCTATTTATTCATTTTTTAATGGATTTAGTAATCAGTGTGTTCCAGTATGATAGGCCTTTTTCACAGGAGCAACTCTGACTTTTTATACTATTAAAAGCACAGGTGTTACTAATAATATTAACGATGGTGGTGAGCCAGCGTGCACAATACCAGACACCTGAAATTGGAACAGCTAGATGGAAGTCAGCCATCAGGAACTGTATTATTTACACCTGTGTTTTTCCTACTGTGATGTGTCTTTTGTGAAGAAGGCTTTGTAGGGTCTTGAACCTAATGTTTACACTTCGTAATTTTTTTTTTTTTTTTTGTGAAAATTGTGTGCTTTCTTCTGTTGTATCACAAAAACAGATGTCTGATGGGAAAGAAGACTACTCCTGTGTAGCTGTATGTCACGTCATGTCATATTATGGTATGGTATACCAGATTCCAAAAAGACAGTTACAGCTGAATGATACAGTATGACATATGGATGGGAATATGGATGTGGATCTGAATGTAAATGTGTTCTGCGTATACAGTGTATGTATATATGGGAGAAGGAAATGCAGAGCTGCTGTCTCTGGTTTGTGTCACTCACACTAAACTAATAAAACTCAGCTGTTGGTCAGTTAGGGAGGCTGATGGTCATGTGACTTGGGTAATTTAATGATGATGTATTCCCAGTTACATTGTGGTCTAATTTTATAAGACTTATGATGTGTTGAAAGAAAGGTAAAATACAATGCAAATGATTACTGCTAAAATGACAAGCATTAAGTAGAAGTGTGTTGAATTATCATTATATTGAATGTATACCTCACAGAAACTTGTGATTGATATATGGGCACAAAGTATGTTAAAAATAATCTCACTCAGTGCACTGGATAAAAGAATAAGTGTGTTTATATTAAACTTCACCTTTTTATTAAACTTCACCTTTTTAAAAAAAAAAACCTCAAGTAACGATCGAGAAATGAGGGTGTAATATGGCAAGAATAACTTTAGGAAAAATAAAGCCAGAAGAAGGATTGAAAATAATGCTGTAAAGTAACCTTGAACAGTTGGAAAAAAATAAAAGAGCATAAATGGACAGAACTGGTTATGCCAGTCATAACCAGTTCAGCCCAAAACCTATTTTTGGGACTTTGGGTCCGCAACAGGTGATGTATTATAATGATTATAATGGTGTAATTGGCTAGTATGAAGAGGCTGGACATTAGTTGTGCCCTATATAAAGCAAAAGGTATAAAAACTGAGGTGTGGCTTTGTTCCCCAGAGCATCTGGTGGACCTTGTGTATACTGTAACTGCTCTCCTTTTTTGCCTGGCATTAAAGTACTTTTTTGCTGCTCAGAACTCGGACTCCTGATGATTCTTTTCATCAAAAAGAAGTTTTGTCCTTGAGCTGATCTGAAACTTTTTTCAACTGAGGTCCACACAAGATACACAACAACATTTCAATATGGTGCAACACAAAAATAGAGACTGTATGTAACATAGACATTTAAATTATTAAATGGTTAGGGACCATTTAGCACCTGATTCAGAGTAAATCAGGAACTAAGTGGTGATCCTTGTAATAGAGCATGTTAACAATACACATGGTAAAATGTGCCAAAGATTACAATGATAAAAGATTAAAAAGTCGTGAACAGTGTTGGAGGTCCATGATTAATTGTGGGGAAATGTCTGTGTTGAGCATGTTACACATCCTGAGGGAAGCAGCTCAGTACTTTATGTCCTTCGCTGCATTCTGTTCACATAGCTTCTCTCTCTGACACGAGCCTGACATCTCTGGGGAAACTGAAGCCTGAAGGCAGAGAGTTTTTGTTCTTGTGGTACCTACAGTACTTTCAAAACAGCACAAGATGGCATAGGGATCACAATCCAATATATTGCATTTCAGGGCATTTCATATCAGGGTATAAATTGTACTGGGGCTTCATTTCGTGACATCGTAAAACTCAACTGATAAGTCCTAAACTGTTTTATAGCTGAAGATAGAGCCAAGTAAGATTGTTTCACTGCCATCTTAGACCCCAATCATATCTACTTCAGTGAGGGCAGTTTTTTTTCTTCCATCTTGAACTTTGTGCTTATAAATATTTGCATCCAAGGATACAAGGTGGAAATACATAACAAACCCGCATCTATTCTATGCCTTTTAGAGATTAGGGACTTCACTGAAATGCCATCCACATCCCACCACTGAACAGATTAAATCCCAGCTGAGATGTGAAATCAGATTTGCTAAATTGAGGCCTGTCACATTTTCTTAGAGGTTTCTGTCAAAACAAACAATCTAAAGATGATGTGTGAGTTATATGTGATACTATCAAATTTCACAGATTAATATGAATTGAATAATACACTGAATAAATTGCTAAATTGATAGATTGCATTTAATTTAAGGTCATACTGTATGATTACATAAATTAGATTACATGTTTTGGGGTGCTGTGTCTGTTTTATTTAGAGAAATGCTAGCATCTGAAGATGCTGTTTTGACTGTGTAACATCACTCTAAATAAAATATCTGGCTATCAAACCAGCTTAACTATGGTGTTGGCTAAAATATTGAAATGAAAGGTTTCAAAGGTGGAGAAAAGGATTAAGCTTCACTATGAATTCCTGGCAGCTTTTAAATAAATTAAACATATACAGTAGGGGATCAAGGACAGGGTATTAAGCTGAAAGGTGTAGTCTGAGGATGGAAGAGTAACTATTGATTAAAGCCTCTTTCTGCTTGCTTATTGTACTGCGCAGTAATCTAGAGAATGCTCAGTAAATTGAACACTTAGAAAGGAAACCTGGTTAATCAAAGGTCTAACAGCCTCAACACGAAGGAATTAAGAACAAAAACTTGGAAGAATTTGAGCACATGTGAATTTCATCCAGACATGGCATCTTAAACTGATCAGTTGGCACTGCTATGTTGTCAATTTTTTTTCCCCACTTATTCAACGTCTCAGACACTCAGCGGGGTTTTCATCACATATTCTCTTTAGAATTCCTTAACACCCCGGCCTGCATGCTTGTCTTCAATTTTGAGACAAGTGCATGGAGAAATCTTCTGAATAATGATATCTGGTCAAAGGTTTGGGGAATACAGAATTGAGTTTCCCATCATATGACAGCTCGTGGCAAAGGTTTCACCTCTATTATCCATGATTTAGACGAAGAGCTCAGCTTCATTCAGCCAGTTCTTCATTAAAGTGCTGCTGCTGTAAATCCACATGATTATACAGAATGTGAATGATACTCCTGGCAGCCTCTCAATATGAGATGACGGTATATTTTTTTAATTAGCCAGAGCCTAAAATTTGTATAGTCAGATACAATTTTGCCTAAAATATTTCAATATAAATGAATTGTTACTGGTTGGAACAAGGGAAGAAGTTCGGGGACTAAAGGGGTAACACATTTACAATGTAATCTCCCTAATTAATTTTTGTAAAGCAAAATTATTAAAATAAATGATACTTTAATGACTAATTTAATTTCACTATTTGCACTATTACTCTGTTTTCCCCATTCGTCCTGTCTTGCAACCTAGAAACAATATTACTGTACCACATAATTATTTATGGGTACTTCCCCAGTCTCTTGTCTAATTTCCTTGTACTTAAACATGGTGGGTACCAGTTTAAATGCCTGGCATGAGAGTATTTTAATGACACTCCCATTTGACTTAAACAATTACACTGTAATTTCCTGTTTCTAATATAACAATATGCTGATGTGTGGGGAAATACTGTATATTGATGTGGACATTGGCATTACCATCTGGCTACTTTCAGTAACAACAAGCCTGAAACCACAACGTTACATTTATCATACTGTTCATCAGTTGTGCTGAAATGAGGAGTCGAGATAAGCCAATGGAGTTATTGTTCCAACATGTAGCCTAACAATTGTTAGCTCATTATTTCAGTTTCATGATCCCCAAATGTATTGTTTTGGTTCAAACCAAACAACAGATAGACAAGGTTAGTCACGGTTGAATATAGTGGAGTATTTAGCAGCTAAAAAGCCAGATATTTCCCTCAGGAACTGGTGGAGACCCTACTCCAGATGGATGCTATTGTTACTCTGTGGCTGCTGGATGTCTAAATACAACTGTGTGATGATCCCTCTGCTTGCTTGCCTTGCTCACTGCTGTGTTTTCTGGCTACAAGGGTGGAAACCTGAAGGTAACATGATTGGGACAGACCTGGGCCTGGTGTGTCCCATGCATACATAAGGCCAGAGTCCACAGAGGTCTCCCCTTCCCTAAAACTTGTATCTTTTTCACATTACAACACACTGTCATTCATCCACTTCCTACTCTACTGAAACTACAGACTTGTCATGCTTACTTACACTTAGGTGTGGTATAATTTGACTCTTTCATTAAAATGAATGTACTCTCTTTGTGTACTTACTTTGTATACCTGTGTGTTATCATTTTTGCCACAGATCTGACAACTGTTTGCTAACACCTTCACCATATCACATTTGTAAGGTGGTAATATGTCAATGTTGTGCTTACAGCTTGTTGCACTGCCCACAAGTGGCCAAAAAAAAAAAAAAAAAGCAATTCATTGGAATAACACTCAGAATTGTCTGATCCTCTTGGTAGCTGATTCATCATTCACTCTTCACTGATCATGCATACACAGTCAACTGTGCAAATATTCCTCCAGAGTAAAATACTGCTTTAGAGAAAAATCGAGGAGCAGATTACCAAAGACCTCTGACAAGGACAAAACATTATTGTGGAGATTGCAAGCCATCTTGTTTTTAAATGTGCTGCTTAAATTTCCAGCGAACCAGCCCTGCTAATGGCATTTAGTTTCTAATGAAGCCTCTGCAAAGACTTTTAGCTGAAGAAGATATTCTGTGATTTACCTCCGTTGCCAGGGTGCTGTTTGTGGAGATTCTCTGCTCTTAACTCATACTCATATGTTATAATTATGTTAACTTGGCACCTGGGAACACCACATGGCCACATGGTGGATACAGAGCAGAAAATGTTTACCATGACAACATAATTTCACCACAAATTGTGTTACCATTTCTCACCTGAGTAATGAGAAACAGCAGATGTCTCAAGTCTCCAAAGGTTTGAATGAGAGCGCCGACAGCATCGTGGCTCAGCTTTATCGGCCAGTTTTATAGAGAAAAAAGGCACAACATGACATCTTTTACAGTTGAACTGAATTTTGAATTTGTGTAATGTGCATCTTTAATGCCACAATGTGTTGTTATCGAGTGCTCCGGAGAAGTGTTTAAAACAGGCATCTCATGCAACACAGAATACTCTCCAACACTGTGACATGTATGGTGCTCACCATCACTGAGAAAACAGGCACAAGGTTAATCTGAGGCAATGGGAGTGACATCCCGTAAGGCGTTGCTCTTTGTCAGGCGATTTCACAAGGGCACCCAGGGCGTGTCAGTCTAGCACGCAATATTATGATGAAGATCATGGAAGGAATCAGCCTCTGGGAAATAAAGTGGCTGCGACCAACATATTTCTTCATCATCAGTGAGTAGATGTAGTGTCTGACATGCCAGCTCACACAAGCTGACTCACAGAGTGGCAGTTTTCGTATTATACTGCTGTATGAGCATTTCTCCACACAACATCATGAGCTTCTGGAAGGTTTTGATTGTTGAGTTACATACCTTTAGATAAATGAAGAAATATATTTCCATGCTCACACTGGCAGTGCACTACACCTCCTATTCATTTTAAAAAGACAAATGGAGCAGTCTATGAAATAACACCAAATTGCTATTAAATTAGAAAGCACTGAGTTGCACTCTGTAAATGAAACAAAGCTTAATTTGCGCTGCTAGCTATGCTTTTAAACTGTGTTTGAATGATAATTTCATGCACAAAATTAACTTTGTTTTTCCTTCTGGGCAGAGCAATTTCTGAAACACTGTTTTTATTTCAGTGTTCTGTTACATTGGATGCTTCCTTAGAGGTTGCTGGGAGAATAAACAAAGCAATGGTGATTATGGCTCATTTTAACCACAAGGGCCAGACTGAGGCCAGCTATTCTTTCAGAAGGTCCAGTTAAATTAACCCTGAAACTAAGCGTGCTTGCTTTGGCAATGTTGCGGTGAAGTGTAGGAAGAATTTGTGAGGAAGTAAAGTCAGATTGGTCTAAAAATAAGGCATAGAGTGGGACATGTAGCCCACGGGTATTGTTTTGTACAAACAAATACATTTCTATTTGAAGTACCTTTGCATGGTGAGTAGAATAGAAACAAGGCATTACATTCAACCATAGTAAACCACAGAGGACACAGGAGGACCATAAGAGGAAACTGTACACATATCTGGTAAGCTCAGTGCTTATAAAGTTACACTATATATATGTTTCTGGTCTGTCACCTCATGAGAAGTTAAGCTTAGTGAAAGTTCAATCAGGAAGACTTAGAGGGGAGGTATCATGCACGTTTCCAGGTCTATATTTTTATTCTGGGGCTCTACTGGTATATTTTTGCATGATTTACAGTTCAAAAAACTGATTTATCTTATAGTGGTCCGTTATGCAGCCCCTCAGTTCAACCTCTGTCTGAAACAGGCCATATTAGCTCCTGTCTCTTCAAGGCCCCCCTCCCGATGATCCCGCTCTGTTCTGATTAGTTAGGCTACACAAACAAACAATAGCAGTAAGACCTCACTTCTTTTTCTTGTTCTTTACTTGAAATAGAAACTTCTCAAATACACCCGCACATGTTCGAGCCCAAACCCGATCCGAAATACGCGAGTGGACGATGTGAACAACTCGTGGAACAAGATTTGCAACACAAAGTGGACAGTTATTTGTGGGCATGCTCCAACAATCTGATGTCATCAAGAGGAGGAAGTAGAGGTGCATTGCAAGCAAAGTGTTCAAAGCAGGTTGAAGCCCTGGTTTTTGACTTGCAGGGAGCATTTTATATACTTTCACCTCAAGTTTTGTAACTTTGACCATGACATCCAACGTCATAACAGAAAATAACAGAAAATCACAAAAATATATGTCAGCTGGCTGAGTTCACATTTTTCACTTCAATCAATAAAAGTTTTATCACAATCTCTGAGTCAGTCATCTTCTTACTGTCAAACTTTAGAACTACAGTGTCAGATCAATATAAGCCACCTCCACCGCATTCACTTCCAATTTCATCAGAACCAGCTGTCCATTGTCTGGACTCCATGGGGAATATTCCTGCACAGTTTATGGCATGAATTTCTGTGTAAAAAATATCTCGTTGCCAATTGTTATCAGAACAGATGTGAAGACTTGACTATATGCAGCATGTACATGGATACCACTCCTACTGTTTGAAACCAAAGCCTTTTTGCAATAGAGGCTGATTGCACATAGCAATCTGTGTTGTTGGTCCTAATAAGTCTATAATAATAAATAAAACACTAACAGCCACAACAGATTTATTCACATAGCACCATTCTTGTCAGGTACACTCTATATTCTTTGTACAACTCAAAGGGGAAAACATACACACCCTGACACAAAGGCTCTGGAAAAACAAAGACAACAGCTGATAAGTCATTTCCCATCTTCACCCTAATAACTCACACCTCCGAATCCCGAGAGTCCTGGTAATAACACAAACTACTAAAAGTCATTTCAGATCATCCACTTGAGCCCCACTTGGATTATCAACCACTTGGATTATCCTTGCTGCAGCAAAGAAACAAAAGACATCCAACAGCACACACTCGAGGGCGCGGGTGCTCGCAAACAGACACAAACAAACAGCACAAACACATCAAATTGGATAAAGAGTCAAAGCTTAAGCTGGACATCCACAAAGTTGGGCTGGTCTCATTATAGAGTTTCCTCCTATACCTACAGACCCCTTTGCCTTAGAATTTTTATTTTCTTGAGCATATGTTTTCCTCTTTTCCCCGCTCTGTTTTACAAACTGAACACCCTCAGGCTAGTTTCTCTTCAACCCAGTTTTTTTTGTCTTTAGGTACTGTGACGCGATGGTTAAACACTTGCAGAACGTGATTATAAAATACCTTCTTTTTATACAATTCAAGTGAATGTTTATTCTGGAATGTATATTCAAGACGCTAAGAACATAAATCAGCATTCAAAGTTGTTTGTAAAGTACACTTCAAAGTGATGCGAGACACAAAGCCAGCATCAATAGGACGAAGCCGTACATTTATCTACAGTGCAACAGCAGGATTTGCAGCATCTCCGTTTGAGCTCAGCCTGCTATAATGATCTGCTTTTGCAAACAATTTTGAGCAAATATGGGATTTCCATTCACTCGTCATAATGCATGGACAGTTGTGATAACACTATATTTGTCACGGCTCAGCACGGAGGCAGAGTTAGCAGTACAATATAAGCAGATATATTTACATAGATCCCAGTGACAACAGTTCATTTAGTTTAGCACATTAATTGCAGTACAGTTGCCTGCCATAGCCCACAGAGAGGTCATTTACAGTCTTTTGACATGGGGGTGTTTTTTAAACAGTGCAATGAACTTGAGGATTTAACCGCTGCTTTATGTACACACTACAGACATAGTAAGCAGAGGGGTCAAAGATTTTCCTCTGTGAGGCATGTGTTCAACATGTCATCCTAGTGCTTTGTGGCACAGTGACTCAGAGGAGTGGGTCATGGCTGGCAGCAGCAGGACATAAACAGACTGGACTCAACTGCTCTGATCCTCAGCCAAATGAACTGTCTGGGAGTCAAATGGCTACAATGACCATGGCTTATCACTGGTGCCACCTGAGCGAGGCTCAGAATGTGACTGCTGAGCTGCACTGTCACACGGCTTTAAGCTTTGATTAAGTCACCTTGAGGGCTTGTACCACTGTGCATGAGGATATTTATTCGGCAGCTGTCATTTCACTGAGTACAGTGGCTCATACTAAACCCAGCAGTCATGCAAAGCTGCTCAGGCTGACTCATGAGATCATTTTGCCCTTCTATACTGTAGGGAGTCATGTTAAAGCTTAATCAAATCCTGCCAGTGTGCACAATAATACAAAGCTGTATTGGCTTTTTATATTTTACACAATATGTTATCACACTGACCTTTTGTTGTCTTTAGCCAATGATATTGTTTTGTTGTGTCTCATTTAGGCAATTGTTCTGAACCCAGTGGGTCCTTCAGGTGCTCCAAGGTGCACTTTGCGTTGCCTCCCCTCAAGTTGTCTCTCCACAATTGGTTTCTCCATGCTGTGCCCTTGCTCACAGCCACACCTCCATAATCCTTCCACTCATACTCAGCCTACAGATTTTCTCATTCTTTGGGAACTAAAAAGGTATCTTTTTACTGAGCAAAAAGGCTCACTTGCAGAAAATAAATTCATTTGAATTAGGTCAAGTAGACTCAAAGGGTAAAGGATTTCGTTCAAAGGGATTTCAATGTGCCAGTGGCAACAAAACTGCCAGAGAGGGACTGGGATGTCCCATTAATCTGGAGTGATTTATGCGGTTTGTAACCATATGAACGGCCTCAAAAAGCACATGTGAAAAACAGCAATAATCACTAGTAACATCTCTCAACGTTCCACTATACACCTGATTAGTCATCCCCCAGCCAGATGAAACTGGCTTCTTACTCACAGCCTATACTTACATTACCAAATAAAACTCTGCGTTATTGAACTCCCTAAGGCTCAGAATCACCAGAAGCAACCCACACAAAGCAACACCCTTTGATAAATCGGCAATCCGTGGCTGAGTTGAGTTAGGTGGCATTAGGCTTAAATCCCTTTGGGTCTCGAGATACCTTATTTGATGTACAGTCTGTTGTTGAAACAAAGAGTAGAGAGAACATATTATATTACAATGTTTTGTCATGTAGGCAGAGGAGAAAAGTATCTTATACTATTCCCTTTCTGCTAAAGATACAAATCTTTGCTGAGCTGAAATTCTGGGCAACATGACAGATTACACATTATCTAACAAATGCGCTCTTCAAGCTGATCCTCATTATTGTGATTTACAATTCCCTTACCTCCAGCAAAAAGAAGCCCAGAAGATGGCAATTTTGAGCTATAAACAAGTTTAAATGGTAATTTAGCAAAAAGCTTTGATTAATCAGTACAAGACTGTGTTTGTGTCTAGTTTAAGTGAGCAGAAAAGCATCTCAAATCTCTCAAAATTTACATTTTTTATGTTTGTAGTTGAAATAATAATAATAAAGTTTAAATAATGCATATAACATTTTATCTGGCTTCAACATTATATTATTTAAAGGATATATTATATATATATATACTTTATTCTGATACTTAAAGTAATTGCAGATTCTTTATATGTAATTATACATAAAGCACTCTGCAATCTGTGAAGTTTCATGAGATATTCAACCCTATATGAACATCATGGTCATTACCATCATTATGGTGGTGATTATTGCGATTTTGCCGCATCTAAGTGTCTTCAGATGAAGAATGAGAAGGATTGAAGTCCACAATTGTTCAGTTTCAATTCAAATATTACATAAACTCAACAATCTCAGAAGCATTGTGTGACAACATACAACAAAATAAAACAATATAGATTTTTTAAATGTTACAAGATGTTTTTCCATCACCAGTAATCAGATTTAAAAGAAGCTGTTGTGACAAACACAAACCTTTTTCCTCCCATCGCAGAAAATGGTGTAGTACAGAGGGGGTGCTGTGGGAGAATTCATTAACTTTTTTGTGTACTATTAATAGCGACGGGCAATTAGAATATTCATGTACACCGCATGGCCAAGTCAACATTCAGATGCTGAAGTTAATACTGTGTGTTACAGATCTATGAGTACGTGATCTGAAAGCACAAGGAGGTAAGATGAGATGCTGCGTGTGGAAGCTTAGAGGGAGCTCGCAGAGAAAGCCTTACGCTGGCGAAAAGGTCATGTCTCAAATTTAACAGGTAAACAGCCAAGATATTAGACTCAGTTATGAGGCACATGTCTAGTCTAGACACTTTTGATTGGACAGGTTTAAGGTTTTTGGCCCTTGAGTTTGAATATTTTATTTACGGCTTATATTTACAATTTTATCCTTATGACATTTAAACAAAAAATGTAAGTGAACTGGTGGAAAGGAGTACACTTTTTGTTGGTGCTCTATGAGATTTTAACATTGTGACCCTATTTTTGTTTTGATTTATTTTATTTAGTGTTGCTTCTTTGCAGAAACAGCTGGAAATGGAAAGTCCAGGGGAGCTGAGTAAAGGTCAGTTTGTTAATATCACAAAACTCAATGACTGAACTGAAGTTCAAGTTCAGACTGCAAATGTCTGGCTATAATGACAAGTGTTTATTTGACTGATCCACCAACTAATGTGCTGCATGTGTGAAGGGTTTTAGTTTTCATGTGACACATACGTAACTCTTACACCAAACTCTACACCCAGCTGAATCTGCACTAAATGCAACAGTTGATCATTAGACAGGAGAGACACTCAACCTTATTGTAACCTGCAAATTTTGGAAAAATGTTAAGTGGTGAGAGTATTGAACTGAATGCTAATTTTCATTGTGATCATAATTATTATTATCAAATAGGCCTCTTCCATTAAAGGGGAAGGCCATCTATTTTAAGAACTCTCACTCTTTCTAAAGCTATAATCACTGAAGTGTAAAATTAGGCTCTGTTCCATGGAGCGCTGCCTTTGTGGAGTCACACTTAGTTGAGCAGTCACATTAAATTATTTTGTTTGTATTCCAGCATTGCGGACACATATCAACCAAAACTCAAACAAATATCATATTAGGCATCAAAAGAGACTAACCTTACTAGAAATACAATAGTATCTGTGGTTTTTTCCACTGCTTAAAACAACCTAATGTTTTCCAGACAAGTGACACTTTCTGGTTGTGTGAATGACTGTCCTGTCTCAAAAGCAAAGGAAGAAGTAGTGTGACATTGTTATGGTGTGTTGTGGTGTAGGAACAGGTTGAGGTGGAAGGGTCGGTTTATAGTCTATCAGTTTGCACAACGTGTTCCCCAGAATTTTATTCCTGGCAGTGTGGAGAGGACTTCAAAAAGGCATTTGCACTTTCATGTTTGTAGATAAAATTTGCTCAATTATAATAGGACAGGTAACTAAAACATAAAAGGAACAGTCCAAATAAATTTAGACTTTTTATCATTTGGTGGTCAAACTTTTCTGAGGGTGTTGGGGTGTGTTAGGGGGATGCGTCACTTCAGTATTTCTAAAAATCCCAGCTACAGCCCTGATCCTACAGTATGTAATCATTTAGGTAGGAGGACTTCATTAAGCCCCAGTCATTGCCTGTGGAGCAAACATAGATTATTGGCTTTTAGAGCACAGAAGCGCATGATGTTCATAAACATTACCTAAGACCTACTGTAGGTATTAACAGGTAAATTAATTGATAACCTATTAAGCCATTAAGTATTATGTAACTTTAACCAGAAAATAAGGCCTTCTAAAGAGAGAATGAAAAATCTTTTTGTAAACTTTCAATTTGAAGGTGATAACTGAGTTGAAGCTGGCAATAACAATTATTGCGTCTTTTCTGACAGTGGGACACATTAGTTGTCTTTTTTCTTGTATCTTGTAAATGATCTGCTTTCTAAAAATATTTGTCAGTACAGCCTTGCACATTCAGGTTACATCAACACTCATCAACAGGTGTGCCTTTCATTCTATATCTCACCCACACTTTCTCATGTGAATGCAGGAGCCCTTTTTCCAACATAAATGATCATGACAGGTGGGTGGCAGGTGTGAAATGTCAGAGTGACAAAGCCCATGATCTGGTCAGTTCGCTGTGTCGGCTGTCTTTCGTCGGGGGTTGCTGCAGCATGTGGATGGATGAGCGGTTCCGCGCCTGTGATTGGCCAGGGACGCGGTTCCCAGCAGGAGCACTGGGCTCTCTACTTGTCATTACTGTTGCTCCGATTCACAAGCCCCATGAACACCGCTGGGCTCAGTGTGCCCATCTTCTCTGCTCGGACTTGGGATTAATCTCATTATTAAAGCGGCGCTTCGCACCATGGATGCCACCATTTATCAGATCATATTTGGAGAGCTCGGAGACCTTAACTGTAGTTTGATAGATGCTTTTCAAGACACTTTTTTGGAAAACGCTTCATTGTCACTGCTGAGCACTGATGGTAAGATGGAATGTCTTCATTTTTCTTGTTCAACACTGAGAGGTGTTTTCGAAAACAATCGAAATTATAGCCTAAGCGTCCGCTTTTTTGTTTTACTTTATTTTTTATCCAAGGTTTATATTGCAATGCCACAACCGATGAGATTGGAACCTGCTGGCCACGGAGCAGCACCGGGAGGATTGTAGAGAGACCCTGCCCTGAGTACATCAATGGGGTGAAGTACAACACAACGAGTAAGATATTTAACTGTCATGGCAAAAGTTCCTTATCATGCATTTGTTTGCAAAACCGGCGAGATTTTTTTTTTAGAGCTGGTTTGTCAATCATTAAAAAGAGATATTTGGAGGCAGAGATGTGCTAATTTCAATTAAAGGTAAAAATAAATAAATAAAAATCTTTAGGGCAGATGTAACTACTCCTTCAGTATAAGAACACACAGACAGCAAACAAATCCAGCAACTCAGTGACGCCCAAATATGAATTTTCATTCATAATTGGATGATTTTCCTTTTCTTGGTCTGTTGAACTACCATCTGTTCTGACATGAAATGATGGCAGTGAAACTGAGTGATCATTACACCTCCCGTCACTGGAACAGCTGCACCACAATGAGCATGTGTCTTGTTCACGCAATATTAAAGGACAAATCCAACAAAATTTCACAATCCTCATTAAAAAGAGCTACTTGTGATGGCAATTCTTGGTCTGGTTTTGTGAATTTTGGGTTATTCCATCAGATAACCGGCCAGTAACTTGGACAACATGGACAATGTCACATCATATTGATATTTGTGGTCTAGTGGACTTTTACATATAGAAAGAAACACCAGCAGTAAAATCCACCATTATGTGTAGTTTTGCACTTATGCTCAACAATAATTAACAAACAAAACAAAACAGGCAAAGAACAAAACCACACAAACAGGCAAAGATGCATATTTTTTCATTCGCAACAGCCTTAAAAACAGCATGTATGCTGAAGGTCTATCAGCCCGGCAGCACCATTTTCTGGCCACCTAGTTGAGTTCATTCATGCGGTCTCCTCCTGCTGAATTTAGGCCACAGCAATTTCAGAAGGCTGGATTAATGGCATTTCAGCTGCACCTCAACCACCCCTGTCATTATTTAACTCATGCATACAACCCATTGGTATACTATATCTATGAGTGTGGTAACTGTTTTTATACATTGTGACCTGATAAAGATCCAACCGGAATCGAAACAATTTCAATAATTTTGGAGCCTAAAGCGTAAAGTTGCAGTCAAAGTCACCTGCACTATCTGTTGTTCCCAACAACAGCCAACTAACACTTTCAACTTGCTGATAAAATCAACAGCGAGATGAAGAAGGGATGGTTATATCTGCTGGCTTGAAAGGGTAAGCAATTCCAAAATTAAACTGTATCAGCCAACAGTTTTGCCAAGAGCTGCGAAAAAATGTATCACAGCTCTCAACCACACCAACACTGTTGTGTTATGTGTTAATCATAAGACAGATGAAGATGTTGAAACACTCAGAAAAGTAAATTACACCATTCATTTTAGTAAATAACTCCTGTAATGCTTCAAGCACAAGAGTTCAGGGTGACTGTGTCTGAGGCTGGATTTCTCTTTTAACACAGCTGTTATCCGAGTAATAGGCTTAGGTGCAGTGTCATTGCCCACTAACCCCCCACCACACACACTCACACACACCCTGCTGTCTACCAAGTCACCTCTTACTGCATTGATTTACCCTTTGCCCTGCTGGTGCTCGGTATTAGTTGGACATACCTGGTAGTTTGATCCACTTGGTGTGAAAAGCTCAGTCATTTGCCATGACAACATGTGCTAACACCTTCTCTGACGTATACCTTCACTTGTTGATGCCCTTGTGGATCGATATAATAATATTTTTGACAGGATGAGGATTAGATATTGCGGCAGGATCGCAGTGATTGAATATTTCTGTAAAATGTAACATTTGGCTTTAGTATAATGGAATTATATATGTGCATCTCTAAGGCGATCATGTGAATTCATCTCCTGTGGCCTCCTGCTCGTTTTAACAGATTTGACAAATCAAAAGAGAAAGAATGAGTGCAGTAATAAAAGAAAAAGTCAACTCTTTTAAACTTAAGTTAATGGACCAGATGACAGATTTTTTTTTCTTTTGTTCCCTTGTGTAGAGCCCATGCTTAAGGTAATTATAGGGATCAGTCTTCCTGACGGCAGATTGTACAGTTTTTATTCTTGCGCTGTCAACAACATTTATAATCAAAAGTGTGAGTTTATTTTTACCACAGATTAGAGGGTAGATTAAAATTGATAAGTCACATACATGTGTTTATTAATGTGTGTGAAATAAGGGTAGATGCCATTATAGCGTATTTCTGTCAAGAAATACTAATGATCATTACAATGGTGTGTAAACAAGTCATTCTATTTTAGAGCTGTTAATATTGTTGATTTTTCCTGACACATTATGACCAAGACTGAGAACCGAGAACTGAGAACAACATGTAGTAATGGGATATGAAGGAATGTATATTTTGCAGTCATATAACAAAGGGTATTTTAACAGTTGTTTCACACATTCACTGAAGTATCTTGGGACTGTCAGCTGTCCAATTGTAGTGGAAGATAATGGACTTGTGGATTATGGAATAGTTATATCAGAGCCGCCGTGGCATACTTGATCGGTTTAGGTGTCTATGATCAATTCTCATATGTGAAACAAGGCCCCACAGGAATCACGATCAGGAATTTTAATTGGCTGGTGAGAATTCACTGTGAGAAGCTTTTTAATGCACTTTTGATCATGTGAAAGAGCTTTACAGTCTCTGTAGATTATGGCACCGATGTATGCAGGTCTTTGGGGGAGGTTGATGAGACTGCAGCGCGATGTCGCATGCTTAGTCTTAGCATGCACTTCTCAAAAGATCAAAAATAGGTTTAAATCTCTGGCACTGTTCTGCAAAGTATACTATAGAAAATCTGTATTTATTAATTTAGTATTTGATTCAATGTGTTTTTTCATGAATATATCATTTGTACAGCAATAAATATTCACTTAGCTGGATATTTAAAGGATAAGACTGACAATTTTCTATGTTTTTCTTACTGTCAACAAATCTTGTGCAGAGCCAAACCAACAATGAAATCATCCTACTAACAAGCATTGTGTGTGTAAAGCAGATGCTACTGCACATGTGCGGGAATGTGGTTAACTTAACAGTACCTCACTAGCTTGTGCAGAAAATATCACAGCCTCTTGACTTTGTTTGAGAAGTTTCTTTGAGAAATTTACAATGTAGTACAAAGTCAAGAAGCTGTAATATGTAGCTTCTTTAAATGGAACCACCACATGTTGTGTGGCGTCTGCTTTACATTGAACTACTCTCTGGAGACCGAAAACGTGATTGCTGTCATTAGACTTTGGAGCCGTTTCTGAACAAACTACTGCCCATGCTCTGCGGGGTTAAGGAACAGGTCACACAGTGCAGTGGTGTGACATATTGACGTGTTTTTAATAGTGAACAGAACTCCCTATGCACAATCAGTATTTTCAATCAGGTGCTGGTCACAGGAACATCTTAGGTGAAGATCAAAATTAACCACTGCACACTGAAATGACTTTACTGAGATTTTATCAGGAGTGAACAACATGTTTGAGATTGCATGTATGTTTGAGATTTGTTGACAATAATGTAATATAGAAAGAAGAAATACAGAAAATCTCCAGCCATATCATTTAATTATGGTTATGGGTGTTGAATGTTACATATAGCTTTGTTTTAAAATACTGTACATTACTGTACCTTGCACTGCCACATTGCACCATGACCTTTTACCACATGCTGTATATGTACTGTATTTGCAGTGTGAAACTCTGTAAGGTCTCAATACTGTAGGTCTCCACATGTACATCACCGAAAAAACACAACTCACTGATGTTTCTTCATTCATTTCACTCTAATTTCAGTTAAATAGTATTTTTGGATTATTCTGAGAAGATAAAGCAGATAGAGCACATATGGACAAATTATGTCAAAAACTGAAACTTATGTAAGTGATTACCTCAAAGGAAATCATCTGGATGTTAAATTTCAAGGAAAAACTGTATCAGGATTAATGCATTAATGCAAGTAGAGCAGTTTATAAAGCAGATTCTGGTTAAACACAGTGGAGGTGCAATTTGCAAAACTCCTGATTGCATAATTGATACTTGAGATTCTGCATACTTTAGATTTACAATAACGTGACATGGGACAATAGAGGTGATTATCTTGAACCTGCTTGGTCTCATTAGCAGCACCCATCTGCAACCGTAGATAAATAAAAATTTTAAACGAGAAAATAGGTCAGACTAAGAATAGATGTAGGCTTGAACATCACCCGAGCAGGTGTTAATTAAGACAATGCAGTTACACAGAGATTCTAAAAGTACAATTAGAAAATTAATTTGATGTGATGCTGCTTCACATTGTTTGCAAACTAAGGCAAAATGGATGCATGTTCTTTTTAATTCACTCTCTTTGGCCACATACAAGATCTGACCTATGGGGCTTACAGCAGATTCTCTTCCATTTGCTTCCTTGGTATGTCTCAGAGCTAAACGTTTAATGGCCTGCATATTAGAAAAGCGTAAACCAGGATGGACTACTGTCCCAGTACTTTGTTCTCCCAGTTGTTGAACACTGTGGGATATACTGTAAATGCCATATCTTCTGTGGAACCTCATAGGTTTTCTGTAGTACTTTAAAATGAACGGCTGAGTAAGTTTAATGTCAGCAAAATGGTGCAATTCTCTACAAAAATCAGAGTTTTCGTAGACTTAACAGGCCTGCACAGGTAAGGGGCTATAAATTCCTTTCCATTTCTTCAAGCATATATAAATATTAATGTCTGTGCAGAGTGGCTTAAGAGGTTTATGCATTTTTAAATCTTCCCGTGTCCCTTTTTTTGTGTGCATTTATTCAGGTCTCTGGTTTACATGAAATGCACATCACCACTGTTGGGGCAGAGTTGTTAGATGTGGTTTTAAGTCATTCATTGTCTCTGCTTTGTCACTACGATGTGACGTGCTTTCTGTCAAGCCTCAGGCAAGACAAGATGTTCACAGCGGTATAGATGAATGATATCAACAACGGAGTGTCAGTTTTGCAAATTCAAGCCATATCTCGGTGGCCCATTTGCTTTCTCTGTTCAGTGGAACCCAGAGACCTGTAACTGTAATTATTCAGTGAATCACATTTTCTTCCTTTGGTAAACACACCTCATCCCCCTGTCCCTCTGTTCATTGTCACCGAGGACACATCCTGTTAGCACATAATGTACCTTTCTAGTCAACACAGCTCAAAGTCAGGATTGCTGCTCCTACAATGGAACGTTATTGATTTTCTTATCTGGATTAATAAAGACCAAGTCATATCAGTGTTGCAGTGTTTATCAGCTTCAGAGAAAGGACCGGAGCTGCTGCAGCATAGCATGTTGGGAACACAGCTTGATGTTTTATTTTAAGTCGGAGATGAGTCTGTGCAAAATACCTTGGTCTTTCCAAGGCAAAAATTAAACTGAAATAGAACGGTGAATACATCGTGGCAGGTATTACCATTAAACATGAAATTGTTGGCTTTCTTGATCAAAAGCGTAGGAAGTTCACGGTGATGCATATGTGCATTTTTGTTGCATGGTTTTATCTATCAGAATCCACTAGAAAACTGCATGAAAGAAAACATGGAAGTCACAATGAATAAGATGCTTCATTGAGAATGGGATAAATGTCTTATTAAAATTGAACCACCGGTGACATTGAAGCAGTGGATTCTTGGCACAAATCGTTTAGAAGTGTTTGAAGAAGTAATGTAGATACTGTCAGGAGGTATGGTTCTTTAACCAATTAAAGAAATGGAGGACATTTACTCAAGCAGTGTAATAGAAATCCTTCCGCTTGTCAAAAGCTTACTCAATGTACTGTCTGCATAATTTAATGACTCACTAATGTTTACCACTATAAAGTTTGATGACAGTCTAAATGACCATAATGCTGCTTTGCCTCTTCTTGTCAGTCATGTCCCTAGAGTTCCCTTGTGGAGGAGTAAAATGAAATCCACATTTCTAACTTAAAAAGCTGTGAGAAGGCATGCAAAGGCAGTATACAGACAGTGAACAGTTGAACTGTATTGGTTTGGAAATTTCCAAACCACAGAAATTTCCAAACCACAGAAATTTATATTTATTTAATATTTTAGACACTCATCCTAACTGACGCAATTAACTTCCCATGCACAGTTTCTCATGCTGGGAATCACACACTTCTAGTTGTTACAACGTGGTATTTTTCTTTTTTGAATCCAATGATTGCACCAAAGTTTTCTGTAAAGTACCTCCCCTGTGGTGTATGTACCCCCTTGAAACCTTTGATCCACTTCTTCACGGTGAAACTGGGTAAGAGGTTAGTCAGTCAACAAATTCAGGTCGAGTGTGTGAAGCAAACATTTTACTAGCCATTGCACACTAAATTCCCCATGGGAGTCAATCAGCACCAGCCTCCTCTGACAGCACTTAGGACTGGCTCAGCATCCACGCTACACTACAGTGCAAGAGCTGGACAGCCATTTTTAAGCTAGACCCATGCAATACTCACATCCAAATAGTAGAGAGAGGACCTCTTCTTAGGGATTAGCTTGTGTTATTTAAAGGTCCCATGTTGTATAGAGGGAGATTTCTATTTCTTTTTTGATTTTAAAGCAGGTCCAGGTGCTACATAAATACTGTGAAAGTATCAAAATACTCAGTCCACAGAGAGATGACCACAGCCCGTATTCAGAAACTGTGCTTTAAACGAGCTGTCTGGACTTCTGTAAGGTTATGATGTTAAAACTATACGCTCAGCATTTGCCTTTGGCCTGCTCCTCCAATGGGACCACTGCCCCTCCTGAAAGAAACAAAATATGTTTATGTTATTTACCTAATTTATGTGCACTTGTTTCATTTAAGCTCAGTGTGAGAGTCTCCACTGCGTTTTGCTGTCATTTATGTTTGCGCTAGTTTCTCTCCTCTCCTCTGTTCTCTGTGTTTCACTGGGGGCAGGGCTGCTCCTCAACACACACATGGAGCGGAGCAGAGGAGAGACCAAGCAGCAACCTCCGGGGCTGGAAAATGAAGTCAATGCGGAAGTGCCAAAAAACTGCAGTTCCTCGAATGGCCACTTGAGGCTGGCTGCAAAAGCGAGTCAATCCCCATAGACCACCATGTTAAAATGCCCAACTTTACAGCAGAAATAAACATGTTTATAGCCTGGCACAAAAAACAGTTTTGGTCTCTATAGCTAATTTCCCCTTTCATGACAACTGTACGAGGGGTGAATTTTTTTATAACTCACACGTTTAAATTTTATTAAGCCATAAGGTTATGCATAATTAAGGATGGGGCTGCTTTGAGTGACAGTTCGCTAGCCACTAGGTGGCTTGTCTCAGCAGCCAGGCTTCATTTGGCCCACCTCAGCTCCACCTCTTAGCCCGGAGTTAAGTGGAGTCAGGCACTGCCAATATGGTGATGGCCGGAGCCACCCACTTTGAACTTCAAAACCACTCTGGGTGACGTCACGCAACTTATCAGTGAGTTTTACCCGGAGCCCTGGTTTTCCTTGCTACAAGCTAGGCTACAATCTGTTACCTGTGGTTGGCTTGGGTATGTGTCACTCAGAAAACAGTCAGCCAAGCAGAAGAGCGGGACTTTGAACAGACACAAAACAGCCTGTTCTCTGTAGCGCTCCAGAGAGAGGCTTCAGAGAGGAGATGTAAAACTACACAGAGATGGTTTTTGGTACTTAAAACCACAAAAATATCTTCTTATGATATCAAGACTTCAAATAAAACACCGGAAAAGTGTAAAATATGGGACCTTCAAATAATCGCAGTCAGAAGAGTTAGTCAAGTACCAGTCTTTGATTGTTTCCCTTGCAAAAAAAAAGAAATATACAATGAATTGTTCTTGATCTTAAATGCAAGGTTGCCTTATATGGCAGTCAGTCACGTTTAGTCTAGACAATTTCTCCAAAGGATGCTGATTTACCAATCCTGTCTTGATAGATGGGTATGTTGTGTCTTGCATCCCTGACACCCCTGCCTATCCTACTCCAAATTAGTGTTTTCACACATCAAAACACAGAGGACGGGCCTTGCTTGTCAAGAGAGCCTAAAATCTCAGCACCCATTGAGGTAACAGTGGTCTCTGGTATTGATCAACACTTGTAAACTCCTGCGGTTCTGTGGCCACCAGTGTAATGCCGTCAAATAACGTTATGTCTTTCTCATCGTCTATTTCTGGAGATGCTTCTCCCTCTACTCTTGTTTGTGTTATCATTGTTAAACAGTTTTCTTCACTTTTTGACACACTTTCAGAGTGTTTTGGTGTGTTCCCTTCACATTTGTAGTTTACATATGATCAGTTAACTACTAGAGTTTAAACTATATTTGTCTTTTTCATATTCCTCAATGAAGCTTGCATGCAGGAGGAACTGCCCTAAAGTCTAAAGTCAAATGAAAGGTTTCAACATTATTGGCTGCATCTCTGGCTATTTTAGTCAGGTACACAGTAAATCCCCCTGTCTATGAGTTTATGATATATAAAACATGTAACAACCACTGCACCTCTTTTTCATATATAACTAATTTACATTTAATATTTGTAGAAAAATAAATACCACTTAGATTTCACTTTTTTTAAATCAACATAACAAGGAAATGTTTATATTGAAATAAAATGCAAACTCTTCACTTCTAATTCAAAGTCTTCACTGTCAACATATTTAACATGTATTTCTTCCAGTATCTGCCAACTAAAGCATGGTGCATTTTTGTATATGTATGTCATTTTGTATATTTTTGTATAAGCCCTGTGCTTTGTCTAACCATCCACCCTGACCTTCTCCTCATGACCAATGTGCAAAAGGACATCATCCTTCTGAAAAAAAAAAAAAATTGCCAGTGAATGTCAGTGAAGAATCTCAGTCATACAGGTCATGAAGAAGGAAGGCAGGTAAAACATTTCAAGAATCTAAAGCCAGTCCACTTGCCCTTTATTCAGGCCTTCTGTTGCCAGTGAATGTAATGCAGGAAGCAATTTTTTTTTGCAAAAATGTATTCGGCAAAGCAAGCTAGAAGGCAGGGTTACATGTCTTGGGAGTGCTATGTTGTGGTACCAAGGCCACAGTACCAATACAAATTAATTGTTTGATTTTAACAATAACGGTCAGACTGAAAAGAGTTTTTTCTTATGGTCATGACCTACTATAAATGAATTGCTTATAAAATCTGACAGCATATGCATGCTTTTTAGTTGTGTAATGTAGTATAATATGTTCTCATTATCCAGACATGCTATCCTCCATGTTTGGCTTGTTGGTTTCCCTCAGGGCCAGAGACTTGTAGCGCACGCCATTTTGCTCATTTTCTCTCACCAACTGGTTTCAATGTAGCTGTGAGGTGTGAGAGTTTGACAGCAAACACGCAGGCAAACATTTGAATCTATGACCTACAATTGGAGTTATTCCTAATGTGCCATGAGGGCATGAGGAGAAATGGGATAGTTTAAGAGACACAGCTGTGAGTAAAAGATTACCCAGCAACTTTTCCTAAGGGTCTGTTGGCCTGTCTGCTTCAGTGGTCATCACTAAAGGCACAATGTTTTTTAAGAGGGATCTAGTGTTCCCTGCTAAACAAGAGGAAATGGACTGACAGTTTCCCAAACTCCCTCTCACTGCCGTAGCAGTTTGATGCTTATAAGATGTGTGCTACTTGTATCCAAAGCTGTACAATGTTTGTTTAACCATCCAAATGATTTTGATCTGTATTTGGATCAAACTGGACATTGATAGGGTTTAATCAATTAGTCAATCAACAGAAATTAATCTGTAGCAATTGTGATAATTCATTGTTTTAATCATTTTTTAAAAAAGAAAAACCAAGCAAAATGTATCTGCTTCCAGCATCTCAAATATGAATGTCTTCTGTTTTATGTTGAATATGTCACCTTGAGCTGATGGGCATTTTTCATTATTTTCTGATATTTTATGGACAAAATTCATTAATTAAACAAGAAAATAATCAGCAGTTGCAGTCCTGTTTGTATCATTAGCTCTGTCCCCTTGAGATAATAAAGCATTAAACTCATAGACATGGTATAGTGAATAACAATGACTTATGAAACATATTTAAATATATACAGCAAAGAAATTGGACAAAAGTGGAGATGTTTCTTTTTGCAACCATAGACATTGTCGTTTTGTTAATCCATCATTAAACAGCCATAAGTAATTATGAATATGAATAAAAGTTTCACCTTGAACTATACAGTGTATCATTGCTTGAACTTGTTGTTCATCCTGGATCATAAACTTAAAAATCCAGGAATGACCTTCACAACCTTCCAAATCTGCATATTCATATATTGTATACAAGAAAAACAAAATCTTTACTTAGGGTAATAATAACAGTTTCTCTACCTCCTTGCATAAGTCCAGCAATTCAAGGCGACTGACTCTGAAACTCAAACAAAACCTGCCCCCTTCTCCTCTGCATTGAACTGAGAAAAGTCACTTTCTTTTCACTTCTCTTCTTCTTGAAAATACTCACTGAAAATACTAATTTATTTCAAGGATGTTTGTGATGGCTATACAACCTCGTCATAAGGCGTAAGCTAGAAAGACATTAAAACTTCTGTCACGTACTGTATGTACATCGTGTTCCTTCCCATTAGTTCATTATGAAACTCAATGAACCATCACAGTGTCAATCACAGCCCCCACCCCCATCCCTTCTCAGGAGGAATTTATAATTTGTCAGTCTTGTCTGTTCAATTGATATGTTAAGAGACATAAAATATCCTTAAAAGTTCCAGCAGGATCAAACTAGAATGTGAATGTGTTCAGAAACATCCAGCTGTCTGCTGTCACCCTATTCCAAGATGTCTTTGAATGCAGCCAAAACTGAACAAGCTATTCTTTGTAAAGTGGCATATTTTCCACAAGGTTGCTCAACCTCTATTATGCCTCTGAGAAAAAAAAACCTCTGGTGCTCAAGCAGAGCAGCACAGCTCCCTGATCAGGTCACCAAGTCACAGGCAGCTGGTATGTTTTCCGAGGCCTTCAGAAGATATAAAACATCACTCTCTACACTACACTGCATGCGCAGTTATTAGGCAAATTGTATTCCTCATAATTCATTTGTATTGTTGAATAAATACAATACTCCCAGTCAATCCAAATTGTTATTTAACCCCAAACCTGAATGTTTAACAAAGGAAAAAATAGTTTTGTTTTTCTCAGGGGGATATATAGGCTAAATGTGCACAATTATTAGGCAACTAAATTACAAAAAGAATTTTTCCCAAATCACATGTTTATTCTCAATTAAGTGTAACAAATAAATAACCAATATAGCCACCCTTCTTTTCAGTAACTGCCATGAACCTTCCATCCACAGAGTCTGTTAGTTTCTTGATCTATTCACGATCAACTTTCTCTGAAGCAGCAACCACAGCCTCCCAAATGCTGTTCAAAGAGGTGTATTGTCTTTAGGGCCTACCAAAGATTTTCCTAGTTGACTTGCAGTTGTTAGTTCAAGCCATTAGTTGATTAGTTGTTGCATGTTTATGGTATTATGTAATTATTTAAATATATGTATTTTTGGGGCATCATAAAATGGTTTGAGTTCCAGGGCTGAGAAAGAATGTTATAAGTAACATTGTTATGATTGTCATCTTTGAGAAGGGCCCACAAGTTCTTAATAGGATTGAAGTCAGGTGAGGAAGGGGGCCGGGTCATTATTCGGTCATCTTTGAGGCCTTTGCTGGCTAGCCAAGCAGTGGAGCACTTGGATGCATGTGATGAAGCATTGTCCTGCATAAAGATCATGGCCTTCTTGAATGCTGAGGACTTCTTCCTGTACCACGGCTTGGAGAAATTATCTTCCAGAAACTGGCAGTAGGTTTGGGAGTTGATTTTCAGTCCATTTTCAACCCGAAAAGGTCCAACTAGCTCATCCATAATGATAGCAGCCCATACCAGTACCCCTCCTCCCCTTGCCGGTGCCTGACTCGAAATGGTGCCCTGTGTCCATTAGTGATTCTATCTTGCCAGACTAAGAGAGATTCTCCCAGTTTGGTGGAACGCCATATCTTTTCAAGTTTTTGTGGGTTTGGGAGTTATATCATGGAGCTAACCTCTTTTGTTTTATTATCTTCTTTTTTAGAGGGTTGCAATGGAGTCAAGTATTATCTGCAGTGAGCCTGCGGCACTATCAACAAGATGATCAATTTGAGAGGGATTAAAGTTAGCATAACCGTCCTTTGTTTTGAGACATGAAATTGAATTAAATGCTGATGGAATCACTTCCTGTGATTTAGCTACAGCACTATGAGATACACATCTTGTGAAGACATTTTTTGTCTAATGGCGTGTAGTCCAGTAACAGGAATTCAAAAGTTATGAAATTAATGGTCTGATAAAAGAAGAATCTGTGGAAAGACTATTAAATGTTCAATTTCTATGCTATATGCCAGAACAAGGGCGAGGGTGTGGTTAAAACAGTGAGTGGGTTTATTTAAACTCTGAGATAGAGAAACCAATTGAGTCTCATAATGAGATAAACACAGTGCTAAGGATATCATTATCAACATCCACATGAATATTAAAATCGCCCACTATAATTACTTTATCAGTACTAAGGACTAAACATGATAAAATCTCTGTGAATTCCGATGAAAATTCAGAGTATGGGCCATGAGCGCGGTACATCATAACAAATAGAACTGGCTGTAAAGTTTTCCAGGTTGAGTGTGAAAAACTAAGAACAAGGCTTTCAAATGAATTATGATTAAGTTTAGGTCCAGGGCTGATTAATAGGCTTGAATTGAAAATGGCTGCTACTCCACCTCCTCGGCTGGTGTCTCAAGGAATGTGAGTATTAATATGACTGGGGGGAGTGGATTCATTTAGGCTAACATATTCTTCATGACACAGCCAGATTGCAGTAAGACAAAATAAATAAACATGATAATCTGATATTAGATTGTTTGCTAATACAGCTTTAGATGACAGAGATCTAATGTTTAAAAGTCTACATTTAATTCACCTGTTCTGTTGTACTATTTCAGTGGTGGTGTTAATTTGTATTAGATTTCTATGTATAATGCCTCTTCTGTTTATTTTAGATTTAATTGATTTAAGTGATTGGGGGGAAGTCACAGTTTCTATGGGGTTTTAGGTGGGTAACTGCTCTAACAGAACCACAGAGAGGCGTGTGGGACTGCAACTCTGCCTCTTGGTCTCAACTCTGGGTTGTCATGCTTTTGGTCTATTAATAAACTTGGCCATATTTCTGGATATGAGAGCTGCACCATCCAACGTGGGATGTTTGCTGTCTCTCCTAATCAGACCAGGTCTTCCCCAGAAAGTCTGCTAATTATCTACAAAGCCCACATCATTCGCTTGACACCACCTTGACAGCCAGTGGTTGAATGATGACATGTGGCTATATATATCATCATTGGTCCGATTTTGGCAGGGGCCCAGGGAAAACTACAGAGTCTGACATTTTCTTTGCATATATACAGTACACGCAGACTCAACATTAACTTTAGTGACCTCCAATTGCAATAACTAAGAGTCATTACCGCCAACATGAATAATAATTTTATCATATTTACGCTTATCCTTAGCCAGCAGTTTTAAATGGGATTCTATGTCACCCGCTGTGGCCCCGGCAATACATTTGACAATGGTCACCAGTCTCGTTAACTTAACTTGGAGGACAATAGGAGCTACACTGGGAGCTCTGCTGGGTCGGCCTGCACTGACTACTGGGGGCTGGCCAACAACAGTAGCTAACGACTGAGTTTTCATGGTGCAGAGCTGCGCTTTTAACTCACTGATGGTGCAGACACACAGACGTCGGTGAGGATGCATCTGGATGGACTGGACCACTGAACGCCCTGGCCGTTGTGTGACGTGGTGGATGACATACCATGAGTTGGACGGTGCTTGGTTTTTGCTCTGTGGTTTTCAACAAGGTGGCCACGTTACAAACTTTCTCATTTTACAGCTGCAAAGTAGACTAACAGAACAGTAACAGAATCTTGATTCATATTTGATCAGCACTGCCTAGTTTGATAGTTTGATCTGAGTTTCGTAAGCCGGCTGCATTCTGCTGGATGGACCTTATTTGCATAAAGTTCGGGATGAGTCATGATCATATAAATTTAGATATGGTGGTCGGTCCATCAACTCATCGTGCCATATTCATTATGCACTGTGCGGCCAGATCTCCTGCTTTAAATAGAAAATGAATGGGATCCGTCGACTTGACATCTGTCAATGAATTTGGTATGTCTGCACCTTGAGCCTTGATTGACAATGGTCAACAATGGTTTTAAATGACAGGGGGCCCCAAGCAAGGGTAAATTTGCAGAATGCATCTTAACCCATTGACAAGAAGTAAAAATGACAATAATGCCTATTTATACTTTCCATCATGTTGGAGGAAAGGCTGCTTGAGACACACTTAGGCTACAAAATGACTGTTAAGGTCAAATCGAGTGAAAAGAGACTGGACTTTCCCTTTGCGTACTTCTGTGTCTCCAAAATGTACATTTAGCCAGTGAAAATGCACATCCCTAGCATTTATTTGTATGCTAATATATGTTAGATCTACTAATGGATCATCACTAATAATTACATGCTTAGCTCATGAGAACATTGCTTCTGCAGTACGTTACCACTGATGCATGTAATCCCTGGTCTGTAATGAAGCTGTTAACATATTCTATGCTTGGATGATTTTTTTTTTTAGCATTTGGCTCCATTTACAATGATTGTGGAGTGACCTAATGATCCCATATCTGGGGAGTAAAAATTCTGGGTTGCAATTACTGTACATAATTTAAAAGATTTGTTTTAGTCATATCGTGTTATTTCTCATCTGAATACAGAGATAATACTACATAAAGCTTTTTAAAAAGAAAGCTGTGTGACTTTGCAGGTGTCTTACTGATAAAAAATCTGCTTTTGAGGACTCTTGAAACAGTAAGAGAATGATAACACCATGGTAAGAATGTGTCTGTGATTGAGCTGTTGTTACATGTTGTTAGGCCACTTCTCCTCGTAGTTACACTGGCAGCTTTTCTTGTTCTGTATAATCAGTTTATTCATGACTTGACAATTCCTGACTGAGAGCCAGATGTTTGATGGGAGGGTTAAGCATTAAAAGCTAATTGTTCTCTTGGTTTCTTGGCCTTTTGCTAAATTGTGTAGCTTTCTATATATCTGTGTTCAAGGGAGCTGCAAGTGCCACTGGGATAAATTTAAGCAAGGAAGGGAAATTTTCATCCGAAAGCAGTGAAGCTCTTTACAACTTTCCGGCTGCACACTTGCTTTATCCTCAGGGGGCAGTGCATGAAAAAAACATGTATTTTTCTAGCCATTGGAGTAAACCTTTTTTTTTTTTTTTTGAATAAGAATGTGATTTTTTGTTTGTTCCTAAGTTTCCAAGAAAGTTGTTCCTGCATTCTTTGTGAAGCATGGATGTAGGATAAAGACATCTGACATGTGACTGTATTCCTTCAGCAGGTTGGTCAGGCAAGCAGCCAAAGCTTTTAGACAAACCCCATATGTCTTTTGTTGATTGGATCAGTGGAGGTTGACCACAGCTTGTATGGTAAGGTGGTCCATGACAGTGCACCAGGACACAGTCACTTTGAGAAATGTCTCTCTTTTAACCCAGTGCAGCATTTCTGCAGCCACATCTCCAACTGCCATCTCAATTGTCAGGTGAAGGAGGAAGAGTGTGGCACAGAGGCTTACAGTCACTGCGAGAAAACAAAACAGGCAGCAGAGATTTCTATTCTGGTTGGTCCCCTGCGCATGATTCTACCTTCCATCTTGTTGGCTTTCATACAAATGATTTTTGGTCTTTTTGGTATCAAACTGAAATCTGCACCCACGTTAGTTATGTTCCTGAGATTTATTTTCAACTGCCTCTTTATGGTAGAAGTGGGCGTCTAATTTTGTCAGCAAAAAAATATGTCGCTAACGTTTCAGCACAAACCACAAATGTGTTTGACACAGAAAAAGCTTGAGCGTCTTTCTTTAGAGCTATTCCTCCCCCTTAGGCTGTTCCCTTTATACAAGACATGGGTGTGTAACAGATTTCACAAAGGAAACAGATGACAAAACAAAGCAATTCGGTACAGGTTGTCCATGTGTATTTGATTTCTAAACTTTTAAACAATATAATTTATATCATATGCAGCTGTTTAGTGCAACAGCTTTATTTTCCTGGAGCAATTCAAAGGACATCAATAGATGCATAAATATTCCTTGGCAAAAAGAAACAAAAATGTATGTAATGAGACAGGACAGGTTACAAGATAATAGGCTTTTTACTATGAGCATATTTAAGCAATGATGTGCTCATTACTGATAGAACTCAGCAGGCAGTGCATATATCTGAAGCTCAGAGCATCAGAGTAATATTGTGTAGCTATAGTGCCAGAAAGCTCTTGCCTGGTGAGATGAGCTTAAACACTTTGTGATCTACACGTGACTTGTGATCAAATATAGTTGAATTATCAAATATTGTCATAGAATAAATAGCCCTGAGACTTATTTTAGTTAAACCAGTCATTTGGAACATGTGCTGATAATGCCAGGGAGAGCAAGGGGAGTTTGTTTTTCTTTGACAAGGATCAGCACCTCTGACAAAATGTATAACAAACTGAATGTGACAAGGGCGGGACAGTATTATTTTTTGTGAAGCGGTTTAGCTGCCACGTCGCGTTTGATCAAACTTGGGTCAATCAAGGGTTTTGGAGCAGTTGCATTTTAATGCGGTGATGTTGGCATGTTAGTGTTGACAGGTTAGAGTAGCTGGAGATATGATATGATCTGAACCACAGGTCATCTAGGTCATAAATATATGATTTTTGGAAACTCGAGGCTTGTGATAGTTTCTCTCAAGGGTAGAGAACACTTTGTGTTTTCCATTATATATTGTGCAGAGGGAGAGCTCTCACTGCTTTCCTATGAAACTTAATTCTGCATGCGTCCACCTTCTGGGTTCATTTAGGGTAGTCCTTTTCCAGCCAGATGATAAATACCAGAAACATGTGAGGAAAAGAAAAAAAAAATTACTTGCCCTTTGAAAAGGACAATTTTGCATCTAGGACAAAAAGGGCAGGGACGGTCGCTGACACACACAAAAAAGCAAAAACAATAGCCTTAGCAATGAGATTCAGGCCCCAAAATGGTGTGAACCATCCTGACAATGCAAAAAACATACCTCAGTAACTCACATTATTATACAACAGTTCCAGACAAATATCAAAAAATGTGGCACTCCATAAAAAAAAAAAACTGCAGCCCTCATTTTCCAGTTTATTTGCTCTCTGTCTCTTACAGTGACGGAGATAGTTTAACTCATTCATCTGGGATATTGAACAAATGTTAATTTCAAAATCTTACTTCCTATAGCTGATATTACTGACACATACACTTAAGAAATGATGATGATTAAAGGAATATGACAAAAAAAATGCAAAATGTTTAAGTATCTGTTTTGTATCATTAATGTTTTTCCATCTATCATCCAGATTCAATTTCTTTCCTCAACAAATTACTGCTGGTAGTACAAGAAGTAAATAACTAAGTTCATATGCAACTAAATGGTTTTACTTTGTGTGATTTGTGAAGTATTACGTTCCTGTATTACGTTCCACACAGAAGTCGTAACGAGGTGGTCGAGTCGGTTGCTGGAAGAGAATTTTGACACCGGAAACTGGGGCTTGCGTCTTGCATCCTGTGTGTGATTAGTTTAGATTTAGGCCGCAAACTGCTTTGATGAGTCAAAGATGGCGATTTGGTCAAATATTTTTAAAAGTAAACACGTCATATCTTGTATCACCGTTTGCTTTTCAGTATTCAGCCAAGTGGCTAGTTGCCAGGAGTGAATATTGTCATGTCATGATCAATGATTGTCATGATTTTTATGTTGTCATGTTGTATTTGCACCCTCCTGCCTCCATGTCCTCACCTGCCCTCTGACATCTGTGTATGTAACATTGCAGCTTTGCTCCAGTTCCTGCTGCCTAAACGAAATATCAAGCTGTGAGACTCCCGTGCTGTTATTGTATGGCCTAGTTTACTCTGCCCCCCAGCTCACGAAATTAAATATCACAGGGTTTGGAGGTAAGGCTGCTGTAACTGGCTCAGGTGTATGCCTCACATGAGCAGTTTTGATCACTCACTTTTGAGATATTATAGCCTTTCATCTTTACTCCAATTTGACACTCATCCGAATATAAGCCTCCAATTTTGTTATTTCACAAAACAACTGGAACAGGGTAATTTGTGACAGGCTGTGGTTAGCAGCTTTGTGCTTTGAGGAGGCATAGCAGTCATATCATGTTTTTTTTTCTTCACTCCATCATTCAGTTAATCAACATACTGGCACAAAAGTAACACAAACCCGAAGAGACAGATGACAAACTAAAGCACAGAGCAATGAGACCCAGAGAAAGAAAGGCCGACTTGGCTTCTGGTCCTCAATTTTTGAAGGCTTCTGGTCCTCCGTTTTGGAATGTCTCTCATCAATATGTAACAAAGCACTAAAACTTAACCTCCTTACTACCATCGTTTGGATAGTCCAAATGGGGGAGGGCCTTTCGGGTCAATTAAGGAGTTTTAATTGGAGGGCAAAAAGGCCATCTTCCTTTACTCAGTGGATCCAGGAGGTGATGTCAATGCTAAAATTAGAAAAGATTAAGTATGTTGTACGTGGATCATACAAATTATTTGATAAAACCTGGTCTCTGTTTATTAGTTATGTTGAGGGCCTTCAATTTCCTTTAAATAAATAAGTTGCAACTGCTGAACATATATACTGGTCAACTGGAATACAGTGTATTAAGATATGTCTGGTAACGCCTGCCTCTTATAAAGCCTGACTTGTACTGTATTATTCTGTATGTATGTTATTATTATTTATTATTTATTATTTATTATTTATTATTTATTATTTATTATTTATTATTAAAACGATTATTTATCTATTTATTCTTTCTCTTTCAGTATGTGATCATTCTTTCTCTGTCTGTGATTTTCGTGACCTTGGACGAGAAGATGTGGGAGTGGGAGGGTGTGGGTGAGGGAGGGGGAGATGATGATAACAGAATGTATATGTATCTGCATGTCAAGATGACTATATTTTGTATAATGGAAAATACCAATGTAAAGAAGTTTTTTTTAAAAAAAAGAAAAGCTGGCTTACACAGTCTTTAAGTGAAAAATGTTGTACTGTAATATTCAGCATTGTTGCAGGTCCCACGGTTCGGAGCACAGCAACAATCAGCTGAAAGAAACAGGTCAAGCTCAGCTGCAATGAAGACATTTTGTTTTTCATCCAAATTAGATCTGCTGATTTATTACAGTTACAATTAATAACTGAATATATTTAATTTTCTACTCATAATTGAAGTCCCTATCACCAATGAACAACCAATCCAGCCCAAATTTATGTAATTCAAAGATCCTTTCCTCATTTTCCCTCGACAAACAAGCTTGAGCCATCAGTGTTTATTTGCATGTTAATATTTGTGCATCCAAGAAAGGCAAGAAAGTTGGCAGGGTGGCCGTGGAGGAGGTGGGCAATGTTGGCAGGGAGTACACCACATTTCTTTCTTCTGATAAATCTTCACACCAGTGTAGTGTGGTCAGCGTTGGGTAGCTCACAGCATTGTTAATACCTTCACGTGGCAGCTTATACCCAAACCCCAGCAGAGAGAGACTGAGTCATATAGTTATTTTATTATAACTGTGTGAATATAATGCATTTAAAAGAAAAATGGGAAGAGAATGGCTTTACCACGCATAATGCGCAGATGGTTAGTCAGAAATGTGTTTTTCCTGCACCAGTGCCTTGAATTAGTCTTGCGTCAGTGGAATAGCTCACAGGGACAAACCTCACAACCTGCTCCCCTTCCTCTATTTCTGCACCATCACTGCTTGTTTCACAAGCACAGTGTGATATTTGCCTGGAGAGACTGAGAACTCTAAATGGAAAGCACCTTGTACTGCTACTGTAGTATTAGTTCAGACAAGTTAAAGGTTTATATTAGTTTTAATGATTTTGTTTGCAGATATACTAAGAATCGTGTTCTTCATAATGTTCTGTAAATTAATCTATATTTTAAAAGAGATTTTTAAGAGACTAGAACCTTGAATTGGCAAATGACACCAACTCTCTGGCTGTGGTGTTGATATAACAGACCTACCTGTATTATCTTGACTTGAGGTGAAGCCAGTGTCCTGTTGAGAGTATCATACTCACTCAAGTTGAATACCCTAAACAGTCACAGTGAGACAAAATGATTGTCATGCTGCCTAAATTACCCATTGTGTGCTTTGTCGTACTCATATTGGGATGGAGAAGTGACATACTGTTGCTTAATTACTGATAAAATGAGGTGTGATATAAAAGCAGCAGTTACTGTAAAAAAAAAAAATTACCTGTCTGCCAGGAACAACATCTTGTTTGGAAAATGTTTTAATCATTTCAAGCATGTTGAAGTGAAATATACACCACATCCCCTGGTGCTTTTTTAAGTGTTGTTATTGTTCCCATTGAAAACTATCCATAGACAGCATGAGATATTTTTAGTGTAGCGGCAACTATGGTGTTTAATCAGAGAAAGTATTTCAGTAATCACACCTTTGTAACTTTGTAAGAGATTGGGCTTTTTTCCATGCTAAAACTTAGTAAAGTAAAGAAAAGAAGAGTAAAAGAAGTAAAACTGTCCCCACAAACAGATTCAAAAGACAAATAAACCTCTTTTCAACGTAGCATTTGAAGTGAGTGGAGGTTAACTTGAAATTGCCGGTAAAAATAACAAAAATTAAAATTAGAAATGCAATAACTGAAACCATATATTTGATGTTAGTCAGTGAAATGTTGTGTCTTCTTTAAACATTTCAGTTCCACTTGAAGGTGTGATCAGATAGAAAGCAAAGTGAAATTTTCACTTTGCGCCATTCACGCAAAATTGTCCGCTGGTTTATTGTACTGACCATACAGGTGTTAGCTGTAAGCTGCATATGGAGGCGTGTACTCTGTTTGCGAGAGTGTGACTGTTCTCCTTTTTCCTCTCATCTCTGTATGCTTATAAAGCAGATTCATAAAGCCCTGGGATACGTGTGAATTTGATTTGAAATATATTAAACTCGCTCAGACACGTCTTCACATCAGTTCATGCCTACCCAGGTGATTTCATGTCTAATCTTGGCTTTCCAATGACTTTGTATGCAAGAAACATTCACCACCTCTTAAATTCACTTGTGTCTATTCTGGCTTTATGAAGAATGTTTATTACTGTGTGTTAAAGGGTTTTATGAGTTGTAACGAATGGCTTTAACAGTTAATGAATCAGTGACTACTTTACACATCCATTATAAGCAATTAATAAAGACCACTTGGGGTTGCCAGTTTGTAAAAAAAATAATTTTGCCTGATTTTTATCCTCTGTAATAATGCAGTTGCATGCAAGAATAAATGTTGGTAATCCATTGATAAATTCTCATTTCTCACTTTCCAATAAGCCAACAAGTCTGCAAATCTAAATGTTAATAAGTAATTAATAGCCATTAATAGCATTTTTACATAATCCATCAAGGTTGTAATAATAAAATTGTTGATAATTGGATTTTAGTCCATATGCTCATCAACTCTTTTCCAGAAGGTCAGGTGTCAAACAGTCCTCTAGAGGAGTCTTCTTGATTTAAGAGCTAAGAAAACAAAGGAAGTGCCATGCTGTAGGGACTTTTCACAACCTGGCAACCCAAGACGGTGTTCTTATTAATGGCTTATGACTGGTCTATGAAGCTTAATAAATTATTTATTAACTTTATTTAAATTTATTAAGCTATTAGTTACAGCTCATTTTCAAAACAGCTGTGCTCCAGCTACTTGTGAGGTGCACTCTGCAAGGGAAAATAATCAGAAGTCAAAAAAAGCTTTCACACTCTGAAAGATGTCTCAGAAATCTCTCGTTTTTATTAAATTACATACCTGAGCACAAAGACAGATATTTCAGCATAGACACATTCTTCAGTGTGGACAAACCATATTACACCTCAGGTATTTCCACCTATTCAATGTGACCAGTGCAGGTGGTACTGATGACACTGATTAGTGCTGAAATACTCAAAACAAAGACCAAACCAAACCAGTGAAAAAACTAGAGAACAAAGATGAAACTGCTATAGCCTACTGTAGAACAGCAAACAAAAATCATGCAAAAAAATACAAATATACATATTATATTATAATTATATAGTATTACACACTATATTAATTACAGCTTATAAATGCCTTATCAGAAAGAGGCAGCAAGTTATACATACAGTATATACAGTACACGGAAAAACATGTGATTCATCCCTTTAATAAAGACCATTACTGTGTCAAAGAGTACATTTTTGAGGTTGTAGTTGTGTTTTTATATTTAACCATGTTATATACAATGATGGATCCAATTCTGTCTAATGAAGTACAACAATACAGGCAATACAGCTTTGAACATTAGTTGAATCAGCACCACTCTGCCTATTGTCTTGGATTGCATTACAATGTACAACATTCTTGTCAGTCAGTATGCACCACAATCAATTACACAGTGACTCCAAACTAATGTAATTTGTTGTGATTACGCAGTTGAATAAAGTAATGTTCCTCTTGGTAAACACTTGAAGTCACTGATGGTACAAACAGAAACTGCAGTCCTAAATCTCTAGTTCATTTGCCTTAGTTCATGTTCAAACCATGCATAAGACATTAGCTGTCCTATCACGGTTGCCTAGACTGCACAAGAACTCTATAAATGCCACATGGCAACTGATCAATGAACATGTCGAGGCAGTTTTTCGCAAAGTCAAACAAACAAGGACAGTGTGTTTTAAATGTACTGCGATTGACTGTGTTGCTGAGTCTCAAGGGATACGTGTTCCACTCATTCAAGTGCTTTAGCCATTTAACTGACTTTGATTTACTGCTGTGCTCGTGTTTCGTGCTCGATACACAAACGACTGAGACCTGGGATTTCCCCTCACAAACACAACACAAAGCATTGTCTAGTCAAAATACAATATGTGTTGCCATAAGTCAAATGAAAGCACAATATGAGCCTGTTTTAAAGGATCTTCTTCTACTTTATTTGTACTCTATTTCAAGCTGCCGCAAGCAGTTTTCTGCTCTCTGCTCTCCAAATACAAATGTCACATTACATAACATTAATTCGAAGACAGAGGATCTTTAACTGCTGCTGCTGCTGCTGTTGCTTCAAGAGAGGCTGTAGGCATTTCTGAGGTGGATGATTCCCCCACTTTCTACCATATTGTTTTGTTGTTTCCAAGAATCTGTGATTCAGGATGAGTGAATGTGAGCATTACAGTCTGCACTTGTGTGAGATTTGTCTAAACTGCTAATTCCCAAAGCAGAATACTTACTATTATGCAACTTTCCGAACACTGAGATAAACATATTTTCTCATTCATCCGTTCACGTATTTAGGGAAATATCAAAGTAGCCCCAGGGCTAATTTACTCACAGGAAATAGGATCAGTTAAGCACATGAAATTATGTTGAACAGTTTAATTATTTAGATCTAAACTGATCATAAAATGAGCTAAAATTAATCCGACAGCCATTTATTTGTAACTGAATACACTCAAGGCCTTGAACTATGAAAATATTTTTTAGTAAATAATAATAAAAAAAAAACGTACTGAAACTATTATTATGGATGCTTTTTTGAAACCATTGTTTATCAGACAGCTATAGTTTGTGACAGCAGCAAAATCATAATTGATGAGAGTTTTCATGCACACTAGAAAAAAGCTAAATAAATGATGTGTATCTTGGCAGCGGAGTGGTTAGAATTATCACTTTATGTGACTGGTCATAATAGAATAGAAGAAAATAACCTTTATTCATTTATAGCTGCTCTGTTTTCGCCTCAACTCTAAATTTTTCAGTGTTAAAGAGATAAAGGGACCTCTGAATGCGCGGTGAGGAAAGAGCAAAATGAAAAAATTCACTTCAAAGTTGATTATGGAAAGCAGGTTTTAAAAGATATGCAAATAAACCGACTGAGTAAGAGGCTTTGCATCTCCCTGCCATAATAAAAATTTGTATTGCTGAATTGGTATTCTGTATAAGAGTCAGACAGATAGTAGCGCTAAACTTTGAACTGAGCTCTAAGGAAATTACAAAGATATTTCAGCTAACCTATTTGGCAAACACATCACTGTAACCTTGACACAACAAATAACCGGCTTGTACCAGTGCCGTCTCAGCTGAATGCAGTGTCCGATATTGAATAAAGATGTCAGATTTGAATGGATGTACAAATCTTGAAAACTATCTCTCAGTTGAGATCAACAAGTATTTCTAAAATACTGTCAGTGTTGGCAACGATGCAACAATTTCGTTGTTATCTCAACTGTGCTCTCGACTCTTTTCTTGCAGGGAGTGCTTACAGGGAATGCATGGATAATGGGACGTGGGCGTTGAAGAGCAATTACTCCAATTGTGAACCCATTTTGGAGGAGAAGGTTAGTTTGATGACGCAGGAGCAATCCTGCTATGCCCTTTATTCTCTAAGCAATCTGTTAAGCATCTCAGATAAATGCTCATCATTACACTAATGGCGCAGAGGGAAAACCAATCAGATATGGCAAAGTAAATGTGTTTTGTGATTGCGCAACACTTATTGAACTGCATTTCCTTATTTGACATAGCGCATATAAACGCTTTTAAACATTTATTTCCGGATGACTTAACAAATATGGAAATACAGTCATGTCTGTGTCTCTATAAGCAAAGCCTGAGGGCAAACTATAAGACTGATGTATTGTGTGTAATGAGTTTTGGCCTGATTTCCTCACATCATGTCTCCTGATTATGTGTATTTTTGGGTCTTGCTCTATTTTCTCAGACAGTTTTAAGCCAACACATCTGAATTGTGTCAATGACATTTGCTTTCTCTCACTAGATCTCAAAAATATATATATAAAAAAAGCATAGATAGATATTACACTGTTGATATTTATGTATTCCTGACCCACTCTCTTTCTTCTATTATCCAACAGTAACATTTAAGAAGTAATTCAAGTGTTGTCTTTCCAGAGAAAATATCCAATGCATTATAAAATAGCGCTGATCATCAACTACCTAGGCCACTGTATCTCTGTGGGAGCTCTAGTCGTGGCCTTCATTCTCTTCTTATGCTTAAGGCAAGTACAGAAATAGTGCCCATTTAAATGTGTCCTGTATGCATGCGACCTCACAGAAGACAGTCATGAAAATTCATTTGATGTCCTCGGAATGCTTATCATTAATTCGTTTATGTCAAATGAATAGATCCCTGCAACTCAGCACTCATATAGGCTACAGAAGGTATAATGTGTATTTCATAACACTTCTCTCTTCTAAGCTTCTCTTTTTATGTCCCGATTTAAACACACACACACACACGTACGTCTACTATGACAGAACAGAGCAGATACTAAACAGCCTCAGCTGTGTTGTGCACTAGGGTTTGATTGATGTGTGCTTCTGAAGGCAAAAATTGATTTCTTTAGATTAAAGACAAAAATTGTCAATATTTGGTTCTGAGATTAAATATCTGTAGATTTCACAGATTTAAAGAAAAAAAAACTTGTGTTTTTCCCACAGAAATGTATTGTTGGCAGGACGGGAAATTTTCTAGAGCAGCATCTGAACCTAGATGACTGCTGCTGCTGTCGAATCACTCAAAATTCACATCCACACCAATTTCATAACCTGTGATGACATAAGTAGAAAATGCTTTATCTTAGAGGGGTCACAAGCAAAACAAGTTGGGGTCAGTTGCTTTAATGAATGATGACCCACCTCATCTACACTTTTCAGTGTCACAGTATAAGCCCTTAAATCTCATTTTAATAAGTACATTGAGAAAGAAATGTATTACATAAATGAAAATACTTTAAGGTCTAACCCTATCATAGACAACACAGATCTTTCATTTTTATTTTCTGATCTTGAATCTCATTTTACTTTGAATATGCTTTACTGTAGTAATAAAAGCATCATAATATAACATCTCTTTCACTCGGCTCGTTGTGTAGGAGCATACGATGTCTACGAAACATCATCCACTGGAATTTGATCACCACCTTCATACTGAGGAATGTGATGTGGTTTTTGCTTCAGTTGATTGACCACAATATCCATGAGAGCAATGAGGTAACAGAACTGATTTGGTATAGTATACGCAGCACACATATAACATGTAAATCCATTTAAATTCTCAGTAAGTTCAAGTAAAAGAAAAGTATGTTGTGTTTCTGTATCTTGTCTTTTTCTTTTCAGCCTTGGTGTCGATTAATTACAACAATATACAACTACTTTGTGGTTACAAACTTCTTCTGGATGTTTGTTGAAGGATGTTACCTTCACACAGCCATTGTGATGACTTATTCAACCGACAAGCTCAGAAAGTGGGTCTTCCTTTTCATCGGTTGGTGTAAGTATGCTCATGTTGACTGTGCATTAGTGACGCTACACTGTTTTTGTTTCTGTATGATACACAGAGTTCATGGTTTGAGACACTCACATATCTCACAAAGGTAGAATGAAAGCAGTAAATGGCAGTACGTATTTAGATATTTACCCTCCCTTATGCATAAAATGTGCAAAAACATGTTGAATGTTAAGTAAAAGTTGTTTTTTTATAGATTTCATTACAAAATATAAATATCAGAACCAAGTGAAAAAAAACTAAAACATTTTAAACTCCAGTTTAACCTTGTATTTTGTGACCTACAATGCATTGATTTTATAGATTGATAGTATTTGGTATTCATTGATCCCAAATCTTAAGCTTTATGTATTTTTTCTGATTATAAATTAAATTTAAAAATTCATTCTTGAGCTTCACAACAGTTGATGAAACAATTTCATCACAAGGTCTATTTAGTAGCAGCTCTAGACGCTTCCTTGCTTTTGATCAGCAGATGGTGTTTCATCTGTTGTCATGGAAATGAAGATGTTTAAATTTCCATTTTTACTGGAATGGAAAGGAGTTCACATACATGTTGGCTGAAAACAGCTGATGTTCATTTTTAACTTTGGAAACAGTAGTTGAAAAAACATTCTTACCTCAAGGTCTATTTAGTAGTTGTTCTGGATCTTAGGATCATATCACCTTTTTTTCCCACATGATTATAAATTATCATAAGCGTTCTGGATTAATTCTGAGTTTACATTGTTATTTTGACATACAGTAACTGATGCTTACACACATTATATTTGTGTATAAGTGTCGATCTCTGGTTGGCTTCTGGCACTAATCATATATCTCGCCAAAATGAAGAGTGTCAGAATTTATGTTATGAATTTGTTACATTTGCTCAACTTTTGCAAATGAAATTCTTGAGGCATTTAGATCACAGTTTTAAATGATGAAGTTAACATTTGCTTGAACGGAGGTACTTAGCGGTGAAGTGGATGGAGACCCTTCAGTGCTTCAGACTCAAGCTAATGCTCTGATTTCATAATAGAACAGAGCTGCAGTGATGTGTGGAAAATGTCATTTTTTTGTGCTTGACTTCCGGTGATACAATGAGTTTTGAACATGCAGCAGATGCCCTGTCATGACCACATTAATTATCTATGCTCACCTTGAATTCAACTATTAGGAGAAGCATATTGTGAGTTGGACAGACCCAACACCAGTGTCAGAATATTTCATCTCGAGGCAGAAAAATGCGCATGGAAACACGCTTGTATGCTTCCCTGAGACAGTCTGACATTTCCGTCTTTCCTTTATGTAATGGACAATGTGTGTTCTTGCTGGAAGAAATAGAAACAGATACTTTACTGCATCTAGGTCATGCTAAAGTGACTCAACAGAGCTAAATAGCAAATGAACAGATGACATATCATTGCTAATGACATGAAGCCAATATTGGTTTTAAAATAGAAACCAAAGGAAGATATCACCCATATCAGTCTAACTTTAATAACCTAATGTGATTAGATTATCTACACAACTTCCTCTATGAAGAAGGTCAACTCATTAGCACTTGAAAGTCATCAAGCACTCCTGCAGGTGCAGATTACAGTTGAGTTTGGTTTTAATCAAATCTGTGTGGTTACATACCCTGTAGGATGTATTTTCAGTAAACATAATACCTTGAAAAATACTATTTTAATTTCTGTAAATAATGTCCATAATTTATAATATTTCAACAGTATCATTAGCTTGTTAAAAAATATAGGACTTTTACATATTTCAGCAGCAGAAGAAACAGGTTAAAGTGGGAGGAAACTGATTAAAGGAAAAAAAAAAGAACCATTTAAAATTAAATAAATGAGAAAGAATAAGCAATACATTACATTACATTACAATACCTTAGACAACATATGCAAATATTTCTGCAAATATTCCAGTGGTGACTTGATTAGACTCATACTGAAATAGAAGCAGGCAGCTATAGTTCAATCAGGAGAGACGAATGAATGAAGCACAAAGAACTGTTTATTATACAGATGATACTAATGATTATGTGCTGTCACAAGTCTTTGGCACTTAGACTCTACAGGGAGATTTTGTAATTGAGGGACATCAATCCTGAGCAGCAGCAAGATAAATCCTCCCATGGGGTCTAGACACTGGTGGTGGTGGTGGTGGCTGATGACTTCTGCTGAGACTGATAAGGCTGATGAGGTTGATGAAGTGATGAATCTGCAAAGACTGGGCGGTGATGGGGAGGTGGTGGGGTGCGCAAAATGGCAGCAGGAAAGCACTAAGGTAGAGATGGAGAAAACATTTAAAAGGACAGCTGCAATATGATAGGCTGGCGATGAAGGTGTGTTACTGTGCTATTGGTTAGATGTGACCAGCTGATGTGAACAGCTGATGTCTTAATTGACACCCAGGGGAATGACAGCAAGGAAATTATGAATGAGCATGCATTAGGGATGGGAATGACAGATGGTTTGAGAAATAATACTACAGACCTGAACATGCAGAATATAGCCTTCCTGACTGAACATTCACTAAGCTTTATTTTATACAACATATAATATAAATACAGTTAAATAGATATAAGTATGATAAGTAATCAGAGCGAATTCTCTTGTTCTTTCATCTCTACAGCTGCTGCATTGTGGAAACCATGAGCCAGAAAGAGAATAGATTTCTCATTGTGTCGCTGCTATTAGTCTTCAGAGATTGTTAATTAGAATTCATTATTATATGATGGAAGTGGGGCAGATTAAATCTGTCTTCCACCAGAGACCTGCTGTTAGCTGGGATCAAAATAGTTTCAGAACTATTGCAGAATATGTTTTCAGCTCCATTAAAGGTTATTTCACTGATCATTTAACCTTTACAAACAGCTGATCTACTTTGTGCTGCTTGTTACAAAACTTAACCATATTAGATCAGCTTTCTGTCTTTGTGTTTTTGTTATTTAGCTAGAGGATGTTTGTTCAGTTAGGTTGTCGGCTCACCGGCAGGGTTAAAAGCCAAGAATCAACTACTTGTTTGGGAAAAGCAGACTTTCCTTGAACTGCAGTCCAGACGGCTTTGGGTTTTACTTTTTTTTCTTTTTACTTCTTCTATCCTAACAAGCCACAAAAAGCAGCAAAACAGTCTCAAAACAGTTTATAAAATAGGCATAAGCTCTGAAACACAGACCACATGTACATGAAAACAAATAAAGGATTGTAGAAAAACACATTAGGTGGAAGTGTACTGTGAAAAGTTCAAATGAAAATACAGTTTAAAGTGTAAATAGCAATATGCTTCTCTGAGAAAAAATATGTTTTGATTAAAATTTGATTTAAAAAATGTTATTACCATAATGGATACTCATTCGTTCTTTCAGAAGAGAAAAATGGGAACATATTTATCCTTTTTTCAAGTTTCTGCTTTGTAACTGAAGCTTGTAGTGTTGTTATTTTTCTCCATTTTGATCTTGCTGCACAAAGGTTTCAAAATGAGCAGCATGAGCTCTTAAATCTTTCTTCTGAAATGGAGAATATGGTTCTGAGTTTTTTTTTTTTTAAAGGAGGACATTCTGTGATTTTCACCTTCATCATTCAGTCCTACTGCCTCCACGCCATCTAAAAGCTGTTTGTAGCCTGTGGATTAATACATTTATTTGCAATGGAAGCTATTTTCTAACAATATATATGCCCCTTGTAAATGTTTAATACTTTATCTAAAAACACTGAATGACATGGATATTTTTTTCTCTCTTTTTCAGGTATTCCATTCCCTATAATAGTAGCCTGGGCTATTGGAAAGTTATATTATGAAAATGAACAGTAGGTATTCAACAAAAATTCAAGTCCATATGATTTTCTGTTACTGAGATGGTATTGATTTATTTCCTTTATTTCAACAGATGTTGGTTTGGTAAAGAACCTGGAAAATATGTGGACTACATTTACCAGGGACCAGTTATTCTTGTGCTTCTGGTGAGCAACAGCACAGAGATGTGTTGCACTGTACATTCATTGTCATTATTTTTGCATTATTTTTTGAAACCATTCATTTATATAACACCATTTACACTAACCCAAGATTCATCACTTATGCCTACTTGTAGGTGAAAAATGAAATGATGAACGAAAATGGTTTTATAATGAGCGTGCGGCATCTAGCTTGTGTTGAGGTAGAATTAATCTTCCTGAAGCGTTAAGGCGTTTTCACACATAGGAATACTGAAAATAAGAAACTGTATTGATGCTGTAGGAATGTATCCACTAATGGTTATGTACAAGCTGTTACCAGCATGTAGTAATGCTGTGACCAGCCTTGATTTCTCCAATTCCTCTAGCACTGTCTTGTTGAGAGAGGAGATGGTTTTGACTTGTGTTGCCCTCTACTCCTCCTACTCAGCACTTAATGAGCAGAGTCTGGTCCTAACGGAAAATTGCTCTCGGTGTATTTCAGTGTAAGCCATTAGCACCTAGAGTTCAAAACTAATTGTTTTGTTTCTCTTCTTCTAGATAAATTTTGTTTTCCTCTTCAACATTGTAAGAATTCTTATGACCAAACTGAGAGCTTCTACCACATCTGAAACGATACAGTACAGGTGAGTCGATTCTGTGTGTGATTGCGTGCAATGTAGAAATGAAGCTCTTTTTCTGTCTGTTCGCTTCTTCTGAAGACAACATGGAGCGTTTAGTGGCTGTGAAGAAATGTGTAAACGAATTTGAACCATTACTATCAGTGTCAACGTTTAAATTCTGACTTAATTTCATACAAATCAGAGCACTCGATGCCCTCAGAAGATATTAGGGGACCAAAGAACTGCCAAGTACTGTAATAGTAGAGCTCGATTATAGTTCTAATGGCTTTTGCTGTGCCACTTTCAGGTTAAGTATTGCCTGTAATTGCAATTATTGCTGTCATTTTAAAAGATCAACTCACATTAACACTGAAAACCTATTTTTATGATGTGTTTCACTAAAACACTGCTATTTCAAGCAAATAAGAAAGTCATCTTTTTTGTCAGAAAGGGGCAACAGTCAAATCCTTTCTAATCTTTTGCATGTTTTGTATGTTTCTCAGAACACTTCCATATTATAGCACTATATGGTAGATATTGTAGATACTCAGATTAAGTTGTGTGCACAGCAGTTTCCTTGAACATCTAAGGTGAAATCTGATGTGTTTCACTAATCTCCTTAAGAGCCCATGGCAGACAGGGTTTTTATTGTAGAAATTCATTCGGACTGAGTTCTGTAAAAAAAAAAAAAAACGCTAAATATCCCTGTCATTAAAAAAAAAGAAGTCTAGACAAACAAATTGATGTGAGTGAGCACAAGGTATTTACAGTACTCCATCCAAGAAGCCATTTCATTTGGTCCCACCAGTAATCTTTAGAGGTGGCTAACCTCTCATGTGTCTGATGAGACTTGATGAGTGAGTAATGGCAGAGATTTGGTGTGTCTGTGCTTGACAGAGCCGATGCTGTGTGCCGCTGTGCACTAAAATTGTGAGCTTGTTTTCTCGCTTTTTATTAACATCAAGTGTACTTTTCTCCCCTGGGGGGATTATTCAGAGTGTACAGGGTGTTAGCAGTGTCACAGCTCAGACAACTTTGATTCAAGTACTTCAAGCCAGAGTTGGATTTACGGTTGCTCTGACAGATATGCTGACATGAGCTATGAAGATTTAAGTGAGTGCAGGACAGGGATTTCAGGCAGAAATTGTTGACCTAAAAATAGAAAATAATGGTTGCTTCGACATGCTGCTGGTTATACCAGAATTACACAAACCAGGGGATGAATTTGACAAAGAAAGACAGGATTTTATATGATGTTTAAATTGCTAGCAATGTACAGCATGTCAAGATTATTGGCAGAAAACATATTTGAAATCTCGGTTTCATTTTAAACATCTTGCTGTACCTCTCTCTAGTATGACACTCTTCATAAAGCATTGATAAGTTATAACCAATGGCTTTATCAACGGTAAATAAATAATTTACTATTGCTTTATAGATCAGTTAAAAGTCATAAAAAATCTTTGGGTTGCCAGATTTCAAAAACACTTGCTTTGTCTTTTTAGCCATCTCTTAAGTTCATCAGAGGAACAAACATCCAAAACAAAACCTGTTGATTACAATGTATAAACATCTATAACCGCAGATTTAATAGATTATTTTAATTGATGATTTATTAACATTTATATGTGCAGACCTGATGGTTTATTAGAAAGTAAAAAACAAAACAAAACATTATTACCACATAAGAGGGATGAAAATAATAAAACTATATTTTTCAAAACCTGAGAACCACAAATTTGTTCTTAAAAATGGAAAAAAACCTATAAAAGTAAAAGTTGTACATTTGATAATCATGTGTACAGTTACAACATACAGTATCAGTTTTGACTGAGACTGTATACACCATTTATAAAGAGTGTCTTAATATAAAGTGGTAGCTATAATGCAAACTAGGCTTCATCTCTCTAATAATGTGTTGGTATTATGAGAAGCAAAGCTGTGTGTTTATTTATTCTGCTGACGCAGGATCACGCATTTTCTAGAGTCAACTTGGATGAAAACCAAGTTCTTATTATATTATAATTATAGTTAATTTAGTAATGAGGCTCATGATATTCTGTTCCTGTCTTCACAGAAAAGCTGTGAAAGCAACACTGGTCTTGCTACCTCTGCTGGGAATCACCTACATGCTCTTCTTTGTGAATCCGGGGGAGGATGACATCTCACAAATCGTTTTCATCTATTTCAATTCCTTTTTACAGTCTTTTCAGGTGAGAATAAAGATAATGATACAGCGTGACGCGGGTCAGTGCTCGAAAAACCAGCGCGCACTACTTTTAGAGTTAACAATGTGAATCATACTGATTTCGTAATGCGTCGCATCGTGGGGATGTATCACTTCTTTAAGGATGACTTTTCAGGTTATGAGCCTTCTTGTGGGAAGATGATCTGAAGTAGCATCCTGGCTGTGCTTCCACACAACATGGCCCTGCTGCCTCGTGTTCAGGACTCTCAGCTGTCAGGATTACCAGGGCCATGTGGGCATGATTTCTGCTCTGTGGCGTGGCCTTTTTTTTTTTTTTTTTCTTTCTGTTCTGTGCTTAAATGTAAGACTGAGTGGGAGGAGAAGTAAGGCTTTTTTACTGTAAAGAATTACATTTGCCATTGCAAGATTTGCTCCCTAAATTGAACTTTTTTTTTCACCTTTTCTTCTCATGACTGCACAATTTGAATTCTCTCATGTCTAATTAAGGTGTGATTACACAATACAGCTGCATTTACTACTTCTAATAGTAATGTGTCTTATTCTGCAGGGGTTCTTTGTGTCAGTGTTTTACTGCTTTCTAAATGGAGAGGTGAGTCATTGGAGCTTTGCAATTTATGAATTTAATCAAATTGTCAACATGATTCTTGATATGTGATCTCAATAAAACCCCAAATTGATTTTCTTGATTACTTTAGTAATGTCTTTTTCTAACCTCTTTCTATCCCCTTCTAGTTATAGTTTTACTAAGTTCAACCAGGGGAAGGATCAGGTAGCTTTCATAAACAGTTTAGGTATATATTCTGCTCCATCAGTGAAATTGTAGCATTTCGATGATGATCCTTAAATATGATAAAATACCTTAATTGAGTTCTGTCCCTCTAGACTAATTAAAATAAAAGCAGATTCCTGGAATTCCAGCTGTTTGAAAGTCATTAATGCCATTACAAGAATTACACATTTGCTAGTAATTCTGAAAAATGAAGCACCCTCTTAATGCTCTCTCCCGGCCCTCCAATAATTGAAACTCGAGGGTGGGGGGGCAGTTAATTTGATGAGGAATTGTGAAGAATTTTAGTCATCCCTCTTGTACTGGCAAAAATGATTGCATGGCATTAACGGAAAGGTCTGAATTGTTTTTAAAGGACCGTTTTAATTTGGTACTCACCGTACACATACATGCAGGGAGTTTTCGTGTTTGTAGTCATTCTTCCTTCTTCCTTCTCTGGCCCCTCGACTGATGGAGAAGTGGTGAAACAGCTAGTTGACAGTACCTCTTAAGCTACTAATTAACACGTTATATCTTTAATCTGCACAAAAAACAAACTAACAATCAACGTATGTGTTAATTAGTTAGAGGTGCTTTCAGTTTTTATGCTAAACTAAGCTAAATGTACAGTATATTCCTTTAACAAAAAAATCAAGTTCTGACTTTCAAGTTGTAGCGTTTCTTCTTTTCTGCATGTACACATTAGTTTTATATGATAGCAAATAGAAATAATAGCTGTATTTATCGTCAACATTTAAGGTACGTTCTGCAGTGAGGAAACGGTGGCACCGCTGGCAGGACAACCATGCACTCCGAGTGCGAGTGGCTCGAGCCATGTCCATCCCAACGTCTCCAACCAGGGTCAGCTTTCACAGCATCAAACAGACCACAGCTGTGTGACCGGGGGAGGGAAACGAGCGCATAATCTCCTCTACACTAAGGGATCAGACTTAATCTTTTTGTCCAGTATAAACAATGAATTGATTCACAGAAGAGACTGATATCCTAGATTCCGCCAACAAGGCCATAGTGCGACGGAAGAATCATGGGGAAATTTCTGTTGCCTGTTGAGAACAATTGGCGTCTAAAGGAGTAAAATGGACATGGCGCATGACATTCTGTACATGAGGAACGGGGGTAAATGGGGGTATTGATTTTTCTGGATTTTGGAGTATTTAAAGACATTAAAATGGCATCATCAAACTGTCACATCTAAACGTTGGCAAAAATCTTATCGTCTGATCTTACAATGTTCTTATCGCTGTCATCTTACTGCTAAGTGGTTATTAGGCAAGATAATCCTACGGGATTTGTAGCAGGATACATCAGCAGCTCACACACTTGTAAGCATGCTGCTCCATTGTTACTTAGTGGAAGGGAAACAAGGAATATTTGCATTTTAATTAGACACATTGACCATGATGCATTCAAAATGTTGCCCAAACAACCATTTGTATTTAGCATGATGAATATCAAAATGCAGAAAGGCTCTTTGAGTTAATCAGTGCTCTTTGGCATCGACAGCTTCTTTTGACAGCTAAAAAAGAGGCTTTGGGGAAGAAGTGGGTTCGCCTGAATTAAATATCAAAAACTGTACTTTATAAAAGGTATGAGATTTAAATGAGGCACTGCTCTCTCTTGAGGAAAGGGGATTAAGAATAATTTAAGTGAAAGTGAACAATTGGTACCCACCAAAGCACAGTCACAACATGCTGTGATATGTTTTGGTCAATGTGAGCTGACTATTTTACACAGATAAGCCATTCTAATGAAGCCTTCAAATGTTTCCTCAAAGTAGTCAGAGTCTCTGGATTCTTCTTGAAGTCTGTGTTCTTTTATACAATGATACATTTTTAGTCTGTATACTGTTGTAAACATTGTTAAAATACTTGTTCACAAACTAAGCTTCCTCTAAAGGCTTTCTCTGAGCTTTTTGTTTCCACCACAATTTTTGCTTCCCATTTGTTGGATTTTTTTTATCCACAAAGAAGGAGGGTGTGAATATAAAGAACAATTTAACATGTTATGTGTTTGAACTCCCAGAGGCTGATGGATGAGCGGTCCCAAATTAAATCTGTGTAGATCAGATAGTATAAATACATTATCTTATGGAGTTGGAACAGTGATTATAAGGCATTTATGTAATGTATATGCATGCTAAGTGCCATGCATGGATTTATCATGCAGGCACAGTGGAAGCAGCTTAAAGTCTTGGCTTTACGAAATCCTTGTGGCTTTCTCTTAATCAGTGTCACAACTAAGCTTCTGGTTCAAGAGAAGATGAGCTAGATGAAGTGAGCACCAATTGCTTCCCTTAATGCTTGCCCTGGTCAGGTCAACATGCTGCCTTCCTCTAACACCAGCACTTACATCTGCTTCGGCTGCTCAGACAATAATAACAAGAACCATCTATTTGCAGTGACCCCAAATTACTGTTGTACTCTGCAGCAGGATAAACAAGGGGAGAGGTAAAATTAGTTTTGAAAAGAATTTTGAGAAATGGAAAAGTCTGAATTATGTTGCAAGCTTAAGTTTTGATGCAGATGTTCCTTTATGTGTCTCTAAATTCACTAAATATCATCTGAAGAGTATTTTGGTTTGTCAGGTGGTATAATAAAGAATGTTTAGAGGGATAGTTTGACATGTTGGGGAAATAGGCTTCGTCACTTTCTTGCCAAGAGTTAGATGAGAAGATCCATACCACTCACATATCAGTTAAATATGAAGCTACAGCCAGTAGTTAGGTTAGCTTAGCATAAAGGTTGGAAACAGGGGTAAACAGCTGGCCAGACTCTGTCTGAAGTAATCTCTGTTCCTCACTCCAGGAAGTCACTGCTCTCAGCCAAGAAAGAGTCTGGTATATAACCCCTCTCAAAACTGCAAAATGCTGTTTTTTTTTACACTTCAATGAAACAAACAAACAAACAAACAAACAAACAAACAAGCTGTAATGTTTTAATAAGTGAGTTTTTGAGGTTTTACCTTTGTACAGAGCCGGGCTAGCTGTCTCCACAAGTTTCCAGTCATTGTGCTAAGCTAAGCTAACCATCTTCTGGGTCCAGTCTCATATTTAACTGACAGATATGAAAATGGTATCGATCTACTCATCTAGCTCTCAGCAAGAGAGCAACGTAAGCATATACCAAATTGTCAAATTATTCCTTTAGTGATTAATCTTGCTTTATTTTAGTTTGTGTATATTTATTTATATATCTATTTACAATTCTTTGATATTGTCGTGGATTTAAAAAATGAAAAGAAAATATGCTGAATTTTTTTATTATGATCAAAAATGAACTGAAATCAAATGTGTTTGAGGGTGTTGTACTGTAAAGAAGATAACATATTTCACAACTTATTGTTGTAAAATATACATTTCATATGTATTTTGTAAACTTTTGTTACATTACAGCAGACTTCATCTTTTGTTGTTGTACTGCTCAACTGGAAGGATGTTAGCCGCTACATTAATTGTTGATCATCCAAAGTGATTTAGATGTAAATATTTTTTAACATTAACCTGTGTTTCTGTGTTCATCATCACAACATCTGCCACATTACCTAATAGTTGTGAAATATTTTCATACAGAAATAAATAAAAAAAACAAACAAACCCAACAACATTTGTTCCAACTCACCAAAGAGACAAACCATGTTTACCAACAAAGAGATTTTTATTGTCTACATGTTTCTATTGTTGCCACTGCACTTTGTAGACCAAATCTGGTTGACTTTACTTTGTACACCATTTACTGTACATGATGAAATGTATTCAATGAAGTGTGATGTCATATTTAGTAACTTATTATTGTACATAAATACATTTGACCTACTGATTTTATGAAAAAACTATTTGTTGAACCACCCATGTTGCCTTATAAACAAAAGAAAATGTTTTTTTTGTGAAAAGGAAGCTAATGTTTCTGTTAATTACATGTCATTGTGTTACTGATATACATTTGTACATGCACACGTGAAAGGAAAAATATTAATTTCAATTAAAAGTATACTGTTATTTTTGCTGTTGGACTCTTCATATTAAAGGGAGATTTTAAAAGGAGCTGTAAACAACAGTAATCAGTGTTGACAGAGTATATGATGCATTATGTCTGTTCATTTGCACTGGATAATCTGACATTAACTGTAGATTGCACTAATATGATTTTTTTTAGTTGATTCATTTGCTATTTAGATAATATAATATCTCCAAGAATAGTATGAGATAAATGCAGCTGTACTGTAATGACTCAATCAAATTATGTTCATGAGTAGAATACTGCAGCTTCACTGGCACTGTGGCATGTAATTGTCTTACTTGTAAATATAGTTTTTAGTGAAGGGAAGATGCCCTGAGAGAGTGCCTGCTAGGTTATGTAATATGAATGTAGATCTAGTTTCATACATTTCAGGCTGGGCTGGAGGGAAGTGGAGCAGAAACTACTGCCTCTGCCCAGAACACTCAGGACTCGATGAGTTATACAACCCCTAACAATTAGCTAGGACTCTGATGCAGCCCAATAATGGCTTGTTGTGACAATTAATGCTTTTGATGGTTGACAACAGCATGAAAGGCGGACAGGATGTGATGTTATGCAGCCTACCAATGCCAGAGGCGAGCAGCACATCTTAACTTCATTGTGGATTGTTTGCCCCAAGCTCCTTTGTGTCTATATTAGACTGCATTTCACCAGTCATTACCTCAACTAAAAATAAATGACTGGCATGACAGCCTGAGGCCGCCACTATACTGGCTGACAATACCTCGTTGTTTATAATGCTACGCTGTGACAAGGGGTTTCCCAAAAAACAAAGTATCAATTTGAAAAGAAAAAAGAAAAACATTACTGTAAGTTAATTAGCAACAATATCTTATCACCTAATGAATTATTGCTTTCACCAGTAAGGATGATGTGTCTGAGTGTCATCCTTTGAACGGGCATCCTGCTGATTTTACACGTAAAGATCTGTTTACTTGTTATAGGCAGAGCTAATACTCAGCATGTGAAAACAGTTTAATGTCTTGTGTGGCTCTGGAGGAGCTTTGTCAAGTCTGAGATAATGATCCTAATGCTGTCGTCAGGATTATCTGGGTTTGGGGAAACTAATTTGTAAGAGCAAGCCTGCATGACAAACTGGGGCTATGGTGTTTGAAAAACACCAGACAAAGAAGGTCTAAGGAAGAGGTGTTCTTGGTTGCATTATGGGAGATGTAAGATCCTGCATTTTTGGAGCAAGACTAAATGTCAAAATATCTTTAGACAAAACAATCTCATCTCAAGGTCCATTTCTCAAGCTTTCAATCATGCCACATTATCCTCTTCATCAGGTGGAGTTTGCCTTTAGATGTGTAGATGTTCACATTTCCATTTTTTCTGAGCACTTATTGGACTCAATTTTGCCTTGAAAGTTGAAGTTCAAACAGTTTCATCTCCAAGTCCAATTAGTAGCTGTTCTGGGAATTTCATTCTTAAGAAATCTTCTTCATCTTTCTGTAATTGTTTTTAAATCTATCTCTTGTGAGTTCCCAAACTTAATGAAAGTGCAATAAAGAATCACTAGAGTGCCCTTTTAATTGATAGTTTCTCCTGAGAGAGTAAAGCAAAGTGATTTGTAAGCTTCTGAATGGGTCAACATTTACGTTTACAAAAGTAAAAATACAAGTACATTTTGAAGATTGAGAAATGCAAAACCATAATATCCTCAAGCACTTATTTGTGCTTTACAGTATTGCATTGTCCATTTTGTTGTACTTTATTTGAACCATAAAATTATTGGACAGAGACATAATTCATTCCATTGGCTACATCAAAGCCACATGACAGAAGCAGCTGTTGCCAACAAGTCATACATTTATGGGACACATTATTTTATTGATGCTAGTAATAGGTGGATGGTGGACTGCATTAGTGCTTTATGCATGTCTGTGACACTGAAACTTAAAGTCAGGAGCCTGCCAACAGAGTTATATATTGTAGCTCAAACCTTTAGCCAATAAATTTGCACAGTGACGACTGAATATATGTATGTCTGATTAATCACACTGATCAACCTAAAGCAAAGAATGTCTAATGAGAGTATTTTATTTCAGCATTACATTTCCATAAGTGTGCCTTTAGGACCTGATGTTGAGTACGAGTAAAGTGCACTTAACAGGAACAGTATTGCTCTTTACCAGGAATCATATTAAGGAAATGATTCTATTATGATACAGCCGGTTTACTGAATTACTGAGGCAGCTCAATATGATTGAAATATCTTAGCAACCATAAACTGGTGCCATCCTGGAGGTCCGGTGGAAAATTGGCTATGCACAAATAATGGCTAGATATATATATATATCTTGATGCTCAGGCTGGGAGAGGAGCACTGACTGAAAAAAGATTATATGGTGTGATGAAGGTCAGCAGAGAGGAGAAGGAGAGGTGCTTGAAAAAGCTATTATAGGTGAAGGTGAAGGTCATATTGAATGTTGAAATTAAAATAGTTAGGTTGGGGATTGTTTACGGGTCAGTTAATGCCCTAACAAACTCACACTGTGCATATTAACATCTTTCAAATCCACAGAACTTAAGTTTAATTCTAGGAGAGATCCACAAAGTTTCCAAAGACATCAAATATGTTGCTGATTATGTTGCTGGATTTTGAGGAAATGTGTGCAAAATTGTGCACAAGACATCTAGCAGCCATAAAACTATCTCACTCACATTACTTTTTAGGAGTTTAAACAAGCTTGTAAAAAACACATGATACTGTCAGTGTGGACTGAGATTATTTTTCCAATCTTTAAGCTAATTTAAGGGTAAACAAAAGATGAAAAACTGTTATCCCATTGTAAAATATTTTGAATTATAACTTAAGAATTATCAGCTCAATTAAACTGAACAAAGCACTAAGCTAACTTAGCATTTTAATTGATATTTCAGCATGAAGATCAGCCCCATTTACAATGTGTTAGCAACCACAAAGAGATAAGTGGTAAACTGGCATGAAACCTACTGTATCTATAAGCTCCAAGAACGTGTTCAAGCAGCAGTGCAGCAGTCTGTGAGAAAGATGTTATTTGACTTAAGAAATGTTCATTTGAAAGAAAGATAAAAAAAAAAAAAAGATGTGTTATTTATCTCAAAGACCAGAAATAAATGTGTGTACGTTTTGCACTATTGAGGTGAAAAAGCTTCTAGCAGTTATGCTAATTGAGATGATTATGAGTTTCTGTTTGAGGTGTTGAAAGATGAAGATTCAATGCAATGTAAATGGAGCTCTGCCATTGGTTGGATCAAATAGAAATTTAAATGTAAATGACATTCAATTTTGTGGCACCAGATTGGCTGTGTGTGTTTTAGAGGTTTAATATATTCTCATTGGTTGTTAAAAATGAGGCTGGAGCTTTGAAACTAACTACACAAGGAGTCAAAAACCATAACCACGTTTTCAGAATTATTAATATTAATTCAGCAAAGATGCACTCAGCATGTTGTTTTTCCCCCCCAAGTATACTGAATCCCTAAATTGAAGAGAATGGAGAGATTATTTGAGCAATATCTCTCTCTGCTGGCAGAAGGTAGGAATTACTACTACAAGATGGGTGAATGGATCATATAATTGAATCCATATTTTATGTTTTGTTTGATGTTTTGCAGTTCTTGTTATTGTTGTTTGTTTTTTTACCCCGGTCCTGCTGTATTTTTATTTTTTAATTTGCGATGACAGATAAACCTTTAGATTTGTTTTTTATTTTAAAAAGATATGATGTTGAACAGGATTTGTGTGAGTCAGTTAATATTTTCTGTACGGTAAGTTGAGACACTGATACAATAAGTTAGTAAACATTCATTTTACATTTTGTATCAGGTTTACAGACTTAAGTTGTGTTTTTTCTTCTTTCTTACTTCTTAGTGAAATGGTTGAGTTATGGAGAGTTAAATAAGATTACAAAATATCTTATTAGGTACACCTAGCTAACCACTATCTTATATAATAAAATGATAATAGTAGTAATAGCAATTTTGAAATTTTATCTAAAAAATTATATTCTATAACACTATATTATTCTACACAATCATTTTAAATGCCAAACCACTTCTGTCTAAAAGAATCAACAAATGAAATACATTTTGTGGGATGCCTTTCTTTCTTTCCTGTTAACCCCACCCCCCTTTCATTTTTCCTGTGTCTATAACCTATGTTTTGCCTATTCTTATATTTCTTTTCTATTTTAGTGATGTTAGACGAAGTGTTGCCTATTGTACTGTACACCTGGTGGACAGATGTGTAGGAAAATGAAATCTGTCAG